>NC_057832.1:57867304-58190189 GCF_910594005.1 Cervus elaphus
CCTGCCCTAACCACCACACTTACATGTCCAACTAGCTGGGAGCCATTTTGACCTACACGTCCCAAATACACCTCAAAGTCCTCTCCTCCCCGCCACCAAGTCCACTTCCCTGTTAATTCTCTTGATGACATCATCACGCTTTCCGTCACTCAAGTCAGAAACCTGACAATCCCAAGTCCTAATGTTTTCTCACTTCCAATGTTCAAGCTATCACAAAATTCAGAATATTCTAGTTGTCTAAAATTTCTTTCTCTGTTCCTCACTCAGTTCAGTTCAGTTCAGCCGCTCAGTCCTGTCCGACTCTATGTGACCCCATGGACTGAGGCACACCAGGCTTCCCTGTCCACCACCAACTCCTGGAGCTTGCTCAAACTCATGTCCATTGAGTCGGTGATGCCATCCAGCCATCTAATCCTCTGTCGTCCCCTTCTCCTCCTGCCTTTAATCTTTTCAGGCTTCACGGTCTTTTCTAATGAGTCAGTTCTGCAAAGCAGGTGGTAAAACTATTGGAGCTTCAGCATCAGCCCTTCCAATGAATATTCAAAGTTGATTTCCTTTAGGATTGACTGGTGTGATCTCCTTGCAGTCCAAGGGACTCTCAACAGTCTTCTCCAACACCACAGTTCAAAAGCATCAATTTTTTGGTGTTCTCTGCTTCTACCCTAATTATAGTCCTTCCATCTCTTCCCCAGATCATTACAAATCTTCCTCCTTCAATCTCGTTCACCTGTAACTCTTCCTCTAACTTTCTTCAGGTTAACACATCTAAAAGGCCAATGACTGCCACCTTAAAATCCCTCAGCAGAAAAGGGAACCCCCTTACACTTTTGGTTGGAATTTAAACTGGTGCAGCCACAATGGAGAACAGTACAGAGGTTCCTTAAAAAACTAAAATACAATTACCATATGATCTTACAATTCCACTCCTGAGAAAACTGTAATTCAAAAAGATACATGATACATGAACTGCAGCGTTCATAGCAGCACTACTTGCAACAGCCAAGACATGGAAACAACTTAAATGTACATCAATAGGTGAATGGATAAAGATGTGGTGTGTGTGTACACACACACAATGGAATATTTATTACTCAGCCATAAAAAAGAATGAAATAAGGCCATTTGCAGCAACATGGATGAATTCAGAAGTTATCATACTAAATGAAGTCAGACAGAAGACAAATATGATATCACTTATTTGTGGAATCTGAAAAAATGATACAAATGAATTTATTTACAAAACAGAAATAGAATCACACAGGTAGAAAATAATCTAATAGTTATCAAAGGGGAATGGGGCTAGGGGAGTGATGAATGAGGAGTTTGGGATAATAAGGTCCTACTGTATAGAACAGGGAACTATATTCAATATCTTATAATAAACTATAATGGAAAAGAATCTGAAAAAGAATATATCACTTTTCTGTACACCAGAAACTAAGACAACACTGTAAATCAATCATACTTCAATTAAAAAAAAAAAACAACCTTCAGTGCTTACAAACACACACACACATACACCCCCCATACCTATGGGTCAATAATCCTGAATGACTTATTACTTCTGTATGTGAGTTTTACACAACTATCTCACCACCACTGCAATGGACTCCTCCACCCTACCCTGCTCTTTACCAGCCTAACTCCTATTCATCTTTCAAGGGCCATTTCAGGGGTTACCTCCTCCAGGAAGCCTGCTTTTACACATACAATCTTCTGGCTCCAGGCTACATTTGATGCCTTTTTTAATCCTTAGTGCATTCTCAATATACTTAAGATCACATTGGAGAGGATCATATTTACTTATGTGACTGTTCTGAATTTGACAGATATTCCTTGAAGGGAAGGACTTTACTTCTTAAGATCCTCGCAAAGTATACTGAACTGAAATAAAAATGAATCACACTATGGAAGAAAACAGATTGGAAGTTATGAGAGTAATCTGGAGGATTATAAGTGTTTGGAAATAGTGACTACTTTTCTTACTTATGCAAATAATACTTCATGGTTTACATAAGTTATATTGTTTGATTCTTAAAATAATCCTAGAAGGCAGGGTAAGAGAAATGAAGGCTGAGAGAGACCTTAAATGCATAAGAAATTTCTGAGAAGAGAAATGTTACTGATTTTTTTAAGGGGTGTGTGTATGTATGTGTATGTTTAAATAAGTCTTCATAGATCGTCGTTTCACAGATCTACACTTCAGATAAATTCCTATTTGGTCAAAATAGCCAACTGATATCCTTCATGACTACTATAAAATCTCCTGAAAAAGAAAAACTCTCAGTTCTTTAAAGAGAATTTTCAGTAATGTAGCCCCCTATTCACTCTTCCAGAAAGCAGATCTTGAAGACAGAACAGCTCAATTAGATTTCTAAAGACAAAGAGAAAACAGTTTCATTCTCACCTTCAAAGATCCACCAGGCCAGGAACCTCCCAAAAATTTCCTTGATTCTGGAAGCCGTTCTTTTCCCAGGATGCCAACTCCTGAGAGCAGATGTGGTTAAAGTCTTCGGCACACAAGTGTGGAGTATCACAAAGGTTCCTGAAAACAAAACAATCACAGAACAGTGTAAACTGTTTGGGGTTAGCTAATTCTATTAAGCTTTCAGCTATCCTACTAAAATTGACGAGGGGAACTTAATACGTATTAAATCCCATGATGAATTTTAACCAAGCATTACAGTAGTTAAGGACATCAGTGTCTAAGAAACTTCAAGCAATTTCATGGCAACAGGTAATTTAAAAAAGGTAACACAATTCCAATTACATTTTGGTATATGATAGAAGTCTGAATGAGCCCTCAATAGCAGGAAACAACTGCTCACAAAAATCAAAGAGCAAAAAAAGGCACTTGATCTAATTTTACTCTAATACTTCATGGGAATACAGAGTGCTGTAGAATCACATCAACACACAGGTAGAGGCTAGGGAAATCTAATACAAGCTGCAAAGAACAAACAATGAAGAACTAAGAATTTGATCAAGGTTGATGATCTCAGTGAGGAACACAGACATGCAATTACATTTTGGAGGTCGCTTTGAAGGCAGTGAGAAAGGAGGTATCTGGGAAGGAAGGTTTTAGAACACATCATTGTAAGAAAACAAGCACAAGGTTAAGGAAGAACACCATAGAATGAAACCTTACTTAAAAGGAAGCCAACTAACAGAAGTGTTCGAATAATGTGTTTATTTAATAACTCATTCTTATGAGAAAGTGTGAAAAAAGAAACACTGCAAAAATGTTCAGAAAATCTCTTTCAAAACAGAACTTGGGGACAGTGTACAGGGAAAAAAGAGAAGCCGGGAGTCTAGACCTGCCTTTGCCATTAATAGTCTGACCTTGGGCTTGCTAAGTGTTTCTCAAGCTTGCAGGCACATTTGCACCAGTGGGAGAGGTTTTACAAAATGTCAGTGGCTAGGCCCCATGTGGCCAAATAAATGCCTGACCAATTACCAATATATCAGATCAAGTGGGACAGAACCCAAGCACAAGCATTTTTTTGAAGGAGAGAAAGTCAGAGGAGACATTCTTCAATGATTCATCCAGGGCTAAGAGTCCCATCTTCTCTACATAATTCGCATCTGATCTCTAAAACAAATACAGTTTAATAGTATCCAAAACTTCCAAACTCTATAAAATTTAATAGTTCTCCTTTTCAAATTATAGTTTTCTCCGTATATGTGCCCAGGAGTGGGATTGCTGGATCATATGATAGCTCTATTTTTCATTTTTTTGAGGAACCTCCACACTGTTCTCCACAGAGGCTACACCAATCTGCATTCCCACCAACAGTGTAGGAAGGTTCCCTTTGCTCCAGACCCTCCAGCATTTATTACTTGTAGACTTTTAAATGATGGCCATTCTGACCAGTTGAGGTGATACCTCACTGTAGTTTTGATTCACATTTCTCTAATAGCGATGTTGAGAATTTTTTCATGTGCCTATTAATAGCCAAAACACAGAAATAACCTAAAAGTCCATCAACAAATGAATAGATAAAGAAGATGTGGTGTCCTTATATTATGGAATATACTCAGCCATAAAAAAGAATGAAATAACATCATCTGCAGCAACATAGATAGACCTAGAGATCACACTAAGTGAAGAACACCAAAGACAAACATCATATGATATTGCTTATATGTGGAGTCTAAAAATGATAAAAATGAACTTAGTCACAAAACAGAAACTGATTCACAGATATAAAAAAACAAACTTATGGTTACCAAATGGAAAAGTAGGGGGATAAATTAGGAGGTTGAGACTAATATATACATACTGCTGCTGCTGCTGCTAAGTCACCTCAGTCGTGTCCAACTCTATGCGACCCCATAGACGGCAGCCCACCAGGCTCTGCTGTCCCTGGGATTCTCCAGGCAAGAACACTGGAGTGGGTTGCCATTTCCTTCTCCAATGCATGAAAGTGAAAAGTGAAAGTGAAGACGCTCAGTCGTGTCCTACTCTTAGCGACCCCATGGACCGCAGCCTACCAGGCTCCTCCGTCTATGGGATTGTCCAGGCAAGGGTACTGGAGAGGGGAGCCATTGCCTTCTCCATATATACATGCTACTATATATAAAATAGATAACCAACAAAGACCTACTTTGTAGCACAGGGAACAGTACTCAATATTTTGTAATAATCTATAAGGAAAAAGAATCTGAAAAAGAATAGATATATATATAACTGAAATCTTTAGTTGAAACTAACACAACATTGTAAATCAACTTTATGTTGATTAAAAATAAATAAATAGTTCCCTAATTTTCAAGAGGAGGAAACTAGGACTCCGAGAGGTACACAGACTTATATGAGGTCCAAGCAAAGGATTGAGACCAGGATGGACTCGAGTCTTCCAAGGAGGATAAAAGCAGATCATGAGCTGGGGCCTGACATGACCCTATTTCAGGCTGGGCTAGGTAGGACAGATCCACATGGATTCACACCATTAACAGGGCCTGATGCTACTGACTTTCTGGGAAGAGGCAAGCATAACCTCAGGATTCCCACCCCTTAAGGAGTAATGAAGATAAAAATAATCCTAAGAGCTAAATTTCTGAGTACTCTGTAAGAGCCCGACATTGTGCTAAGTGCTTTAATCCTCACAAGAACGCTCTGTCCTAAGGGCTATTATTATCCCTGATTTACAAATGAGGAAACTGAAGTTGAGAGTGCTTTGTCTTGCCTCCAAAATGGTGGAAGTGGAATTTTAACAAAGCTGTATTTTTTTCCCCAACCATGTATTGCCTGTAGAGAATGCAATAAACAGGCAGCTGGAGGCAAGGCTACTCTGCCCTGTATCTGCCCAGCCCTATTTTTTTTTTTTTTTTCTTTTTTGCACAAAGCACTCTCACGTTGGAAAAAGGAAACAGAAGCACCCGGGAGTCTTCTCAGTGCTTTCAGATTTTCTCCAATTAAATAACTAACTATTGTTGTTTGGGAAAAGATGAACATTGTATGGAATACTTTTTCTTCTCCCTTCATAACACATACACACACACTTCCAAATTAGTAGAATTTAAATAGTGAGATTTAAAGACACTACTTTGGAGACTTCAGCTCAGACAAGTGTCAGAAGAGTCACCACTGAAATCTGTCCTAAATGATTCAGTCCATCATGACATGTGAATTTTAAAGCTTAACTGAAATTTCTGGAAGGTCATTTACAATTCCTTAGGAAAAAAATGTCTGAAACACTCTTAAACTCATCTTCAAAATCTTAGAGAAGTATCTTTGTTGCAGTTTGCTGGTCCGGTACATTTACATTATGTAAATGATTTCCTTTCTTCAAATAGCTACTGACTATAATAAAATTAAGTTATAAATATTCCAATATGAAATATATTTTATTTAAGAGGCTAATGCAAAGCATTACTGCTTCTGACACCTTAGGCATCTCATAATTATACTGTGGCAGAAATCATCTTCACAGCTCATTTTAAAAATAATGTGAAAAGACGGTTTTCATTAAGACACTTCTGGGAAGAAATAAAAGAATGACAGTAAAAATGAAAACATAATTTCGCAAACTGGAAGGGGCCTGGAAGGTGTATCTAACCATCCATCTGCCCACAACCTATTCCATTTTCAGGGTACTCTGTACAGAGTTGAATCTCTCTTCTCATAGCTTTCACTCTTTGATCCCAGATCTGGCTACTCGATATAGATCCAGATTCACATCCTAGTGTAAACCTTCCCAACCACAGCCCACTGTTCAGAAAAGCAGGGATCAACTGCTGATTTAGTAGAGGTGGCCACTGATAGGACCAGG
This sequence comes from Cervus elaphus, assembly GCF_910594005.1. Lineage (NCBI taxonomy): Eukaryota > Metazoa > Chordata > Mammalia > Artiodactyla > Cervidae > Cervus > Cervus elaphus. Next base: position 57,873,580 of record NC_057832.1, read on the forward strand.
GGAAGCACCTGACTCCAGGGCATTCTCAGAGGCTGGAAGATGACCCATGAGGTTGCCTTGTGCCAAAGCCTCTGCCCTAGTATGTGCTAAGTCACTGCAGTCATGTCTGACCCTTTGCAACCCAATGGACTGTAGCCCAACAGGCTCCTCTGTCTATGGAATTCTCCAGGCAAGAATACTGGGGTGGGTTGCCAAGACCTCCTCTAGGGGATCTTCCCCACCCAGGGATTGAACCTGCATCTCTTAGGTGTCCTGCATTGGCAGGCAGGTTCTTTATCACTAGCGCCACCTTGGAGAAAAAAATGATAATCAGCCAAGTCAACCAAATCAGCTCTCTCTGGGACCTGGACCAGACACTAGGAGTCAGATGAGAACCTACTGAATATGCAGAGGTAAGCAGTAAGAGCAGAGAGATGACGAGAGAGAAGACTCATTCCCTGAAGTAGCATCCAACCCTAATAACCTCCCACTTTTCAGATCCAGATGGGCATCAGTCCTTCCTCCTATGGGTGTCCTGAGTGAGTCTCTGTTCTCTACAGCTCCAGATGCCCAGTGCATATTGAGTAAAGTTATGCCACCTCAATTACCAGCTGTTCATAGAGCTACATATCAGGTTGACAGCAGCTCCATTATTTTTTGTAGGTATTTTTGCTAGACCCAAGAGGAGGTTTTATTTTCACCCCACTAATATTTCAGTTTTTGAGAATGGAGTTTATCATTACAACTTGCCAAAAACATTTGACATCTCAATTCTGCCCTCTCAAAATAAGCATTATGCCTTTCACCTCCGTGTCATCTACAGATTAGACAAGCATGCCATGTAGAATGCTGTTCATGTGATGATACAACACAGAATGGGACACTATTTCACAGAGCCAATAGTGGTATAAAAAATAGTGAAAATCAAACTGTCAATAAATTAAAATGAATTAATTTTAGCCTCTAGGTCATTCTTTAATTTTAATCATTAGCAGTTCTCCAAATTGACTGCAAATCATCATGAAGATATAAATAGCTACATAAACTGACATGACCAAGCAGTTGATTTTGCTAGATAAAGGTTTTAACATTTATTTGGTAGAGACTGCAAAACCCAGAAGAATTAGGCTTCAGCATCATTAGGGAAAATTAGGCCATAGCTGAGATAACTGGCAACATGAACTTTGTGGTTAGAGTAATTACCTGTGCAGCAGACCAAGAAGTTATATTTGAGAAACATATTGCAAAAACAGTCAAGCTCGCATCATCCTTCCCTGAAGCAATCATGAAAATTAGCAGAATCTGTCATTGTAGGTCATCTGGTATACCCTGACAGTGAAATTGTTCTCCAAAGATCTGTTACTTTGTCTAACTTTGCTTTCAGTAGGTCACATGGGATTTCTCCCTACAGTAAAAAAAAGAAAAAAGAAAAAAAGAAAAAAAACCCACATAAAAGGGCTTTTTAAGTCCCTCTGTCTACTTTCCTTAGTTTTTCTGTCTCCTCCTTGACTGTCAGGCGGTCAAGCTGTAATTTCTCACGGTGGTGGGTGTGCCTGCCCAAGCAACTAAGGCCATCCTCTGGGCTCTAAAGGGATACTTCTGGTCTTCCTAGGGTTGAATTTGTATAAAAGAAGACCAGGGAGAGGGGCTGATGGATCAGTCTTAAAGAACATATGTAAGTGCATCTCTTCAAGAGATGGGAATACCAGACCACCTGACCTGCCTCTTGAGAAACCTGTATGCAGGTCAGGAAGCAACAGTTAGAACTGGACATGGAACAATGGACTGGTTCCAGATTGGGACAGAAGAATGTCAGGGCTGTATACTGTCACCCTGCTTATTTAACTTATATGCAGAGTACATCACATGAAATGAAATGCTGGGTTAGATGAAGCACAAGTTGGAATCAAGATTGCCAGGAGAAATATCAATAACCTCAGATACGCAGATGACACCACTCTTATGGCAGAAAGTGAAGAGGAACTAAAGACCCTCTTGATGAAAGTGAAAGAGGAGAGTGAAAAAGCTGGCTTAAAACTCAACATTCAGAAAACTACGATCATGGCCTCTGGTCCCATCACTTCATGGCAAATAGATGGGGAAACAATGGAAAGAGTGACAGACTTTATTTTCTTGGGCTCAAAAATCACTGTAGATGGTGACTGCAGCCATGAAACTAAAAGTCGCTTGCTTCTTGGAAGAAAAGCTATGACAAACCTAGACAGTGTATTAAAACGCAGAGACATCACTTTGCCAACCAAGGTCCATCTATGTCAAAGCTATGGTTTTTCCAGTAGTCATGTATGAATGTGAGAGTTGGACCATAAAGAAAGCTGAGCACTGAAGAATTGATGCTTTTGAACTGTGGTATTCGAAAAGACTCTTGAGAGCCCCTTGGACTGCAAGGAGATCAAACGAGTCAATCCTAAAGGAAATCAACCTTGAATATTCATTGGAAGGACTGATGCTGAAGCTGAAGATCCAATACTTTGGCCACCTGATGCAAAGAACTGACTCATTGGAAAAGACCCTGATGCTGGGAAAGATTGAAGGCAGGAGGAGAAGAGAACAACAGAGGATGAGATAGTTGGATGGCATCACCAACTCGATGGACATGAGTTTGAGCAAGTTCCTGAAGTTGGTGATGGACAGCGAAGCCTGGTGTACTACAGTCAACAGGGTCCCAAAGAGTTGGACATGACTGAGCAACTGAACTGAACTGATATGCATGTATAGATCTCATGCCGTGTCTCTTGGCCACACAGAGGTCCTCTTGGTGTGTTTTTTTCTCAGTTGTGTTGAGCTGTTAAACTGTTCATTCAGCAATCACTGTTCAGGTCCACCAGTGGCCAGGTCCTAGCCCTGGGAGCCACAAGAAACACAAAGGTGACTAAGTCATGGCGGCATCTACTGCAAGGCGGAGATGAGAGATCCTAACACCATCTTGGGCTGTATGGCATTTTTGCGATATTTTTCATAGAAGTAATTGCACTTAATTCAGAAAAATAAGTATTCTACTTGACATTTTACAGATAAAAATAAACTAAGAGCAAGGTTACTTCTCAATGATTCACCCCAGTCAGTAAGTGGCAAAGCCAGGACATCAAAAGCAAATCATGTGATTCTTAAGTATGTTAGTTCCACCAACATGGAAGCGATCATGGTTTATGTGGATAACACAACTACCTAGCAACACATATTGTGTGCTTACTCCATATTGGGTACTTTTGTCACTGGCTGGCAGATATTTGATCTTCTTGGGAACTTTACGAGGAGGGAGGTCTTATTCTCCCCAGAGGAGAAAACTGAGACACAGAAAGCGGTCTAATGGCCCAAGGCTGTATGGCCAGTTGGTGGCAGAAAGAGATAAACACCATGAGAATGGTGCCACCCAGGAGAAATGTGGCGAGAAGTCACTGGATCTGTTGCTAGGAAGAACGCTAAGAAAGTTTTGGAACGTTTTCGAGTATTTCCAGAACAGTGAGACTTTTCTTCTCTTGTAAATCCTGTGAGAAGACACTGGCATCGGAGACGAGAAAAAGATGGCAAATCCCAGAGAAGAAGAAAGTGTGATGCTCCCCCTCCCCCGCCATGGCTGAGGATGTGTGAGAGGCCTGCCGGGCACGGATAGCGTCCGGCATAGGAATGCCATCTGCCATTTGAATACATGCTGTGGATATTTTCAGTGATTTCAGATGCTTTGGACAGATCACACGGCTTGAGCAAAGCGGAGAGAGGAGACCCTTGGCATTTGCGGCCTCCTGTTTGTGCTGGTGATCCTACAGTGACTGCCTGGGAGGCTCGCGTGCTGGCAGTCTGCTGGGATACCAGTTTGCATCACACACATTTGCTGGCAGCTCCACACTCACTCCTCAGCGTGGTTTCTTTATTCTGAACCTGTGCTCAGGTAGGAAAGGAAGGAGCCAATCAGAAAAGAAGTGCTTCAGCCTTCAATGAGTGATTGTCAAGAGCCAGACGTAGGCTAAGGGCCTCCCTGACAATACTTCTCTTAACCCTATAAGTAGTTCCGTAAGACAGCCGTTGGCAGAACAGCTGTCTACATGGGCAAACTGTGGCCTTTTAAATGATGACCATTCTGAGCAGTGTGAGATGGAACCCCACTGCGGTTCTGATTTGCATTTCTCTAATAATTAACGACCTTAAGCATCTTGTCACATGCCTATTGGCCATCTGTATGTCTTCTACTTGGAGAAATGTCTATTGAGGTCTTCTGGCCATTTTTTTTTACTGGGTTGCTTATGTTTCTGTTATTGAGTTGTATGAGCTCCTATATCCTTGAATTTGTGCCCAGAAGTTTCAGAATCAGTTTCAACACAGTCTGCTATGTCCCTCAGAATTCAGAGGTAGAGGGAGGAATGTGTCAAAGGCCAGAATATACCTGGGGCAGTGCTGGGGATGTTTGTAGCTGACATGAATACTGTGAACGGCATATCAAGGGTCTGGGGCTTCCAGAGGAGGGAAAATGTGCTTCTGGCTGGAATCAGGCAGTAAACACTGACAATCTCACGGAGACCTGGCAGTGAAAGAGAAGAGGGAAAGAGAATGGCACCTCTAGGGAGAAGCAGAGATAAGAAGTGGATTTCAGCCAGAGGAGATTCGAGCCCACTAATAGGCTGAGGAGACATGTAATAAAGACAAACAGAGAGAGAATGAAGCTGCAAGTGGCAAAAACTGGACAGAGTCAAGGCCAAGAGTAGTGGGCTGGTGGTCAGGGACAATTGCTCCTTTGAAGAAAAGCTGTGACAGCCCTAGACAGCATATTAAAAAGCAGAGGCATCACTTTGCTGACAAAGGTCCATACAGGCAAAGCTATGGTTTTTCCAGTAGTCACATATGGACGTGAGAGTTGAACCATAAAGAAGGCTGAGCTCCAAAGAATCGATGCTTTCAAACTGTGGTGTTGGAGAAGACTCTTGAGAGTCCCTTGGATAGCAAGGAGATCAAACCAGTCAATCCTAAAGGAAGCTGCCCCTGAATATTCACTGGGAGAACTGATGCTGAAGCTGAAACTGCAACACTTTGGCCGCCTGATGCAAAGAGCGGATTCATTGGAAAAGACCCTGATGCTGGGAAAGATGGAGGGCAGGAGGAGAAGGGGGCAACAGAGGATAGGATGGGTGGATGGCATCATCCACTCAATGGACATAAGTGTGAGCAGACTCCAGGAGATAGTGAAGGGCAGGGAAGCCTGGCATACTGCAGCCTATGGGGTCACGAAGAGTTGGACATGACTTAGTGATTCAACAACAAGAGGTGCATACACTGATTTCATGTCTCCTTCCTTGTTGAAGAGAACACTCCTCGGATTGATGGGCCTTGGAAACAAATTTTCCAAAAACAATGTGATAAGCCCATATGCAGAAGCCTGCTAATGTGCATACTGCCCTACCTTCTTGCTCAACAACATTTGGAGTCAGTCAAAACGAAATGAAATGCCAACACACTTCAACAGGAATACACATGCTTTGCAACCTTGAACTTGAGTTTAATAGAATAAATAAACAAATCTGCTTGGATGTCTGAGAACAAACTGAACTAGTTCCAACTTGACCAGGGGTTTATTTTGCTGAAATCCTGTCACTTATGCAAACTGCGTAACAAACAGGGAGTGAGGGCCCGCCTACCGGCAATTCACACTATTTCCAAGCTGGAATGCTAATGGTTTTTATTTTCAGTCCTCATTTTGAGTGGACTGTTTTATTTTACTGGGGAGAACTTTTACAGGTGATTTTTAATAGCACTGCTTTTTTTCTGATAAAAAAAGTTTTTTCATTTTTCAAAATATGAAAAAGTAAATGTTAAAAAATTAAAACCAAATGTTATCTTCTATCCCCAGAAATTTAAAAACTGTCAATGTTTAGGTGTATGTCTTCCAAGTGTTCTATTTTTCCTGAATGTATGTGTGCATATACATTTTTCAAAATAGAAGTGGAATCATATAGGATGCACTGATTTAGTAACTCACTGTTCTCACCTAATAGAAGATGACCATAGTCTACAAAGTAATTTAACGTCTGCATAATATTCTAGCATGTAAAGAAATCATTTTCATTTAACCAACTTCCAAATATTGGCCATTAAAGCTATTCTATTTGGCTGACTTTTAAAAATCATATTCTAGAGAGATACTATTTTACTAGTAATGGCTGAAAAACAGTGACATTCTTACACAGTTGACACATGGAGCATTATTAAGTTAAAAATTCCATTTCCCTCATCAGGATTTTGATCAGATGAACTGAGACGGTTTCAGGCTGGGTGCCCGCTTGGAGCAGTGGCAGCCCACGTTTCCACTTGGGTCCCCAATCAGGTCCCACCTGACTCCCACCATCCCCATCATGGCCCTGCCTTTGCCAGATTTTCTTAAATCTGCAGTTTGGCAATGAGTGGTGCTCGCTTCCATGTGATCAGAGGCACTGGCTGACTCAGATTACTGTTAAATCTTGACTTTTCCAGTGTACATATCAGAGCAGAAAAGATGAACACATGAGTCCCCAACCCAGACTGTATAGAAACAGTCCTTTGTGGGCCAGAAAGAAAGTTTAAGAGAAACACACTGATAGCCTGACAGAAAAAATAATGTTTCTTCTTAATGCGGTCAGATTAGGCCTCAAAAAGAGATATTATGTCTCAAAAAAAAAAAAAAAAAGGCTGGGTTGTGAAATGATAAATAACTCTTCTCATTGATGTTACTATTATTAAATATTAGATGAGACTAGCTATAACAGCTCAGGATTCCAAGGCTCATTTGCAGCTCCCTCCCCCTCCACTGGCACTGAGGAATCCATAGATGATGTGTTTACTACCGTGACTGTGGCTATAGTTTCACACATGCCCACACATGGCAAAACTGATCAGATTTCATCATGAGTATGTGCAGTTTGTTGTTATGTGAACTGGACTTCAATAAAGCTGTTAAAAAATTAAGACCTCAGGTGCCCCAAATCCACACCTGAGATGCTGATTTAACTGGTCTTAAGCAGATATGCAGATGACACCACCCTTATGGCAGAAAGTGAAGAGGAACTAAAAAGCCTCTTGATGAAAGGGGAGAGTGAAAAAGTTGGCTTAAAGCTTAACATTCAGAAAACTAAGATCATGACATCCAGTCCCATCACTTCATGGCAAATAGATGGGAAAACAGTGGAAACAGTGTCAGACTTTATTTTTGGGGGCTCCAAAATCACTGCAGATGGTGACTGCAGCCATGAAATTAAAAGATGCTTACTCCTTGGAAGGAAAGTTACGACCAACCTAGATAACATATTAAAAAGCAGAGACACTACTTTGTCAACAAAGGTCCGTCTAGTCAAGGCTATGGTTTTTCCAGCAGTCATGTATGGATGTGAGAGTTGGACTATAAAGAAAGCTGAGCACCAAAGAACTGATGCTTTTGAACTGTGGTGTTGGAGAAGACTCTTGAGAGTCCCTTGGACTGCAAGATCCAACCAGTGCATCCTAAAGGAGATCAGTCCTGGGTGTTCATTGGAAGGACTGATGTTGAAGCTGAAACTCCAATATTTTGGCTGACTCATTTGAGAAGACCCTGATGTTGGGAAAGATTGAGGGCAGGAGGAGAAGGGGACAACAGAGGATGAGATGGTTGGATGGCATCACTGACTCAATGGAGACGGGTTTGGGTAGACTCTGGCAGTTGGTGATGGATCGGGAGGCCTGGCGTGCTGCAGGTCATGGGGTCACAAAGAGTCGGACACGACTGAGCGACTGAACTGAACTGAAGCAGTTCTCCTAATGTGAAGCCAAGAATCGTGAAGGCAAGAATAGTTGATTAACATAAAACAAAGCATTCCAAAGCTAAATGAGAAGATGAATTGATATAATTGATATGAAAGTACAAGAGAACATTTTTAAAGAAGTGATTCTATCATTTTTCAAATATAAAGAACACATATCTGCCTTTTTAAAGTGCTACCCAGCAAAGAAATTGAGTCTTGCTTCAATAATCTGTAATAATTAATTAAATCTAACTTTAAAGAGCCTACTGCCTCCTAGGGACTATTCCAGGCAGTTGTTAGATCATGTAGAACTGATACTGTTAAAAGCCCAACATTCTCTGAGGTGGATTTAAACTAGATTAAATCCACAAACTAGTTGAGATACTGATTTATCTAGCAAAAACGAAACACAGAAAATGTCACAATGAACTTGGTGTGGCCCCACAGGGTGATCACAGATCCTCTATGGGAGCGGTTCAAGTCCAGGAGGATTTGCTCTGTTTGCCAAGCCACGAAGCTGGGCACAGGCCCTTTAGCAAGAATGTGGGAAAAGCTGTCCCAGAAAATTGGAAGCTTCCTGCCAGAGGGCACCATCATCCTCTCCAGACATTGGAGGCTGTATGCCAGGGTTCCATCTATAGATCCCAAGACAGCTTCACATTCATAATAAAATAGCCAAACCTTCTTATTAGAGAAAATTAATATTCAATATTCGCTCACATATGTCTTTACTCTGTTATTAATGTGAAACTTTGAAGATAATTAGTGTTGGCTTTGAATGCCGTTTGGAACTGCACCCAGCTGGAAAAAGGCCACAGAGCATAGGGTTTCATTCCTCACCAAGGCTGAGCGCTCTCGGAAAGGGATTAGAAGAGAAAGGAGTGGAACCAACCCTCATTCAGAAAGAAACAATCTCCTTGAGTTAATGGACTGTGGCTGTCACAGGCAGGGCTCTTCTCAGTCCCGTCACCCCCAGCCTCCATAAGACACAGCAAAATATAAATGAAGCGCTGTGGGTTGGCAAAGGGATGAGAGGTGTGGTGTGCCTGGGGAGCTGCTGGTGATGAGGCAAAAACACCTGAGCAGGTGAAAAAGGTGGATGAGGAGCAGCAAACAATCTTAAAGGAACATGGCCCCTTTAATCGGAGAATGAATGAATGAATGCCATGCAGGAATTCAAGAGCAATCCTAGAGCTGACCAGAGTATTAAGAGAAAAGTAATCTCGGAAAAGGAACGATTTCCAGATGCTGACTACTATCACCACTTCAGCTAAAATGAAACAATACTGACTTTTTTTTTACTCAGTAGAAATGAATGAAAAATTTTCTATCCCTTACAGGAAAAAGAAAAAAAAAATAAGAGCAACTGGTAAATTACCACCAATAACCAGCCAAATGCTTTTCATGGGTCCTTCTCTGCTAACACCCTGCTACAGACATACCAAAAACTGGGGCTTCTCTCGACACGTCCTCCCCCAATGTCCTATCTGTCTGACACCCCCTGTTGGCCTCTCTGCAGAGTCTTTTTAGATTCATGTCCTATCACTCTTCAATTCTCTTTTCATCTCCAACATTTCTCAGGTCATCCCAGGCTCCAGGCACTAGCCGAAGGATCAAATCACCCCACCTTCATCCCAGTGCCCACCTCAGGGGTCCAGGAACTGTTTTATTTTGTTTTTTTGGTGTTGACACAATGCCTTAGTCACACACATACCCCACACACAATGCAATGCTCTGGGTGTTTGAACATCACATTCTGAGAGACCTGTGATATACCCTCATTTCAATAAGAAATTCAGCTTTAACAAAATTTCCTCAGGCAAAAACAAGCCTCACACTCCATAGAAACTGTGAATACAAGGCCATGTTTATTTCAACTTCCTAGATAAATAATCTTACAGAAGAAACTTCGGCTCTGACATGACACATAAATTTCTAGTTCTCACTACCAAACCTGAAACCCCTCAATTTATATTCTGCCTATGATCTCTCTCTTTTAAGAAGCTGTGTTTGATTTGTTTGACTGGTTTCCCACTCCATCAAGACCGGCATGTGTCTCGCTTTTGGATTATTTCCGCCACTATCCTAGGTCGGTTTTTAAATCATTACAAAATCAAGTCACAGATGTAGAAAATGAACTTAGGTTACCAGAAGGGAAAGGCGAGGGAGGGATAAATAGGACAGTGGGACTGACATAGACGCACTGCTATATATAAAACAGGTAACTAAGAAGGACCGGCTGTACAGTACGGGGAACTCTACTCAGCACTCTGTGATGATCTACCTGGGAAAAGAATGTAAAAAAGAGTGGGTATATGTATGCGTACGACTGATTCACTCTGCTGTACATCAAAAACTAACACAACACTCTAAATCAACTATACTCCAATAAAAATTAAAAAAAAAAATAAACCATTACAAAAAGCAGAACATTGAGACATGAAAAGACAGAGGTAGACCCACAAGATCCTGCTCAGCACATAGATTTCTGATTCAGGAGACTTTCAAATTCAGATTCTTACATGGCATTTTAGTCCCATTGCTGCAACTGAGTAGACTTTGAATTTCCAGTTTGCAAACATCATTAAAGTACAGATTAAAAAACATAAGCCCATGTGTATAAACTAAATAGCCCAGGATAAAATTTTGGTCTGATTCCTTATAGTATGATATTTTTATCACCACACCTGTATTTCACCAAATTTCTTCAAAAGAGCAACCCTGTAATAGTGACTCTGGTATAAAATGATACTCGTTACACAGAGATCATTCCAAGCGGTTTCACACGAAGACTGGAGGATAATTTTGAAGAAGAGATGAAGGTGAAACATGAGAGCACGTGTTAAACATTTGATGTGCTTCCAGGAGGAAAGTGTTGTCAGCCCTCGCTTCCCACGACACTCCCAAGGTCATCTGCAGAAACATGCTAATGCCCCGTTTCCAGGGACTTAATTAGTCTAGGATGGGATCTGGCCCTAGATCAACTTTTAAAGCTCACTCCATTGTATATTAGAATCACACCTCTGGAGGTAGATTTTATTTCAGTAGAGAACTGAGAACTTTGTAACAAGAAGAGCTGTCCAAGAAACAACAGGTCACCTCATCAGGGGCAAGTCCCCTGTCATTGCAAGTGACATGGAGGGGTGGGGTGCCGTGTCTGAGCCCTTATAAGGGACAGTGGAGAAAGGGGGCCTAAGATCTTTGAGATTGATTTTTTTTTCCTTCTACACTAGTTTGACCTAGGGTCATTATTTAAGTGAGAGCAGCAAAAGAAAGGGGGCTTCCCTAGAGACTCAGATGGTGTAGAATCCACCTGCAATGTAGGAGACCTGAGATCAATCCCTGGATTGGGAAGATCCCCTGGAGAAGGAAATGGTAACCCACTCCAGTACTCTTACCCGGGAAATCCCATGGACAGAGGAGTCTGGCAGGCTTCAATCCATGGGGTCCCAAAGAGTCCGACATGACTGAGCCACTAACATTTTCACTTTTTCACTTTTTTTCAAGAAAAGAAAAAAGCCTCATTTGCAATGTCATCCTTGGAACAAGTTTGTCTTAAAGTCTTTCATACTGTCCACATAAGACTTGTTAATCTGTACAAAAACATTAACATTGTATTCTGTTTCAGGATTATTTTAAGGAAATTTCCCTCCACAGTGAATTATTATATTCTAATTTTTGACCCTTTTATCCAACTTCCTATTACTTTATCCTATAAATGACTTTTATTTTATGGTTGGAATTTGTTTTTCTTCAATTTATAAAAAGCATTCCTCATTCAAAATACTCTGGGAAACATCATTGGTACAGAAATACTTACAACCTCTTTATAAATATCTTCCCTTTTTTATTCCTAAGCATTAACATGAAAACTTCCACTGACCCTTTCTGAGAGATGAACTCTGGTTCTTATTTGAAAAGATGATGCTTCTGGCATTCTCCCACCTTAAATTTATTTATTTACTTTTTTTTACATAGTGAAAGCAGATTTATCAGGGAGATTCACATTGTACAGACTGACTGTGGGCCACCTCAGAAGACAAGAGGCCCTGAAATATGGGGTGGTTAGTTTTTATGGGCTGAGTAATTTCTTTTTTATAATTTTTAATTTTTATTTTATACTGGAGTATAGTTGACTCACAGTGTTGCATTAATTTCAGGTATACAGTCCCCCCCTTAGATTTAGACAGGGGAATATATACAGAAACAAACAAGAGAATAAAAAAGAAAGTCACTTTATGTCCCAATCCTTAGTTGGATTTTTTTTTTTCAGTTTTGCTCTTTGCTTCTTAAATCACTGGGCAGATAATTCTACATACTCTTTTACAACTTACATTTTCAATGTCTTGAGATTCTTCCATACATTACACAAAAGTCCAAATCTTTTAACAGCTACATAACATGTGCCTTAGTTCATTAGTCATTTCACTGTTGTTATTTCTTTAAACCCATTTTGACTACTACAAAACCGCAATAAATAATCTTGTAACTATATTGGTGTCTATATAAATCCCCAAACTGGAATTTGTATAACAATGTATAATAAAACTGTTTCTCCTCTTCTTTGTCAACATTAGATACCATTGGCTTTAATTATTCCAGTCTCAGAGGCAGAACTCCAAAGTCTGGAGTTTATAAACCAAAGTATAATAGCAATTTTCTAGATTGGTGTTACATTTCTTTTTTTAATGATGAAGTTAACTATCACAGCAGAAGTCTAAAATCTACCCCAAAACCTGGAATTGTGCTCAAAATTCTAAGATGCCGAGAGATTTTTGCAGAGAATGCCTTCCTCTTGATCCATTCCTTACCATTATAACCTTCAAAAGATAATTCAAAACTTGCCTCCTCCAGGAAGCCTCCCTTGACCACTTCCCTGGATCTTACACATTTTTAATTCTTCTCTACTCTGATCCTTCATACTTATGGATTTGGTTTGTGTTGACTCTTAATCTCCCTTTGTATCTCCCAATAATGCCAGGAAAATGGAAACATAGGCGGTGATTAGATGACAGAAGTGAATAAAGATTTATTAAATATTTAGTTATTCAGCCAATATCTATTTATGGGGTACAGTATTGGATATCCAATTTATGTGCTTTTCCAGAACTGCCTGCCCCTCCCCACACTGCAGCTCTGGCTGCTTGCTCCGTATACAGTCCCTGCCCGGGGCCATCTTGTCTCCCCAAACCACCAGCTGTCTCCAGCTCCCTGGGGGAGAACGGCATCTGGCACGCCTCTGCCGTGAACGTGGGCTCCAGCCCCCGGCGCCCTAGTGCCCCTAACTGACGTGGAGACTCCAGCTCTCACCACTCAGGACCACCAGGAAGCACCATCCTGTGGCCATGGGGCCTGGCTTCCCCACAGGCTGACCAGGGGCTGCAGCACACAACCTGCAGACACCCCATTTACGCCCAGTGGGGTGACCTTGGTCAATGAGAGACAGGCCACCAGAAGCAGCTGGAAGGTAATCCGTGCCTCTCCTGCCCGTGACGGACTCTTGTGAGGTACAGCGGTCCCAGAGACCTGTCTGCAAGCCAACGTAAGTCACAGAGAAATCAGTGTGTGTCCCTGAGAGGCAAAGGGCAGCCCGGTACCAGGTTATCGTGTGTGTGTCGTGCTTGCCTTGTGTCCTCACTATTGCTTTCTGAAACTCTACCTCCTCACAAAGCCCTCCTGTCTGAGTTTTTTCTCAGACTCTGTTTTCTAGAGAACTCAAGCTAAGACACACCTACTATCTCCCAAAACACTGCATTACACACTAGTCTAGGCTTGGGAAGAGGTGTGAAAGACAGAAAGAATAAATCAATCCTGCCGTAGAACCTTGCCATCTATTGGGTTGACCAAAAAGCTCGTTCAGCAAAGCTCAAACTTTTTGGCCAATCCAATAATTGAGGGAACAGGGCATCTCCACAGGTAACAAAAAGTGAAAAAGACAAAGTGCAGGATGGGAATAACTGGAATGAATGAGATAAAGGGATAAACTATGCAGAGGATTAGGAAATGGGAATTACTTGACAGTACAGTGTGGTATCTGTTGTTGTCGTTTAGTTACTAAATCATGTACAGCTCTTTTTTGATCCCATGGACTGTAGCCCACCAGGTTCCTGTCTATGGGATTTTTCAAGTAAGAACACAGGAATGGGTTGCCATTTCCTTCTCCAGGGGATATTCCCAACCCAAGGATCAAATCCCTATCTCCTAAAAGGGAACCCTCTTACACTGTTGGTGGGAATGCAAACTATTACAGCCACTATGGAGAACAGTGTGGAGATTCCTTAAAAAACTGGAAATAGAACTGCCATATGACCCAGCAACCCCACTTCTGGGTATGCACACTGAGGAAACCAGAACTGAAAGAGACACGTGCACCCCAATGTTCATCACAGCACTGTTTACAATAGCCAGGACATGGAAGCAACCTAGATGTCCATCGGCAGATGAATGGATAAGAAAGTTGTGATACATATACACAATGGAATATTACTCAGCTATTAAAAAGAATGCATTTGAGTCAGTTCTAATGAGGTGGATGAAACTGGAGCCTATTATACAGAGTCAAGTAAGTCAGAAAGAAAAACAACAATATAGTATATTAATGCATATACATGGAATTTAGAAAGATGGTAATGACGATTCTATATGCAACACAGCAAAAGAGATATAAAGAACAAATTTTTGGATTCTGGGGCAAAAGGTGAGGGTGGGATGATTTGAGAGAATAGCCTTGAAACATATATATTATTACCATATGTGAAACAGATGACCAGTCCAAGTTTGATGCATGAAACAGGGCACTCGAAGCTGGTGCACTGGGACAACTCAGAGGGATGGGATAGGGAGGGAGGGGGGTTCGGGATGGGCGGACACGTGTACAGCCATGGCTGATTCATGCCAATGTATGGCAAAAACCACCACAATATTGTAAAGTAATTAGCTTCCAATTATAATAAATTAATTTTAAAAAAGAAAACCCAAAAGAAAAAAAAAAGAAAGAAAATCTGTATCTCCTGCATTAGCAGATGATTCTTTACCACTGAGTCACCAGGAAGCACACAGTATTGGAGAGTGCATACGATGAGTATAAAAGGTACGAAAAGCAAAAGCATCAGCTCTCACCTATAACCAACTGCTAGGGAAGAGGGGAGAGAGGCAGGTGGGAGAGTGATCCCTGGAGAAGAGGCACCCCAGGGAGCTAGGACAGGGCAGCTGCAGCAGTGGGTGTGCTGGGGGGAAAGGACAGAGGACAGAAGAAGTGACTCCCAGGAGCCAAGAGTTGGGTGGGGAGAAGCAGGACCAGCCCCAGGTTCAGAGCGGAGGGCTGTGGAGCACAGGGCCCGAGGAGGGGTTTTGAGGGTGAAGGGCATTTCCACTCTGCCTTTCCTCACAGAAGCAACGCACTATTCACTCCCTTTGACTGGAAGGTAAAGCATATGTAGAACCCCTCCAGTTTCTGCCCACTCTCCCGTCACGCCTGGTCATCAGCATGGCGGGTTTGGGAGAAGAAGCTGAGTCATCTTGGCCCAGAGTCTTCTGGCCTTTCTGGGTCTACCACTGACAACGAGGGTACCTTCTCTGGACAGGCTCCACCTGCAGTGGGCCCAGGAAGGTCAGAACGTCTAAAGGAGAGACAAGTACCAGGAAGCCCTCTGTGGTCGCACATTTAAACATTTCTCCAATCAGCTTTCACCATAATAGAGCCAGCATCCCTTCGTCTCCATCTATCTGGTTTCTGTGCTATATTTTTAAATGGGTGCAAACGTAGGCTGGGAGCAGAAGTCAGTAATATTACAACTTCCTATAACTTCAAAGGAGACTTAGGTCTGAGAAGCATAATGCACTCAGAAGCCTGATGGAAGAGATAATAAATGCTTCTTAATGAAGTGGTTGTCCTACATCCTAATTTTTGCCCACAGAAAGGGGACAAGAGAGCTCTGTGGCTTCCGTGTGGTTTCTCCCACGTGGTGCTTCTTACCCTTGAGGGTTCTCTGCAGGGGACTGCTCTGGCTATATATCTGCCATAGAGTTTTTTTTTTCCTCTGAGAGACACCACAGACATTTCAGAAACATTTCATTGTTTTCTCTACCCCACAAGAAGGACTCTTCCAGGACAGAACGGGGCCAGCAGCACTGAGGGCGCATCCTTTAGATCAGCATGACCCAGATCTTCATCATCTCACAAGGATCACTGCTGAAGATTTAAACACTACATCTGCTTTAAACACAACTGCAGATGTGATTCCAGGAGTAATACAGAGACAAAGAAAAGACATCACATTTCTTTGAGAGCACCATTGTGTCTATTTTAATCAGTTTTTTAGGGATGTTTGGAGACATTCCTATAAAACTGACAAGGTTGACAAGACTACATGAAATTGCCTCCGGGAGGAAAAAAAGAAAGGATTAAACCTTAGGCATGCCGCAATGCAACCTGCTTTCTCAAAACTATGCTTTGTCATCTTGTCTCTGATCAGAGAGATGTTTCTATGGCAGCAGGTCACACTTCTGGCCAGAAGGCAGTCATGTAGGGATTTTTTTTTTTCCTTTCATTTTCTAGCTAATTGCCTACCTCTTTGGCAAAGAAGTAATAACAACAACAACAAAAAAGTATTTCTTTACTAGACAGATCAATACCCCAAGGAAAATCTTGGGTTTATATAATGTGCTTTTTAAAATTTGACACTCATATCTGTGCAGTTGAAGGGCTGAGACCTCCTCACACAAAGCAGAGGGAAACCAGTCAAAGGGAAAGGAAATGAATGAAATTTCAGTCACCACAGAGTGGTTCACACATCCTGTTAATTACTCCCGCCATTCATAATTAAGAGAGTTTCCTTGTGGACCTTACTAGCTCTGCTATCAAACAGCACCTACCTTTATGAACTCTTGAAAGGGGTTGTGCATTATGACAGTCTCCTCACATTTCAGCACCACGCTGTTAATTTCTCTGCTCAGTCAGCTGACAACATCACAAATACACATCCTCCAAAGATGGTTCCTAGTTTGGGGCCACCCCTTTTCAGGTGTCATTACCACTGGAATTGACCATTTATTTCGGGTTCTCATCGTCCCATAAAAAGTAACTGACTGCTCAGCCATAAAAAGAATGAAATAATGGCATCTGCAGCAGCATGGATAAACCTAGAGATGATCACACCAAGGGAAGTAAGTCAGACAGAGAAAGACAAATACCATGTGCTATCACTTACGTGTGGAGTCTAAAACATGACACGAGGCTTCCCTGGTAGTTCAGGGGTAAAGAATCCACTTGCCAATGCAGAGGATATGGGTTCAATCCCTGAGCTGGGAAGATCCCACATGCTGCGCAGCAACTAAGCCCATGCACCACAAGTACTGTGCCTGTGCTCTAGAGCCTGGGGGCCACAGATACCGAGGCTGCGTGCTGCAACTACCGAAGCCCGAGAGCCCGTTCTCCACAACAAGAGAAACCGCCACAGTGAGAAGCTCGTGCACCGCAACTGGAAGTAGGCCCCACTTCCACACCTAGAGAAAAGCCCGTGCAGCAATGAAGACCCAACAGGGCCAAAAATAAATAAAACTGTGGTTAAGCTATTAAAATATGACACAAATGAACTAATCTACAAAACAGACTCATAGACATAGAGAACAGAGTTGTAGCTGCCAAGGGGATAAGGGGGGATAGATTGGGAGTTTGGGTTTAGCAGACGCAAAGAATATAGAATGGATATTCTATAAACAAAAAGGTCTTACTGTATACAGCACAGGGAACTATATTCAATATCCTGTGATAAACCATCATGGACAAGAATATGAAAAAGAATATATATACATGTATAACTGAATCACATTGCTGTCAGCAGAAATTAACACATTGTAGATCAACTATACTTGAATAAAAATTTTTTTTTTTTTTACGTAATGACTGAATGCCTCATGATTCTCTGCTTTGCCCTCACAATATGCTTTCCACAATTTGATCAAATAACACTGGTATTTCTAAGGATACTTTAAGATAACAGCCATGTGTAGCCTACTATAAGTGCTAAGGAGAAAAATAATTTCCTGGTAACAGGGTAAATATTTCAGCAATTCAATTGAGAGTTCAGGGCACAATCATCTATAGAATTTGTGTTCTTTTCACTCAGACATTCAAACCTCAATCTCCAAATCTATGGGCACTGGGCAAGTGACTTCTTTTCTTTTCTTTCCTTCTTCTTTTGTAAGCTGCAGAGGTAACACACGCTCCTGGTCAAACACCGCCAGCTGACAGTCACTCACTGCTCATCTTTCGGATGTTATGGCAGCCCTTGGAGGCAATAAATAATGTGCATGGAAAGAGGGAAGCAGCCGTCAACGTCTTGCACTAAACTGCACCCGCAGCTTTTTTAACACTGAAAGCTGCTCTCACTAATGCTGGGCATGTGGGTTCATGTTGATTTCAGGAGAGAAATAAAAGCATGATCCTCTAGAAGCCACATCCATAGAAGCTACACCTGTGGACACAAAGAACACACAACAAAACCCAGGGGGCAGGAGAGGTGTGGTCACCCACTGCCTTGAAAGGAATGGAGCACAGTTCTGCACTTGCTTGGTCTTCCCCGAAGTTCAAGGCCAGTGCTATAGGACTGGCTGACATATTTCTGAACTAGAGCTTCTCTCACCAAACAAAAGATCTCTGTGCTTCTAGGAAGCATCCACTTCCAAAGCATATTTTGAGAAGAAAGACAAGCCCACTCACAGAATAGTAGCAGAAGGACCTCTCTGGGAACACGAATGGCTGGTATGATCTTAGGAATCGACATCTACTAGAGAGTTTGGTAATAAATGGAGCAAGAGAAGACAATCCATCTTGATGTGTCCACATTGCACCCTGAGTGATAAAAGCTACACTGACCCACTACACTAGCTGAGGGGTGAGATTTTATCTAGCACATATCTGGTATGTACATTCACCCTTGCAAAAATACCCAAGTGCTTAGAGAGTACACCATCATCCTCATTTTTAAGTTATGATCAAGGTCAGTACTTAGTTTGATTGATTAAAACATTTCATATAATTGCACCATTTTTATATAACCACAAAGATTTTTCTGGGCTTAATTTTCTGTCTGAAATTTTATTTGCTCATCAGTATAGTGGCTTTTGATGGTGACACACAGATCCTTTCCAGCAACTTAAGGGCAAGCAAAACTCATTTTAAAAATTCTGCTCTGAATTTAAAAAATTATTTTGAGAGTTTTTCGGGAGTGATTCTCCTCTACCTATTAACATAACCTCTAAAAATATCTCCCAGCTCTTTTGACAATGAGAGGCACTAATAGGATATGTATGCTTAACTAGTTTGGCCCAAAACATTGCAGTATGTTTACCCTGGATAGTGTGTTATCATATGGATTTTTCTTTCACACTTCTATTATTCTTTGGTTCATTTTTATTTTCTTTAAGTAAAACAAGTGCCATCATCCCCATAACTGTTCTTAAAAGAAAACGTTAGTCATTGTGTTCTCACAATTTGCTTCTTATCTGGCAGTTCATCTCCCTGGGGAGTACTATGGATGCTTTATTTCCAGATACTCTCCAATTAGCTTCCTTGTTTCATCTCTTCCCAGCTCACATTCACAATTTTCTCCCTATACATCTTCCTCCTCTTAACATATGTCTTTTCCTCCTAATATATTTCAAGGAAGATACAGGATTTTGATTGCTTTTACAATTATACCTTACTATTTGCTTGTTCACCAACTTGCACGAGATCTGAGGTTTTAATTTTCAAAATCCAAATAAGATAAAACTGCATGTCTATCAAATGTTGTCCTATCTAAGCTGTTGTGTTAATTTCTGATGTATAGCACAATGATTCAGTTTTACATATATGTGTGTGTATATATTCTTTTCCATATTCTTTCCATTACGGTTTATCACAGGATATTGAATATAGTTCCCTGTGCTATACCGTAGGACCTTGTTGTTTATCTCAATCTGTCTTTTTATAAGTTTGGAAGGTCTATATTATATATCATCCTGATGAATAAGACAGGCCTAAGACACACAGAAGTGAGAGTTCAATTCAAAGTGAGAGCTCTCATTTCAAACCCCGCCGTTTCTTCCCGAGAAAGTTACACTCCACATCACATCAACACCGAAAACTCCCCTGGGTAAGACAAAAAGTTTATGCCCAAACTACAGATACAGCTTAAAACAGGGGTGGATAAAAAATGATTTTATTTGGTGCAAATGGATTTAAATTAGCTCCCTTTCCAACCCAGGTCTCCTGCACTTCAGGCAGATTCTACCAGGCAAGCCCAAGAACACTGGAGTGGGTAGCCGACCGCTTCTCCAGGGGATCCTCCCAACCCAGGAACTGAACCTGGGTCTCCTGCATTGCAGGTGATTCTTTACCGTCTGAGCCACCAGGGAAGCCCCTGACAGTACCTACAGCCTGACTACTCATGTTACACTTATTCTGTGAGAATTTTAATATTGCAACTTGACTTTTTAAGGTGTCCAGGGTTTCTCTCTACGATTCTTCCATTGGCTTCCGTTCTATGGTTTCCTGAAATCTCCCACAGCCCAAAGTAGAAACCCAATAGACCCCTGTATAACCTAGATGTCTCCAGACCCTCAGGATTATACCCTTTCTATTACATTACACTGTCTCTGCTGCTGCTGCTGCTGCTAAGTCGCCTCGTGACACTGTCTCAGAGCTCTCTAAAAAAGCATTTTTCAGAATTGTGTGTTTGTGTGTCAGAGAGAGAGGAAGAGAAAGGGGTAGAGGATAGGATAATAGAACAGGAAGAAACTGTTCATAGTAAATATCTCCTTATTATGGTAAGAACATGTTGGTAAAAGAAAAGTGCCTGTAACTAAGGGTTAATGGAAAAAACCACAACTCTTTGAAAACAAACACCTAACTCTGTTCCCCCTCACACAGCCTAAAATAGCAAGTACAGAAAGTAGCCCTACACAGACAGCTAGGAGGACTCATTATGTCTCTAATATGAGTTTTAACATTACGCTAGGTGCTAGGAAAAAAGACTGTATGTATGCATAAAGAAACAACATAAAAGAAATAAAAGAATAATAATCTTGTCTGAGATGGAGTGAAACAGGCTGAAAATATGAGATGCTAGTGTGAACTGTGTATTAGCCTCCTTCAGTTTTATTTACTAAAACTCATTTTTGATGTGTCATACTAAGGTACTGCCTACAATATCATATGCAGTTTATTAGTGTTTGTGCTTAACAATCATATGTTCAAATATTTAGAAGTATTCCATAACATAGATCACTGAAATTTTATTTATACTACACAAATGTTAATTTTTTATTCAAGTATAGTTGATTTACAATGTTGTGTTAGCTTCTGCTGTATAGCAAAGTAATTCAGTTAAACATATATATATATATGTATACATTCTTCTTCATGTTCTTTTCCACTACGGCTTATCAGAAGCTATTGAATATAATTTGCTGCACTATACCGTAGGCCTCCCCCTTTTTTAACCATTCTATGTACAATAGTTTGCATCTGCTAATTCCAAACTCCCAATCCGTCCCTCTCCCATCTACCCTCCCTCTTGGCAACCCCCTTGTTCTCTATGTCTGTGAGTCTGTTTCTGTTTCATAGATAAGTTCATGTGTCTCATATTTTAGATTCTACATATAAGCAATATCATTTGGTATTTTTCTTTCTCTGTCTGACTCCCTTCACTTTGTATGATCATCTCTAGGTCCCTCCATGTTGCTGCAAACAGCATTATTTCATTCTTTTTTATGGGTCAGTAGAATTCCACTGTATATATGTACCGCATCTTCTTTATCAAATGTTAATTTTTAAAGGGCTTAAAAATAAACATTATTAAACCTTGTGACAGAATTTTCAAAGTCACAGGTAAGTACTTGTCAATCAACAACAAAACATGTGAATATTTTCTGCTTGAGAATCTTTCCATCACTGTAACAGCACTGAAAGGCAAGGAAATATGTTTAAAAAATTTTACCATTACTTAAATGAAGTTTAAATCATTTACAGATTCTGCATAATTAGTATAGAAAGAAAGAACATATTCAAGGAATTTCTTAGAAAAACAAAGTCTATCTTAAACTGAAATGTAGTTATACAACATGGTAAACCAACTGTGCGTCAATAAAATGTTGTTTGTTTTGGAAAACAATTTTTAATTAAGACATAAAAATAACATTTAAAAAACAAATATGTAATTAAAGCCTATAAATCCCAGGTTTTCTGAAGATGAACTGAGAAAGAATGTGAAAGCATTTTATAAAATGAAAATGACTACCATGAAGTATGTGTCAGAATCATCATTAATATTGTCATTTTAGCTATAAAATTACTTGAGAGAAAAAAAGCAGGACACAAAGTTAACATACAGTATGGCCCCAATACTTTATTTTTTAAATAAAAGACGTAGGAATCATTCTCTCTGTATTGTAGATAGGGACCTGAAACTAACAAATTCACAGCTCAAAAAAAATCAATGGGGTGGTAACCACTGAGAGTAAATCACTCTGCTCTTCAATCTCTTTGCTTTCTGTCCAGTCTTTGCAGCTTATTTTGAGAATTCCATGGTTTTAGCTACTGTTAGGATATTAAGAGTTTACAGAGCCTCTGACCTGCCCTAAGGAGATCACTGACACTGAATCAAGCATGTTCTGTCCAACAGGAGGGAAAAGTGGCAAAATGGCAGCAGGCCCTCCACAGAAAAGGAGACGCATGTTTAAGACACGCTGTATCACACCGAGTGGACCCGCAGCAGGAAGAGGTCTATAGGAAGTGGGGCTTCCAGCCTCCTCCACTTCACACGCCCTTTCTGAGATAGTACCCCTTCTACGGCCACTTCACAAGATCGTCTGCCTGCAGGTTCAGAGAACACGTCTCCCTTCTCCCGTGCCTCTCTTTGCTGAGCTGCAATACCAGCAACACAGCCTTCAAAAGACTCTGCTCCATGCTAAAATCAGTGCTTCAAATAAACAGTATCTCAACCGAATGTTCTAAGTTCTATGTTACTATAGCTGCTGCTGCTAAGTCACTTCAGTCGTGTCCGACCCTGTGCGACCCCATAGACAACAGTCCACCAGGCTCCCCTGTCCCTGGGATTAACATATGTTTATATGGAAGGTGCTGTAATAAGCACTTTATGTGCATTAGTAAGGAAGTGAAGTCGCTCAGTCGTGTCCGACTCTTTGCGACCCCATGGACTGTAGCCTATCAGGATCCTCCATCCATGGGATTTTCCAGGCAAGAATACTGGAGTGGGTTGCCATTTCCTTCTCCAAGGAAATGTGCATTATCTCACTTCAAAGATATGTGCATTATCTCACTTCAAAGACAGCTTTGAGAGGCAGTACCATCATTATCCCCACTGATGTAACCACGGTGGAAAACAGTATGGAGTTACCTTGAAAAAAGAAAAACTAAAGACACATCTAACATGTGACTCTGCAATCCCATTCCTGGGAATATATCCAGAGAAAACGCTAATTCAAAAAGATACATGTACCCTATATTCACAGCGGCACTATTTACAATAGCCAAGACATGGAAGCAACCCAAGTATCCATCAAAAGATGAACAAATAAAGAGGATGTGGGGCATACATACTGTGGAATATTACTCAGCCATAAAAATGAATGAAATAATGTCATTTGCAATAACATGGATGGACCTAGAGATTATCATACTAGGTGGAGTAAGCCAGGCAGAAAAAGACAAATATCACATGATATCACTTGTATGGGGAATCTAAAAAACAAAACAAATTAACTTATTTACAAAACAGAGACAGACCCACAGACACAGAAAACAAATTTATGACTACCAAAGGGGAAAGGAGGGAAGGGATAAATTAGGATTTGGGGATTAACATATACAGGCTACTACATATAAAATAGACAATCAACCAGGACCTACTGTGTGGTGCAGGGAACTCTTCTCAGTGCTCTGTAATAACCTACAAGGGAAAAGAATCTGAAAACTGATATATGTATATATTTATGTATAACTGAATCACCTTAACGTATACCCAAAACCAAACACAACATTGTAAATCAACTATACTTCAATACAAACAACAACAACAACAACATAACAAGGCTGAGGGGATTTAAGTTGAGCTGGGGTCTAACCCAGGTCTGTATATCTCTGGCCCAAGCTCTTTTGTATATGTGAAATATCAAATGTACTGAGAAGCAGAGTATACAATGAACTGGCCAACAAGTTCGTCTGGGTTTTTCTGTATCATGTGGAAAACCTGAACAAACTTTTTGGCCAACCCAGTAAAGCACATTACCCAGCTTGACACAAATATTCTTGAAATATACGGATAATCCTTGCCATAAAAATACATCTTAAACTATAATGGAGTTTCCCTAGTCAAAAGAAAGGGACCATGGGGAGATGAGGATGAAAGGGAATTTACAACTCCATAAACTAAGTCCCATAAGCACAGTGCCATCACTAAGAAGGCACTTCCTAAAAGTTCACTGGACACATAACATTTTCTTATTTAAAAAATGACAATGAGGAGCGTGGGATGAATTGGGAGATTGGGCTTGACAAATAAACACTGCAATGTGTTCTGTGTAGCACAGGGAGCTCAGGTCGGTGCTCTATGATGACCTAGAGGGGCGAGATGCGAGGGTAGGGGGTGGGAGGCTCAAGAGAAAGGGGATATATGTGTATGTATAGCTCATTCCCTGATGACTCAGCTGGTAAAGAATTTGCCTGCAATGTGAGAGATCCGTGTTCGATTCGTGGGTTGGGAAGATCCCCTGGAGAAGGGAATGACAATCCACTCCAGTATTCTTGCCTGGAGAATTCCATGGACAGAGGAACCTGGCAGGCTACAGTCCATGGGTTCGCAAAGAGTCAGGCATGACTGAGCGACTAACCCTTTCACTTTTCACAGCTGATACACTTTGTTCTACAGCAGAAACTAACACAACACTGGAAAGTAATTATACTCCAAAAAAAAAAAAAGACTAAGAGGCCACAAAAGATCAAGTGATTAAAACAGGACTCTCCGAGGGGGCAGAACACGCTCTGTAGTGGAAATGCTACCATTCAGCCCCACCCCCCACCCCAAGATGTTCAGCTCCCTCCTGCCCCACCCCCAGGCTTCGCCTCCAGCAGCCAAGAGAAGATGCAGTTGGAGAGGCTGAGTGCTGGGGACAGCATCCTTCCTTCTGCCTGGGCAATCAGAATTGGATGTGAAACAGTATGTAAGACAGTAGTTAGTTAGCTCTGGGCAGGAGTGCAGAGGATGGAGGTGGGAAAAGGAATTCAACTACACTGATGATGCTCTGCTTCTTAGGCCGGGCAGAGAAAATGGTGAAGCTCCCTTTATCAACGTTTATCATTTTATACGTATGAAATAATTTCATACATACGTAATACACAGGGCAGAGGTAGCAGATAGAAAAAAATTTAGAGTCAGTCAGAAAGAGGAGTAAGCAATAGCATAAGAAAGATGAAAGGTAAAAAGGGAGAGGAAATGAGTGAAAAAAAAAAATCAAGGTAGAGTGGGTAGGGAGGGAGACTGAGCAAGAACACAGCCCTCAGCAGGGATCTCCTAACAAATAGGAGAACATCCCCAGAGTCAGATAGGAAAGGAGGACATAAGGACATATAAATGAGAAAATGATGAGCAAGTGATGGGATTCAAATTAAAAGGACTTTCAATAACTATATGCTCTGGGCTTGCTTTACCAGGGAACTTCAGAAATGCAAACATGAAATGTTTTGACTGATAAGGTTCCAAAATAAAATCCAAGGGTACCTTGGCCATTGCATGAGTCAATATTCCAGATAAAGACATTTAGCATTTTAAGCTCTGAACTTTATTTTTGGTGGTGATCTTGCTAAAATGTGTCACACTTCAGGGCCTTCAGAGTCATCACCAAGAATGTAAGTCAGTAATACACTCAGGGTCTGCTGCTGCTGCTAAGTCGCTTCAGTGGTGTCCGACTCTGTGTGACCCCATGGACAGCAGCCCACCAGGCTCCCCTGTCCACAGGATTCTCCAGGCAAGAATACTGCAGTGGGTTGCCATTTCTTTCTCCAATACACTCAGGGTCTACTACTGTCTATAGCTGGACCCATTTCTAATCAGGCAAGGTGGGAAATACCAGAAAATAAATACACTTAGCTCCAGGGAAGCCAAATAACTGACACGTCGACATCAGAATGTAGAAATCCTCGTTCTGGAAGTTGATCTTCAAGTTTTCTCCTACTAAACTGAGTGACAAGTCTCACAGCTAATTTACTGCTCTCATCACCTCTTCTCCATACGCTTTGTCCTCCTTTTCAAGAGGACAGCAGTCACCTCACATACCCTAAATGTGCCCTGAGACAGTTGTTCTGATTACCAATCACGTCCTCTGTAAGCCCAGCAACCCTGGATCTGTGCATTCGTGTAAAAGACAAGAAGGTTGACCCTTCAGTCACAAATCCGAGGACCCTGATTTAGCCCAGTGTTGACTAATGGCAATTAAGGGCATATCATACTTCCTACCAGGAAGGGAGCATCAAAGAGAGTGTGGGAGAAGGGAATGAGCTAGAAATTGCTGCTTCAGACCCCAGGGACTTTTCTGCAAAGTAACCAAGATGGTAGCCATCCTGTCCACTGAGGAAGATGAGGTATGTTCTGTGGCTTTCTGGAAGTCTCAGAGAGAATGGAGTCAACCAGATACACAGTTGGCATCTCAAACTGAGGATCACAGCAGTTTTCTAGAGTGAGAG
The DNA here is from genome assembly GCF_910594005.1 of Cervus elaphus. NCBI lineage: Eukaryota > Metazoa > Chordata > Mammalia > Artiodactyla > Cervidae > Cervus > Cervus elaphus. The sequence goes on from NC_057832.1 coordinate 57,900,058, forward strand.
GTCACAGAGGTCATAGCTCTCACTAGATTCTAAAAATGATCATTGTAAGGACTGATGCTGAAGCTCTAATACTTTGGCCACCTGATGCAAAGAGCCAACTCCCTGGAAAAGATCCTGATTCTGGAGAAGACTGAAGGCAAAAGGAGAAGGGGGAAGCAGAGGATGAGGTGGTTTAGACAGCATCACTGACTCAACGGACATAAATCTGAGCAAACTCTGGGAGACAGTGAAGGACAGAGGAGCCTGGCAAGCTGCAGTCCACAGGGTCACAGAGTCAGAGGTGACTTAGTGACTTAACAACAAGAACAACAAAAATGATCATGACCCACAAGTTCAAGAACCACTATGCAGGAATATTAGCAAGAATATAATAAAAGGTGATGTTTATAGTAGAAAATAACCTAGCAATGTGAAATATTAAAAGACAAAGTTTTATTTTCCAAATGTTTATTTCACATGTCTTTCCAGATTCATTTCTGCCTAGTTTCTTCCTATACACATGGGGATTAAGATCCCTGCTCAACTCTAAAATTCTCTCCTACAACTTGTCAAAGTGGGACTCTAACACTGGGAGAAGTACATGGGTGTTTTGAAAACCAGGGGGGTTTAGGAGGCTTTCAGGTTCAAACTTAGAAGGTGTTTATTATCCTCACAATCTTATCAAGTGAGTCTGTCAAGATTTTTAAATGTATCACAGCAACTTTGCTGCCTCAAGTATTGCCCCAGATTTTACAGTTCCCAGATACATTTAAAGCATACCCTCTTCCCCTAAAAATCAAATCAAAATTCAAGGTTATAAAATAGGAAATAGTAGCTCTCCAAAGATGCAGAACTGTCACATCAGCCTGCCTGGCTCCATGGACCCTACTGGCAAAGCACGTGTCGTTCTCATCACAAGTTACATAGACAGTTGACACTGTACTTGTCCAGGCCTACCACAGAGGCACAGAGGAGCAGAGAGCTGACCAGGCTTAAGGAAGAAATGCAGTTACCAAGGACTGCCTCAACTTCCCTGTAAAACTGAGGAAGCAAAGCTCTGAGCTCTCCCCATGTCATTCTTGCCCCTACTTATTCTTTAGGATTTAGATCAAGTGGTTTAAACTGCCATCTTCTTTATTCATGATGAAAATTTTAAGTTGACTACTGCACAAAGATGGCATGATGGCATTATTTTCCAGAGTGAACTGAAATCTTCACAGAGGTATGGTAGATGATTCCAAGTATCTCTGAAGCTGACTGTGTCTGTCTAGCTAAAAAGATATGCACATCTCTGTCATCAGGACTACACATTAAGCAAAATGTGTACGTGTTTTTTGTTGGCTGCACTATGGCTTGTGTGATCTTAGTTCCCTGGCCCGTGGCGGAACCCACGCGCCCTACAGTGGAAGCAGAGAACCCTACCCACTGGACTGCCAGGCAATTTCCTGCATATTCCCTAACTGAATGGTCCCTTATGAGCCAAAGCTCCATGACTACTTCCCATTTTATATTCTCTTATATCTGGGCACTCGTCTCTGAAATTCTAGACACCACTTTAGTCACGGCTACACCCTAGACACAGAGTGAGCATTTGATACTTTATCTGTTTCATTTTAATTGAATGAAATATTTTGCCAAATGCCGTTACAGTTGATAAAGCTTTCAAGTACATGGTGCCCATAAGGGAAGGCCATTTTACTCTGCCCAGATGAAGTTTGAAGTTCATTGAAGTTTGCAGTTCATTTCTCTGAGCAGAAGCCTAACTCAGGGTAAAGCTGAAACCCTCTACCTAAACAACAAGAAAGTCTATCAAAGGGGCACAATACCAGCCATGTACTGATGAAAAGAGGACCTGAGCTTTCCGCCCATCAGCAGATTAGACCACCTGTCATTTCGTCTAAGCCAGAGGTACACAAGCTTATCCCATTAAGCAATCAAAGCAGGTCATTACTGCCATAACCCAAAATAAATCCTTTTGTATCAGTTGTTGCTTTAAAAACATCTGTTTAAGATCAGACTTGACTTAAAAACCCATAAATATTGATCTGATAGGGGGAGAAGACATTGTAAAACACTGTGAAATGTTCAAATTATAAACAAGTCCTGCTTACACAGGACAGTTTAATATTCCTTAAACTACACTTTTATCATCTCAGTTATTTAATCAAAATCTCTGAGGGCTCCCCACTGTCCGATACTAAACCAACTTTGGATTAACCAAGTTCATCAAAACACGGCCTTCCCCCTCCAAATCTACTCTACATTCCCAACAAGAAAGCTCTTCTCTACTCAAGCCAACCTTCCTTCCTACTTCCCAAACTTACCTTTCTCCTGGAATTTCCACTCTCTAGCTTCCAGACTTCAAATCCTAGGGTACCTGGAGGCCCATCTACGTTTCTTTTCCTTCCAGAAAGCCTTAACCAACTTTTGCCACCTCCAGGGGTTGCTCCCTTCCCTGAAGACCTCCAGCATCTCTAGCTCTGCCCCCATGACTTAGCACTTAATTAGTGACTACAGGCACCTTTAATTGTCTCAAGTGAGCTGGTCCTCTCACAACTAGATGAATTACTAGAAGGCAAACACTCCCTGTGCCTCCCACAGAGCAGCTCTAATGGATAAATAATACATAAGCTGCCTCAGCCCTATTTTTACTGGCAAATATACTACTGAGGTCAATGGTTGTCAAACTGTGAGTGTATAACAGAATCACCTGGAGAGTTTATTGAATATGGATGGCTGGGCCCCAGCCCCCATAGTTTCTGAGTTAGTAAGTCTGCTGTGAGACCTGAGAATTTGCATGTCTAACAAGTCCCCAGATGACACTGATGGTGATGTTCTATAAACCACACCTTGTTCAGTTCAGTTCAGTCACTTGGTCGTGTCTGACTCTTTGCGACCCCGTGGACTGCAGCACACCGGGCCTCCTTGTCCATTACCAACTTCCGGAGTTTTCTCAAACCCATGTCCACTGAGTCAGTGATGCCACCCAACCATCTCACCCTCTGTCGTCCCCTTCTCCTCCCACCTTCAAACCACGCCTTGAGAACCACTGTTACGGGTCACTCAGTGGAGCAGCAGGTTCTAAGTGGCAGGAAAAGAAATGCAACAAAAAATCTCAGGAAGGGCACAGGACTGCAAGCCAGAGGAACTAGTTTCTTGGCTTGTTCTCTTACTAGCCACTGTCTGGCCTTGGCAAGTTCATAGTTCTTACTCTCTCATCTGTAAAGTGGAGATATTACAGTTGCTATGAGGATCACACATGATCAAATGAGAATAATGAGCAAATAAATGTGAAAGTGAATTGTAAAGTAAGCTATTTTACAAATGCCCATAGCATATAACAGGTATTTCAGATATGTGATGCCTTTATTTACTCTTTGGTCCAAGATTTCAATTAGAAGTTTCTGAAGTATATATTGACTTTATTCTTCAGTACCATTTCACTGATTGGAGAGAAATTGTTATGAGAACTACTCATCATTAAGTACCATGGGTTTTACCTCTGAGAGAGAGAAATTTAAGATTTTCATGTGCTCTTCACTCGAAATACCTAAGCACGTCCATATTCTCCGTATATGTGTGTAGATCTATGTATTCAAAAAAAGAGATCAGAACCATGGGATCTTTTACTCAAACAGCAAGAAATGGTCACTAGTACAGAAAGTTAGCCTATTCTCTGCCCAGAAAGAAATCATTAGCTGGCAACAAAAATGATTATTTTAAAAATAAACAACAAGCTTGAAAATGCCTGTGAAGCATACTTAATCTGATCTTGCTCTGGATTGATTGCTTTTAACCATTTTACTGCCATATCTCATTTTCTTTGAATGATTAACCATCAATCAAATTTTAAGATTCCCCTGTGGTTTCCCAAGCTGCAAATTAGGAAAATAATATATCTCCTTTATCCTTTGAGTTAAAATTCATGACGCTCTTAAATATGTCTAATAAAAAGGGGTCATGGGTCATTAATGACAAATGGGCTTTGTGATGGATAGCTATATAACCAGAGAAAGGACAAGATAAGGCAGAAAGAAAAACATTCTAAAACTTTTAGAAACAGAAAGTATATAAAATCTATAGGTATTTTGCTAACAGTAATAACTCCATGCTATTATACATATGCAAAATCATTCCACTTTTTCTAGACACAGTTGAGAAAAGTGAAGTGAAATTTGCTCAGTCATATTCGACTCTTTGTTACCCCATGGACTATACAGTCCCTGGAATTCTCCAGGACAGAATACTGGAGTGGGTGGCTGTTCCCTTCTCCAGGGGTGTTCTCCAGGCCAGAATACTGGAGTGGGTAGCTGTTCCCTTCTCCAGGGGATCTTCCCAACCCCGGGATTGAACCCAGGTCTCCCACATTGCAGGCAGATTCTTCACTAGCTGAGCCACCAGGGAAGCCCGAGAATACTGGAGTGGGCAGCCTATCCCTTCTCCAGGGGATCTTCCCAAGCCAGGAATCGAGCCAGGGTCTCCTGCATTGCAGGCAGATTATTTACCAGCTGAGCTACCACGGAAGCCCTGAGAAAAGGAAAAGTGGCTTTAAATGTATTTTGGCTAGTATCACTAGAACTGCAAAATTAATTGATTAAACAGTCTGCATTGCTACTGCTAAGTCATTTCAGTTGTGTCTGACTCTGTGCGACCCCATAGACGGCAGCCCACCAGGCTCCCCCGTCCCTGGGATTCTCCAGGCAAGAATACTGGAGTGGGTTGCCATTTCCTTCTTCAATGCATGAAAGTGAAAAATGAAAGTGAAGTCGCTCAGTCGTGTCCGACTCTTAGCGACCCCATGGACTGCAGCCTACCAGGCTCCTCCGTCCATGGGATGTTACAGCAAGAGTACTGGAGTGGGGTGCCATTGCCTTCTCCATAGTCTGCATTAGTTCTACCTAAATATTTGACCTGTTTCTTTTCTCCATGTCACCTGTCCTAACATGTCCTAATAAAGAGGAAAAGCATCTGGACCAACCTGCTGTCCTAACAGGGTAGAGAACCAGGGCTTTGTACCTGTGACCTTGGCTTTTGGGAGAAGGCTATATTCTTGCCAACAAATCTGACAAAGACTGAGGATCAAAAGATCCTGAGATTCTTGGACCAAAGGAAGACAGAGGAGAGAGGGTAAGAGAAATGGAAAAGAAAATAGAACCAAGTAACAAGATCCTTACTCACTGCAATGGGCTCACCAGATGGAGTCCCCCTCTGTGGGCAAATCTGCCACATACCAGAAGTAACTGCTTTTATAGAAATTGTTCTTGATATCAATGTAAATGATTTTGTGTGGTCTTCCATAAGCATGTTTAAAATAGAACAGAATGCCTTTCCTTTCAGACTTTGAAATGTTTCATCTCCTTCTTCATCCATCTCACTCCATTTACGCCTGTTGTTCAGCTCCTTTTTGGTTGGCAGAACAGACGAGTAGGCATTTCTTGACAGGATGGAAGAATACATGCTATTCATTTTTTCCTTTTCCAATTATTCTTGGCAAAGACCAAATGTAAGAAGTAAAATTATAATTCTGACATGCCATTTTGACCTAAAATCTTCTATTTAATTTTTTGGAAAAGTGGTTCTAAGGATTATCAAACAACTTCTCTAGACTGTAAAGAGGAAACTTGATGGCTCCATGTCAGACTTGTTTTGTTCAGAAGGCCTCATGAAACAGTCATTATGTTACCCAGGCTCAATTAACAACATTTTATTTTTTCAATTTTGAATTTCAAACAAAACCAGGGAGTCAAGGTGAAGGAGGCACCTCTTTCACCCACTGTTTATTTTTCAAACCCACGTTCCCCACCCAGAAGAAAGACCTGAGCTCATTCTTACTTCCCCTCTCTGCAGACCTTTTATAATTCTCCCAACTGCGCACATAATCCCAGATGATGCTCATCATGTTTCCTCATACAGATACACGATATAACTTTTCATGATATGGTTAGATACATGATATGGTTCCTCCATGGTATAACTTTTCATTCATTTATTCAACATTTACTAGGAACCTAATGTGTACTGGGTACTATGTGTTTGGGATGTAAAATCTCTGGTCTTCTGAAGCTTACATTCCTATTAGGTTAAATCAGCAAATTACATCATATTTAAAAAGTGGTATGGAAAATTAAAAAACTATAGCAAGTTAAGAGGAATCAGAAGTAAGGAGTGGGGGGCATCTCGCTGGTGGTGCAGGGGCTAAGACTGCATGCTCTCAATGCAGGGGGTCCAGGTTTGATCCCTGGTTGGGGAACTAGATCCTACATACTCCAACTATGAGTTTGCATATCGCATCAAAGATCAAAGATCCTGCATGCCATAAGACCTGGCACAACCAAATAAATAAATATTTTTTTTAAAGAGAAAGAAATAGGGGTGGGGAGCTGCAGTTTCAATAGGGTAAACGGGTTAGACTCATTCAAAGAGGACACTTGAATAAAGTCATTCGAGGGATGAGATGATGGACAGTAAACCAGGAAAAAGAAGGTTCCTGACCTGGGACACAGCCAGGTCAAAAGCCTAAGGCAAGAGAAATGCCTGGAGAATCTTGCTTCTGATGACTGGGCTGCTATTACAGATAACACAATCTTTTATTTTATGACTTCTATTTTAAGAGGATCCCACGTTTGCTATGTTTAGAATAAAATGTAGCAGAGGAGGATGGGAATAGAACAGAAAGAGACTCTTAGAATAATCCAGACAGTAGCTGGATCCCAGGTAGAACTGGTGGTGGTGGTGGTGGTAAGAAGTGGTTGGATTCTGGATATATAAAAGGTAAAACAAACAGGATTCCTGACAGATGAGATGAGGCATGTGGAAGAAAGAAAGGACTCAAGTGTTTGGTTGAAGACTTTAAGGATTTGGTTTAAGCAACTAGAAGGACTGATGGAGATGAAGCAAGTATGGAGTAGGGCAAAGGGCAGGATATCAGCTTGGGATGTAGTGGGTATCAATCACTTCCGTTAAAAAAGTCTATCTAGTACCTAGGACACAAGTGAACACAAAAACTCCATCATCCAAAACATTCGTTTGTAAATTCGTTTGTGACAGCATGAAGCTCACCTCCCTTATTCTAGAGCCAAACAGTGGGAAACTAAAAAAAAAATTTGTGGAATGAATGTGGTAGGCTGAATAATGGCCCTAGCCTAATCCTGAACCTATGGCTATATGGAGAAAGGGATTTTCCAGATGGGATTAAAACAAGGATCTTGTAATACAGAGATTATCTTGGATTATCCAGGTGGTCCCAGTGTAATCATCAGGGTCCTCATAAGAAGGCAGAAGGGTCAGAGTCAGAGAGAGAGAGTGACTGAAGATGCCACACTGTTAGCTTTGAAGATGCAGGAAGGGCTATGGGCCAAGGAACATAGGCAGCCTCTAGACACAGGAAAAGGCAAGAAAAGTGATTCTCCCCTAGATCCTCCAGAAGGAACACAGCCCTGCCAACCTCTGGTCTTAGGACTTCCGACCTTAAGAACTGCAAGATAATACATTTGTGTTGTTTTAAGTTTGTGGCAATTTGTTATAGCAGCCAAAGGAAACTAACACAGTGAACAAATGCATCCAACAGTAGGTAGGAACTAAGACCATTTCATTCATATTCTTTCCCCAGCTCTGAGCAGTCCTAGAGGAAGGTAGGTACTCAGTGAATATCCGTGGCTTAGTTTTAATTTGATGATTCTCTTGTGTACACTCACACAGCTACGCCTTGAAAATGCTGGTCCTTCTGCCTAGAATACCATTTCGCTCCCTTTCAGCTGGGTAAATTTCTCATTTTCCGAGAGCTATATCAAAACCCACCAGCTCTGGGGAAAACTCACCAGTCGCCCTGGCAGAGATGTCCACGACCACCTGATTCCTAATTGCATTTCATAGCTGCTGAAGCTCTAAGACCCAACCACACGGCATTGCATAGATGTGCTGCTGGGTCATCTCCACTGCCCTGAGAACCCTCAAGGTCCAGCTCAGGAGCCATCCAGGTGTCCTAACAGGGATAACCCATGCCTGGCATGTACATGTTTGCTGAATGAATAAAGAAACGGTACAAATGTTTACCATCGCTTTTTACTTTCCCAAACCACTCAGACTTATTATCTTATTTTATCTCAATAAGAATTCTGAGAAGAGAGGGCAGTACTGTTTCTATCAATGGAGAAAATGCTCAGCTTGCCCAAAGTCATGTCATTCACAGTAGAATGAACTCGAGCCAAGCCTCCTGACTCTTCGCCCAGTGCTCTTTCCATCAGCTTGTGCTGCTTCCGCTGCCGTGGGGTCTGACTGGGCTGCCAACAGAAGCACCCCCTTGTGACGTCCATATTGTGTTGGGGAAGCTCAGACCTTGCGTGGCACGATGGCCAAAGGCTGCAGCTACTCCTCAACAATTGGCTACTGTCTCGAGTTTTCATCCTGACTCACAGTTCCTGTCAAAAGAACAGTGTACAAGAGTAGCATGAAATTCATGGGATTTTTTTTTTAAAGGCTTCACCAAAGGTTTTTTTTTAATTGAAGTACAGTTGATTTACAATGTTGTGTTGATTTCTGCTGTACAGCAAAGTGATTCAGTTATATACTTTCTTTTTCATATTCTTTTCCATTACAGTTTGTCACAGGATGTTGAATACAGTTCCTTGCGCTATGTAGTAGGACCTCGTTGTTTATCCATTCTCTAAATAGTAGTTTGCATCTGCTAATCCCAAACTCCCAATTGTTCCCTCACCTCCTCTCCCACAAGTCGATCTTCTATGTCTGTGAGTCTATTTGTCTTTTGTAGATAAGTTCATTTTTGTCATATTTTAGATTCCACATACAAGTAATATAATATGGCATTTGTCTTTCTCTGTCTGATTTACTTCACTTCATATGATAATCTCTAGTCCATCCATGTTACAGCAAATGGTATTATTTCATTCTTTTTATGGCTGAGTAATATTCCACAGTATATACATACCACAACTTCTTTGTCCATTCATTTTTTGATGGATACTTAGGTTGTTTCCATGTCTTGGCTATTGTAAATAGTGCTGCTGGGAATATAGGGGTGCATGTATCTTTTTGAATTATAGTTTTGTCTGGATATAAGCCCAGGAGTTGGATTGCTAGATCATATGGCAACTCTATTTTTATAAGCTGGCAATCTGAAAGTTATCTGCTGGCTACAAGTTTTGGTAGAAGGTTAGAAAGGGAGGGAAGCTAGACAGGCAAGAGGAGGAGCTGCTAAGAAAAATATTTAGAATTTTAGTGGATGTCCCTGGTCTTGGTCGCTAGATCTGTTTGGAACACTGTTTGGTATGTGTAGTCTTTACAGAATGTTTACAGCAGTCTCAAACATAATTCTTTGTCTCATGTCTAATTCGTCAGCTTTTATACAAATTTTAGAAAAGAATAAGTAACATACTCTTATCATACAATCTGGCAATCACACTCCTTGTATTTACCCAAAGGAGTTGGAAAAAAGTTCACAGAAATACCTACACAGAGATAGCAGCTTTACACTTAATTGCCAAAAGTTGGAAAGTAACCAAGATGTCCTTCAGTAGGTAAATGGATAAATAAACTGTGGCACATCCAGCCAATTCAGGGCTAAAAAGAAAGGAGCCATCAAGCCATGAAAAGACATGGAGGCACCTTAAATGCCTATTACGAACTGAAAGAAGTCAATCTGAAAAGGCTACATACTGTGTGGTTCCACCTATATAACATTCTGGAAAAGGCCAAACTATGGAGACAATAAAAAGATCAGTGGCTGCTGGGGGTGGAAGGGGTGGGATATATAGGCAGAGCCCAGTGGATTTTTAGGGCAGTGAAAATATTCTGTATGATACCATGATGATGAATACATGTCATTAGACACACGTCCAAATCCATAGAAAGTACAATACCAGTGTGAAACCTAAAGTAAATAATGGATTTGGATGATTATGATGTGTCAAAGTAGGTCCAACAAACAAAAAATACACAAACACACACCCCACTCTAATGAGTGATACTGATAAAAGGGAAGGCCATACATATATGGGGTCAGGAGATTAGACTGGAAATCTCTGTACCTCCTTCTCAATTTTGTTGTAAACCTAAAACCACTCTACAAAATAGTCTTAAAACAAAAAAGGAGGAATGAGGAAAAAGTCAGGGACACTGACCCTTTAGTATGGATTATTGTCAATGCAACTAATGGCAGTTACTGGCTACTTCCACCGAATTTTCAGACAACATATGAATCCATGAAGTTATGCCAAATGATATGCTGCTTCTTGTTCAAAGAACTGATATAACAAGACCATCAATTTCCACCGAACAGTATGCATACAATACAGCACTTCTTGTACCAGCACAGAATAGCCAGCTAGAAAAGTGGAGAATTCTCAATGTTGTTAAATACATAATAAATGAGCCCTCTGAAAATTAGTTGACATACTTCAAGTATCCAGTGTGCACCATGAAAGGGTTCTCTTAGACTGCAACAGTGACATGAGAAAAAAAGGAAAACAGATTCTGTTGAGGTGCAGAGATCAAATAATAAAAATTATACTAGTCAAATAGAATCACAATAAAACAATTTTAACTCAATCTTTCCTGGGGTACCCACAAGCACTCCTAACTCACAAGGAATTCCTAACTTGGAAGAAGAGTATGAGTGGGGAGGCTCCTTTTTCCTCCCACCCCATCTCGGTCCTGCAGCATCTGAAGTGTTATACTCCTTTACACAGCACCCCAGCTTGAAATGCCAAGCTTTGTCTTCCAACCCCATCCTCCTGGCCCCACCATAAACACATCTTCCAACCCCATCTTCCCCATCATACTGTGAACACAACACCTCCCAGCTACCCCTCAGGCCCATGGGTATGCACACCTAGGCAGTCTGTCCTCAAAGATTCCTATGGGTTGATCTTGGATATGGCTCCAGCTCTTTGGACAGGAAATCTATGGGTCTTTGGTACTGAAGTGAGGTCCAGAACTGTGGTACCCAAAGTGTGGCTGAGGGAACCATCAGTATTCTCATTATCTGGGAGCTTATTAGAAAAGCAGAATCTCAGGTGCCACCCTAGACCTTCTAAATTGGAGGATCTGAATAAGATCTCCAAGTGATTCAAGTACACAGTTAAGTCTGGGAAGCAAAATAGACATCCACTTGGCCTTTGGATCCCTCATCCCTTGTGGAAAAGCCAGACTCAAGGAGGAGCAGAGCAGAGCCCGCTGACCTGGTGGCGGTGAAGCACACAGAGGCCTTCCTTGGGATATAACCTCATGGTCTATACGTGCCATTTCTTAGGCTGAAGAAATGGAATAGACTGCTGAGGAAGTGGGAGGATGGCTAAGTTCAATGTTATTTATTATCTGGGGGAGGGCAGATGGGTAGTTACGTGTTAGCACTTGATCTCTGACCTGCTGTTCTAATCCACACTCAATTCAATCCACATTTGAATCCCTTTATTGCGCTGGCATCCAAGCAACCTCGGTCAGTCACATTTATTGACTGTCTAGTTGGTGTGTCACAGACGCTATAATTCTCTTCTAAATTAGAATATCCAGGGACCCAGACAGTCTATTTAGTTTTAATTATCTGAATACTTTTTGTTCCAATCTTTGTTAAAAATCCTTCTAAAATTCATTAGCCCACTTTCCTGAACAAACAGGCATCCTGCTGTGAATGTGCTTTTTGTTGAAGAAGAAAAATCTTACTGAACCTTGAAGCCATTATCCTGCAGGCCTAGAATCAGTGTTTAGACCTGCTGATAAATTCTGTGAAAGCACAAGCAATTAGGCCGATCCTAAGGCAAATGATCTACCTCCACGCTGGTTTTTCCACGTTAACTGCTCTGTGAGCTCGGGCAGGAAACAGAGCCTCTCTGGGCCTCAGTTCTCATTACTAAAGTGAGGTGGTTCTCCAGATATCTTTCCTGTATCTAAGTATTAGTACTTCCTTGGTAACCTGAGAATTGATCAATGAATCCTTCTTTCGTCACTCTTCATCTTTGGGTCTCACGCGGGGTCAATATGGGTGAGAACTTTTTGACAGTGTACACTCAGAGACTCATTCTGGACTGGGAGAAAATGCCTAAGAAATGAGAAGGAAGGAGAAGGGCGAGAGCCACTTCCTGGGGTGGTCAAGTCAGAGAACCAGCCGTGAGCACTGGGCAAGGCAGTTCTAAGGAGACAAAGACAAAATGTAATCCTTGTTACCAGCTTCCCTCTATTCTAGGTGAGCTAAAGACTTAATGGCAGAGATCTCTTATTGGTCTCTTTTCTTTGTGCAGGTTCTCTGCTTTTTTCCCCCCTCAATCCATCTCATCAGCATTTCTATCCATTTCTACATTAATTATTCAGTATCCTTTCATTGACGTCTCTCCCTGATTTCTGTTCTTCTGGTGACTCAGTTCCAACACCTTTAACCTTTCTTGTCAGAGTCTAATTTTCCAATTGTTAAAAAACAAGTGCCAGAGTCTCATTCTTTAAAAGAAATATATATATATATATATTCCATAAAATTCAACGTTAATCACTTGCTGACCCTGTATAGGGGGAACTGGCCTTTACTTAGATACTAAGCCCTATGTTCAGTATTTTTAATTATCTCAATTAATCCTCACAACCACATTATAAAGCAGGTACTGTAATCCCTACTTTACTAACAGAGAAAAAGGTTCCGAGAAGTTAAACAAGTTATATAAGGAATAGCAAGCAACTCAGATGGGCTTGAACCCATGTCTAACTATATTAAAGTTCTTTTATCTCTGTTCTACAGTTTACCATGCTTATAAAAGTGCATTTTATAAGCAAATCTATCCTTTAAACAATGTAAACATATTAGTGTCTCAAATTTACTGCTGGGTCCATTCATTCTTATAATGAACCTTCAAAGAACAGACAAGCAGTTATGACGAGGACAGTGAGGAGGCTGACATATTCTCTCCCCCCAAAGCAACTATAAACCATAACCATTTCGGTGCTCTGGAAACTGACCCAGGCAGTCAATAACCAGAGCATTTACTTGTGACAACTCACTGAACTCAGGGTCAGGAGAGTGAGTCTGTGGCAGTGTGGCGTGCTTTCATCCCAGGCCTCCCGATCCCCAAACCACCTCTATCACTGAGGTAATTCATTCAGTCAGGGCAGAAAAGACTGTGAAAACCAGCAGCTTCACTGCACCTCCCAGAGAGCGCTCATCTGATTGGAACAGTCATGGTCAAAGTACATGCTCTTACTAGAAAGTGAAGTTTGGATAGCCGGAGGGTGAAGTTTTGTTTACAGCAAACAAAGAACTGAGGGACCAATCAGGAATTTAACAGGGACTTCAGTAGGTAAACCCCATAAGTGGGGGCTAGAAAAAGCCTTTCACATATCCTGTTGGTGAAGGATGCGCAAATGATAGCAAAGACTAGAGAGATTCAAACCACCCACATACCCAGGGCCACTGGACCTTGCACATGGTAGACACAAGGGGATTTGGCAGAATGTAAAAGCTAGGGGGAGACCTGAGAGTGACACCAAGTTCAGATGCATTCCCCAGGCACAGATGAGTCCATCGGCAGACAGTGGGAGCCTTACTGGCTGGAGATGTTGGAGCACAACTTCTGATGTGAGCAATCAAATGTTCTGAGCAATCACTGGGTGACTATTAAGCTATGCAGGCACAACAGCGAACACTAGGAAGCTGGGTTTCTAGTTTTAAAATAAAATTTAAAACACAATGTTTTAAAATAAAAAGAAACTGAGTGGAGACATCAGCAGTTGTACATTGCAGGGGAGGCATCCCACAGATTTAATACCGATGTTACTAAACAAACAACAAGGACAGATTTCTCAGGGGGGACAAAGGGAGACTCCACCATGGCTATTATATATTTAAAATGCAAGTACTCAACAAAAAATTTATAAATAAACATGCAAAGAAAGTGTAATCCATATGCATGGGGAGGGGAGGAACTATCAATAGAGAATGTCCCTGCATGGTTCTAAAAAGTTAGACTTGGCAGACAAAGGCTTCAAAGCAGATATTGTAAATATGCTCAAAAAGTAAAGAAAACCATGTTTAAAAAGTAAAGGAAGACACAATGACAATCAACGAATACAGAACCTCAATAAAATAAAGAAATTATAAAAGAGAATCAAAGAAGAATTTTGGAGCCAAAAAGTTCGGTATCTGTAACATTTCACTAAAGGCACTCAGCAAATTTGAGAAGGCAGAAGAGAAAATCAATGAATATTAAAACTGGTCAACAGAAAAAAAAAAAAAGTCAACAGAAATCATTCAGGAATGGAAAGAAGGACCACAAAAAAAAAAAAAAATTAGAGTCCCAAAGACCTGCAGGATAACAAGCATACCAGCATGAGTACAATGTCAGTCCCTAAAGGACAGGAGAGGGGGAAAAAAAAAAATAGAAGAAATAATAGCAAAAAACTTCCCTACTTTGATGAAATATAACAATGTACACAGCTAAGAAGTTCATTGACGATAAGTAGGATAAACACAAACAGATCCGTATCTAAGAATGCTATCCAAAAGTCTACAAGCAATAAATGCTGGAGAGGGTGTGGAGAAAAGGGAACCCTCTTACACTGTTGGTGGGAATGCAAACTAGTACAGCTGCTATGGAAAACAGTGTGGAGATTTCTTAAAAAACTGGAAATAGAACTGCCATATGACCCAGCAATCCCACTTCTGGGCATACACACTGAGGAAACCAGATCTGAAAGAGACACGTGCACCCCAATGTTCATCGCAGCACTGTTTATAATAGCCAGGACATGGAAGCAACCTAGATGCCCATCAGCAGATGAATGGATAAGGAAGCTGTGGTACATATACACCATGGAATATTACTCAGCCGTTAAAAAGAATTCATTTGAATCAGCCCTAATGAGATGGATGAAACTGGAGCCCATTATACAGAGTGAAGTAAGCCAGAAAGATAAAAACCAACACAGCATACTAACACATATATATGGAATTTAGAAAGATGGTAACGACAACCCTATATGCAAAACAGAAAAAGAGACACAGAAGTACAGAACAGACTTTTGAACTCTGTGGGAGAAGGTGAGGGTGGGATGTTTCGAAAGAACAGCATGTATATTATCTATGGTGAAACAGATCACCAGCCCAGGTGGGATGCAGGAGACAGGTGCTCGGGCCTGGTGCACTGGGAAGACCCAGAGGAATCGGGTGGAGAGGGAGGTGGGAGGGGGGATCGGGATGGGGAATAGGTGTAACTCTATGGCTGATTCATATCAATGTATGACAAAACCCACTGAAAAAATAAATAAATAAATAAAAATAAAATAAAATAAGCCACCTTGAAAAAAAAAAGAACATCATGGTCAAATTTTTTAAAACCAAAAGTAAAGAAAGATCTTGAAAGCAGCAAGAGGGAAAAAGGACTCATCACCTACAGTGAAACAGCAATTTAAATAATTTATGGCTTCTTATCAGAAACAACACAGGCCTGAAGGCAGCAGAATGACACAAAGTGCCAAAAGAAAAAAAAAAAAAACTGTCAACAAAGAATATATCCCACAAAACTGTTTTTCAAAACCAAAGCAAAAAAAGATATTTCAAGGTAAACAAAGATGTTATGAAGCAATAATTACAGCACTGAATGAAGGGTTTATAACATATATAAAGGTAATCTAAATAACAATAATAGTACAAAGGAGGGAGGAGGAAAAGAAGATATACTAAAGCAAAGTTTATATATTTTATTAGAAGCAAGTTAGCTTTATTCTGAAGTAGGGCATGATAAGATGCATGTATCATATGCATTAGGAAATAATTCAAGAAAAAAGTAACAACTTCAATGGAGGATAAAAATGGTGCTTTAAAAATTACATAACACAAAAAAAATCAGTAAAGAAAAATCAGTGAGACAAACAGGAAATAAATAGAAAATAAAAAGAAACAGCACATAAGCCCAACCAAATCAATAATATCATAATTTAAGTTCAGTTCAGTTCAGTCACCCAGTCGTGTCCGACTCTTTGCAACTCCATGAATCGCAGCACGCCAGGCCTCCCTGTCCATACAAACTCCCGGAGTTTACACAAACTCATGTCCATCAAGTTGGTAATGCCATCCAGCCATCTCATCCTCTGTTGTCCCCTTCTCCTCCTGCCCCAAATCCTTCCCATCATTAGGGTCTTTTCCAATGAGTCAACTCTTCGCATGAGGTGGCCAAAGTACTGGAGTTTCAGCTTTAGCATCAGTCCTTCCAATGAACACCCAGGACTGATCTCCTTCAGGATGGACTGGTTGGATCTTCTTGAAGTCCAAGGGACTCTCAAGAGTCTTCTCCAACACCACAGTTCAAAAGCGTCAATTCTTTGACACTCAGCTTTCTTCACTGTCCAACTCTCACATCCGTACATGACCACTGGAAAAACCATAGCTTTGACTAGACGGACCTTTGTTGACAAAGTAATGTCTCTGCTTTTTAATATGCTATCTAGGTTGGTCATAACTTTCCTTCCAAGGAGCAAGCATCTTTTAATTTCATGGCTGCAATCACCATCTGCAGTGATTTTGGAGCCCAAAAAAATAAAGTCTGACACTGTTTCCATTGTTTCCACATCTATTTGCCATGAAGTGATGGGACCATGATATGGTGCCATGATCTTAGTTTTCTGAATGCTGAGCTTTAAGCCAACATTTTTACTCTCCTTTTTCACTTTCATCAAGAGGCTTTTTAGTTCCTCTTCACTTTCTGCCATAAGGGTGGTGTTGTCTGCCTATCTGAGGTTATTGATATTTCTCCTGGCAATCTTGATTCCAGCTTGTGCTTCTTCCAGCCCAGCGTTTCTCATGATGTACTCTGCCTATAAGTTAAATAAGCAGAGTGACAATATACAACCTTGACGTACTCCTTTTCCTATTTGGAACCAGTCTGTTGCTCCATGTCCAGTTCTAACTGTTGCTTCCTGACCTGCATACAGGTTTCTCAAGAGGCAGGTCAGGTGGTCTGGTATTCCCATCTCTTTAAAAATGTTCCACAGTTTATTGTGATCCACACAGTCAAAGGCTTTGGCATAGTCAATAAAGCAGAAATAGATGTTTTTCTGGAACTCTCTTGCTTTTTCGATGATCCAGCAGATGTTGGCAATTTGATCTCTGGTTCCTCTGCCTTTTCTAAAACCAGCTTGAACATCTGGAAGTTCTCGGTTCATGTATTGCTGAAGCCTGGCTTGGAGAATGTTGAGCATTACCTTACTAGCATGTGAGATGAATGCAATTGTGTGGTAGTTCGAGCATTTTTTGGCATTGCCTTTCTTTGGGATTGGAATGAAAACTGACCTTTTCCAGTCCTGTGGCCACTGCTGAGTTTTCCAAATTTGCTGGCATATTGAGTGCAGCACTTTCACAGCATCATCTTTCAGGATTTAAGGAATGCAACTAAAGTGAAAAATGTATGGACTGCAACTAAAGCAGAAAAAAGGCTGGAGGATTTATACCATCTAATTTCAAAAGCTGCTATAAGTTAAAAACATTAAAACAGAATGGCATGGCATAAGGATAGACAGATCAAAGGTGCATAACTGAGAGTCCAGGAATAATTCCTTACACTGATCATCAATTTATCTTTAACAAAGGTGCCGAGACACTTCAATGTGCAAAAAATAGTCTTCACAACAAATGATACTAGGACAACTGCATACCCATATGCAAAATGAAGAATTTAGACTTTTAACTTACACTATATACAAAAATTAACTGAAAATAGATCATAAAAGCTAAATGTAAAAGTTAAAATAACAAAACTCTTAGGAGAAAATAAAGGAAGAAACCTTTGTGACTTCTAGATTAGGAAATGAACTAGATATGACACCAAGAGAACAAGAAACAAGAAAAAAATACACTGGACTAACTTGTGCTTCAAAGGACACCATCAACAAAAAGAATAATCAACACACAAAATGGGAGAAAATACTTCCAATCACTGATCCAGACTTATATCCAGAATATATATATATATTTTTAAAACTCTTACAAATCAATAAAAAGAAGATAAAAAGACTCCACTGAAAAAAATTGGGAAATTACTTAGACATTTCACTGAAGAAGACATATCAATGGCTAACAAGCACATGAGAAGATGCTCAATATTATTAGTCATTGGGGAAATGCAAGTAAAACTACATACAGTGAAATACCTCTACACATCTACTAGAATGGCCACAATAAAAAAGATAGGCAAGGATGTCAAGAAATTGGAACCCTCATACATTGCTGATGGGAAAGTAAAATGATGCAGCCATTACAGAAAAGTGTTTGGCAGTGTCTTAAATAGTTAAACATAAATATACCATACAACACAGCAATTCCATGCCCAAGTACCACAAAGAAATGAAAACATAAGCATAAAGACTTAAATGCTAATGTTCACAGCAGCATTATTCATAATTGCCCCAAATTGGAAACAATCCAAATGTCCATCCACTGCTGAATATATAAACTCAATGGAATTCCACTGATACTTGCTACCACATGGAGGAACCTCAAAAACATTATGCTAAATGAAAGGAGACAAACACAAAAGATTTCATACTGCATGATTCCATTAATATGAAAAGTCCAGAAAACACAAATTTGTAGAGCGATAAAGCAAATCAGTGGTTGCCTTGGAGTGAGAGAGAACTTTGCAAATAACTTCAAGGAAATCTGGAAGTGATAAAAATATTCAAAGCTGGATTATGGTGACAGTTACTATACTAGTTTCCTATGCCACACAACAAGTTACCACTAACTTAGAGACTTATTAGAACAACACATTTCTTATATCACAGTTCTTCACCGGTCAGAAGTCCAGGTATAGCTAAACTGAGTCTATCAAGGTGTGGGTCAGGTTACTTTCTCACCTGGAGTTCCAGGTCCCCTTTCAAGCTCACTCAGGTTGTTGCAGAACTCAGCTCCTTGCAGTTGAAGGACTGCAGCCACTCTTCTCCATAAGTAATTCACTACATGGATAGAAGCTCCTTCACAAACAGTGGGAGAGGTTCCCTTCTGAAGGACCAGTCAGGATCATCTCCCTCTCCATCAGTTCATAACTGACTGACTTGGGACCCTGAACTACATCAGCAAAATCCCTTCACCTTTGCCATATACTGTAACCTAATTATGGGAGTGCCATCCCATCTTATTCTCAGGCCTCACTTTCAGGGAGGGTATTTTACAGGGGAGAGAGTCTCCGAAGCCAGTTAGAATCTGCTTACCAAAGCTGCACAAGTTACAATTTTATTTTAAAAATCACTGAATTGTATATGTACTATGGATAGATTTTATGATATATAAATTACATTTCAATACAGCTGTAAGAAAAAATCCCATGGAAAAAAAAGTTGTTGATAATACCATAATTCCATTTTTTATTTGGTCTACTTTTTTTTTAATTAAATAAACTAAACCTTAGGACTATCTTCTGTAGGAAATAACAGGAAAAAATTTGCGTTGATTAATCATGCTTTTTCTAATCTGTTACATCAGTTAATTCACAGTAACCACTTCACAGGGACACAGCAGTCAACTTTTCCACTAGTTGGGTTTGATTCCCCTGTCAGCCTTCTTAGTAATGAGTGCAGGCTCACTCAATTCAAAGACTTCATATTTCCAAAGAGAATAGGGTTACCTCCCCACAAGAGTTTCCACTCTCTGATTTATCCACCAGGGAGCAGTCCCATTTTGAGCTTCCCTCAAACAAAGTATGGGCAACAATGTTGGGTCACATGAAGCCTCCATTTTGCCAGCTGCATACTGTCTAAAGTTTCATTCATCCAGAGGTCAGAAACTGTGAGTTCTGGAACTCTTCCTGGTGTCCCAGGAATGGCTTTGAAGTTGGGCCACTCATGGTATTTTGTGTGCAATGAACTGCTGCCTAAAACTAAGTGTTTCCTAACTTCAGTCTATTCTGAAATGTTGTAAAATCATTGTGCTTTCATTTCCTCAAATTCAGAGAGGCATCTTATATATATATATAGGCATCTTATATATATATATACACACACACACACACATATGTATATATATAAGGCATCCTATATATGTATATATGAGGCATCATATATATGTAACCACAGGAGCAGGCTACTCATGAAGCAAATGCCTCAGGATCACACAGTCAGCCCCTTTTTTAATGGAGGTGGCCAAGGTGGTGTGATAGTAGGATGTGAAATTTGACTTCAGGTGCTGTCTGGACACCATGGAGCACTACAAATTCCCCAAGGGGATGACCAACAACAGTCAACAGGATTGTTATCTTATAGGTGTGTAGTTCTCAAGTTGGAAACTTAACTGTTACTATGGAAATAAAATACAAAAGGAGCTATCCATCTTGGAAAACAAAAATTCATTCAAGGGCTTTCTATTGAACATGGAAGGAACTCTTCTACATAATTTACTTTCTATAAAAATAAAAAGCTTTCTTGGGAATGTGCCAGAGTTATCTGACTGTGTAACATATGGACTACCAATGTCTAAGCACATTTTTTTTTTTTTTTTGGTCTAAGCACATTTTAAAAAGTAACAATTTACATATTTTTTAAAATTAGGGTAATTTGCCATCCACAAACCTACTGATGAAAATGATCACAACATCAAGTCATATGGAGAATCTGAAAAGCTTTATTCAATTATCTGAGGGCACAGTCCCATGATTTGAATATGCTATGGATTAGACTATCTGTTGGCTCAGACAGTAGTCTGCCTGCAATGCAGGAGACCCAGGTTCGATCCCTTGGTTAGGAAGATCTCCTGGAGAAGGGAATGGCTACCCACATCAATATTCTAGCCTGGAAAATCCCATGGACAGAAGAGCCCTGGGGTTGCAAAGAGTCGGACATGACTGAGTGACTAACTTGGACAGACTTTCTACTTTACCTAAATAACATCTTCAGGATATGAAATGATACTTTTCCCTACACAAGTTTTCTAAGGGAAATGAAGGTTTCTCCCAGAAGTTTGGGTCATAATCTATAAGTCACAACATGCACAAACTAAAATTCCATTGTTTGTCATTTCTCAAAGCAGGATAACACAGTAGTTCCTAGGATATAAGACTATGGGATGGGGTCAGACTCCTTGGGTTAGAATCCCAGTTCTCTATCTGAAGAGTTGTGCCATTCTTATCCATCACTTAAACACCCTAAGCCTCTATTCCTTCATCTGTAAAATGGGCAAAATAGCATATAGTAGGGATTGGCAAACTATGGCCCACGGGGCAAATCTGGCCCATCACATAAAGAATGATTTATGGGGGTATAGGAATGCCACTCACTTACATATTGTCTATGACTGGGAAAGGCTGCATGACCTACAAAGTCCAAAATATTTACTCTCTGTTCCTTTACAGAAAGATTCTGTTGGCCTCTGACATAAAGGGCTGTCATAAGATTAAAATCATAAAGACTAAATGAGATCATTTATGTAAGATGCTTTATATACATAAGCAACCAGTAAGTTGATAAATGATAGGGATGACTGTCATTTATTGATGGTAAAATGTTGTAAAATCATTGTGCTTTCATTTCCTCAAATTCAGAGAGGCATCTTATATATATATATAGGCATCTTATATATATATATATACACACACACACACACACACACATATGTATATATATAAGGCATCCTATATATGTATATATGAGGCATCATATATATGTAACCACAGGAGCAGGCTACCCATGAAGCAAATGCCTCAGGATCACACAGTCAGCCCCTTTTTTAATGGAGGTGGCCAAGGTGGTGTGATAGTAGGATGTGAGATGCAGCTGTCCGGCAGGGCAGGGAGCCCATGGGCCACAGAGAGCAGCTGCTACAAGTCATCCATGTCAAGTAACTGATACCCTGCCCCTTCCCTGATGGAGGCTCTCTTGGTCACAGGTGTGTGACACATGCATATTCATCACTAGCCCCACTCCTAACTGGAGAGGGGACTGGAGAAGGAATGGGGAGGGCTGAAATTATGCTCAGATGATGAGCAGAGCCCTTCTCATTTTCCCTGGCAGTAACTGCTTTCCTAGGATGCACTCTGTGCATCCAGAGTTGTTGGAAATAAGAGTGTTCAATTCAGTTCAGTCACTCAGTCATGTCCGACTCCTTGCGACCCCATGGACTGCAGCACACCAGGCTTCCCTGTCCATCACCATCTCTGAGTTGACTCAAACTCATGTCCATTGAGTTGGTGATGCCAACCAACCATCTCATCCTTTGTCATCCTCTTCTCCTCCTGCCTTCAGTCTTTCCCAGCATCAGGGTCTTTTCAAATGAGTCAGTTCTTTGCATCAGAGAGTGTAGTCCTGAGCATAAAATTTTAAGATGTGAGTTTAGTGTGACAAAACAAGTCAGAATAATAACATGGACTTAAAAGGCAGTTCATTTATCCTAAAATTGGCACTTCTAGCCCTGTATTAACACATTTGCAAGTACACTTTGGTTGACACCAAATGTTACAATGGTTCCCATAAATCTTTCAAGCCACTGTCACAAAATTGTCTTTCAAGGCAAATATTTAAAAGATCTAATGAGTTTACACTGAGAGGGTGATTTTCAGAAACAAACCACTACCTGCCATCTGCTCCCTCTAGAGCCCTGGACATTTCACTCCATCCATTGGCACCTCATTGCCCTGCATGGAAAAGAGAAGCTGTAAGAACCTGCAAAAGTAATAACAGCCTTGATTCCAAATTATTTCCTGCTGGATACTCACAAGTTTTTTTTTTTTTTTTCACTCACAAGTTTTCATTAGCCTTTCCTGATTCCAGAAGGAGACTACAAATTGGCAAATAATTTACATCTTAAAACGAAATTCCTGATCATACACCATGACCAAGTGGGCTTTATCCCAGGAATGCAAGGATTCTTTAATATCCACAAATCAATCTAAATCAATCAATGTAATATACCACATTAACAAACTGAAAGATAAAAACCATATGATTATCTCAATAGATGCAGAAAAAGCCTTTGACAGAATTCAACATCCATTTATGGTAAAAAAAAAAAAAAAAAAACTCTCCAGAAAGCAGGAATAGAAGGAACATACCTCAACATAATGAAAGCTATATACGACAAACCCACAGCAAACATTATCCTCAATGGTGAAAAATTGAAACCATTTCCCCTAAAGTCAGGAACAAGGCAAGGGTGCCCACTCTCACCACTACTATTCAACATAGTTTTGGAAGTTTTGGTCACAGCAATCAGAGCAGAAAAAGAAATAAAAGGAATCCAGATAGGAAAAGAAGAAGTAAAACTCTCACTGTTTGCAGATGACATGATCCTCTACACAGAAAATCCTAAAGACTCTACCAGAAAATTACTAGAGCTAATCAATGAATACAGTAAAGTTGCAGGATATAAAATTAACACACAGAAATCCCTTGCATTCCTATACACTAACAATGAGAAAACAGAAAGAGAAATTAAGGAAACAATACCACTCACCATTGCGATGAAAAGAATAAAATACTTAGGAATATATCTACCTAAAGAAACAAAAGACCTATATATATAAAACTATAAAACACTGATGAAAGAAATCAAAGCGGACACGAATAGATGGAGAAATATACCGTGTTCATGGATCAGAAGAATCAATATTGTCAAAATGGCTATACTATCCAAAGCAATCTATAGATTCAATGCAATCCCTATCAAGCTACCAACCGGTATTATTCACAGAACTAGAACAAATAATTTCACAATTTGTATGGAAATACAAAAAACCTTGAATAACCAAAGCAATCTTGAGAAAGAAGAATGGAACTGGAAGAATCAACCTGCCTGACTTCAGGCTATACTACAAAGCTATAGTCATCAAGACAGTATGGTGCTGGCACAGAAACAGAAATATAGACCAATGGAACAAGATAGAGAGCCCAGAGATAAATCCACGAACTTATGGACACCTTATCTTTGACAAAGGAGGCAAGAAAATACAATGGACAAAAGACAACCTCTTTAACAAGTGGTGCTGGGAAAACTGGTCAACCACTTGTAAAAGAATGAAACTAGAACACTTTCTAACACCATACACAAAAATAAACTCAAAATGGATTAAACATCTAAATCTAAGACCAGAAACTATAAAACTCCCAGAGGAAAACATAGGCAAAACACTCTCTGACATAAATCACAGCAAGATCCTCTATGACCCACCTCCCAGAATATTGGAAATAAAAGCAAAAATAAACAAATGGGACCTAATAAAACTTAAAAGCTTTTGCACAACAAAGGAAACTATAAGCAAGGTGAAAAGACAGCCTTCAGAATGGGAGAAAATAACAACAAATGAAGCAACAAAGAATTAATCTCAAAAATATATAAGCAACTCCTGCAGCTCAATTCCAGAAAAATAAATGACCCAATCAAAAAATGGGCCAAATAACTAAACAGACATTTCTCCAAAGAAGACATACAGATGGCTAACAAACACATGAAACGATGCTCAATATCACTCATTATTAGAGAAATGCAAATCAAAACCACAATGTGCTACCATTTCACACCAGTCAGAATGGCTGCCATCAAAAAGTCTACAAACAATAAATGCTGGAGAGGGTGTGGAGAAAAGGGAGCCCTCTTACACTGTCGGTGGGAATGCAAACTAGTACAGCCGCTATGGAGAACAGTGTGGAGATTCCTTAAAAAACTGGAAATAGAACTGCAATTCCACTCCTGGGCATACACACCGAGGAAACCAGATCTGAAAGAGACACATGTACCCCAGTGTTCATCATAGCACTGTTTATAATAGCCAGGACATGGAAGCAACCTAGATGCCCATCAGCAGATGAATGGATATGGAAGCTGTGGTACATATACACCATGGAATATTACTCAGCCATTAAAAAGAATACATTTGAATCAGTTCTAATGAGGTGGATGAAACTGGAGCCCATTATACAGAGTGAAGTAAGCCAGAAAGATAAACACCAATACAGTATACTAATGCATATATATGGAATTAAAAAGATGGTAATGATAACCCTATATGCAAGACAGAAAAAGAGTCACAGATGTATAGAACAGACTTTTGGATTTTGTGGGAGAAGGCGAGGGTGGGATGATCTGAGAGAATAGCATTAAAACATGTGTATTATCAATTGTGAAACAGATCACCAGTTCAGGTTTGATGCATGAGACAAGTGCTCGGGGCTGGTGCACTAGGATGACCCAGAGGGATCGGATGGGAAGGGAGGTGGGAGCGGGGTTCAGGATGGGGAACACATGTAAATCCATGGCTGATTCATATCAATGTATGGCAAAACCACTACAATATTGTAAAGTAATTAGCCTCCAACTAACAAAAATAATGAAAATAATAATAATAAAAAAATAAAATGAAATTCCTGAATCACACAAACTCAGAGGGTTTTAAAGTCCTTGATGCTTATCCCAAGAAGCCTCCTCCAAAATAATCTCACTGATATGATTTGAAACAAATGGGCTCTTTCTATCGATGAGGCAGTTCATTAAATGCCGTACATATGGCACTAATAATTAGGGTCACCACCATGAAGGAGGGTTTCCCAGATGGTGCAGTGGTAAAGAATCCACCAGCCAATACAGGAGATGCAAGACAAGTGGGTTCAATCCCTGGGTTGGGAAGATCCCCTGGAGAAGGAAATGGCAACCCACTCCAGTATTTTTGCCTGGGAAATCTCATGGACAGAGGAGCATGGCCAGTTACAGGCCATGGGGTTGCAAAGAATCAGACATGACAGAGCACACATGAATGCCATGAAGGCACTTACCATCCAAGTCAGACAAGACTGGCACTGGTTAAAGTGAAGAATTCACAGCAAGTGGACAGACATCATTAAGGACCAGCTAAAATGGCTTCTAAGTTGTCAATTCATTCCAACTAATATTCAAGTTGATTAAAAGTGCTTGGCAATCCTGCTTCCTCAACTAGACAGAAGTGCTGCCTAATGATAGTTAGCTGGAGAATTCATCATAGGGCCACTCTTCACCTTGTCCTGCTGAAACAGCATGCCCACTGAGGCAGACTGGCAGCTCAGCCACACCTTTGTTTTCCTCAGCAGCAGGAAATGTCAGCCACCACACTGTTTTTCAAGTCAAGAGATTTGTCCCAATTGGCGAGGAGCAGCCAGGGTAACCTGCAGAGATTTCCACAAAATATGCCCCCTGAAGTTTTCAAGAGATGACAATTTACACAAGAAAGGCAGCCAAGTTGGAGTCAACCTGATTACACTCAAAAAGAGTAGTCCACTGATTAAACCACCAACTTCACATTTGTCCAGTTAATCAAATGAATACTCTCCCACCACTCCCAGAATTCCTGTGCTTTCTATACACATACTCCTTGGTACTGATGCTTTCAAATGAACTGTGGTGTTGGAGAAGATTCTTGAAGAGTCCCTTGGACAGCACAAGGAGGTCAAATCAGTCCATCCTAGAGGAAAACAACTCTGAATATTTATTGGAAGGACTGATGCTGAAGTTGAAGATCCAATACTCTGGTCACCTGATGCAGAGAGCTAACTCATTGGAAAAGACCCTGATGCTGGGAAAGACTGAAGGCAGGAGGAGAAAGGGATGACAGAGGATGAGATGGTTGGATGGCATCACCAACTGAATGAACATGAGTTTGAGCAAGCTCCGGGAGTTGGTGATGGACAGGGAGGCCTGGTGTGATGCAGTCCATGGGGTCCCAAAGAGTGGACACAACTGAGCGACTGAACAATTGCTCTTTGGTATATGAAGTAGACGCTGATAGATATAGATATGGACATAGAGATGGGAAGGGGCTATATTTTCACCCGTTCTTAATTTGTAAGGGATAGACTCAGAAACAAGTGACCACATTATCACATTCTGTATTGGTTTCCAAGGGCTCTGTCACAGAGTCACAGGCTGGGTGGCTTAAATGACAGACATTTACGGTCTCACAGTTCTGAAGGCTAGAAATTCAAGATTAAGGTGTAATCAGGGTTGACTCTTGCTGATGGCTGTGGAAAAGAGTATGTTCCATGGACCCACCTGGCTTCTGGTGCTTTGCTGCAATATCTGGTATTCCTCTGCTTGTAAGGCCTCTGACTTCATCTCTACAAAGCTTTCCCCACTGTGCCTGCCTCCAAATTTCCTTTCTTATAAAGACACTACTCACTGAATTAGGACTCACTCTAATGATCTCATTTTAACTGTAATTACCCCATCTTCAAATAAGGTCACATTCTGAGATACTAAGAGTCAGGCCTTCAACACATGAATCTGGGGTGCATCCTTGACCCAGAACATGTTCCCATTTCTAAAGCTCCCATTTCAGCTCAATGAGGACTACTGTTTTTCAGCTTTACTGAGGTATAACTGACAAATAAAATTGTGAGATATTTAAGTGTGCATTGTGGTCATTTGATACATGTATATATTGTGAAAGGATTTCTCCCATCTAGGTAATTAACATACTTATCACCTCACATATTTCCTTGTTTTGTGTGTGAGAACATATAACTTCTACTCTCTTAGAAACAATGCAGTATTATCAACTATAGTCAGCATGTTATACATTAGGTCCTCAGATTCTATTTGTCCTTCAGCTGAAAAGCTGTTCCCTTTCATTAATCTCTCCATATATCCCCCACCCCCAGCCCCTGGCAACCACTTTTCTACTCTGTCTGAGTCTGACTCTTCTTTTTTTTTTTTTTTAAAGATTCTACATATAAGTCATATCATGCAGTATCTGTCTTTGTCTGTCTGCCTTATTTCACTTAGCATAATGTCCTTCAGATTCATCCATGCTATCACAAATGGCAGGATTTCCTTCATGGCTGAATAATATTCCATGTGTATATATACTGATGCCACAACTTCTTTATCCACTCAACTGTTGATGGACAGGTAGTTTCCATTTCTTGGCTATTATGAATAATTCTGCAATAAACATGGGGGTGCAGATACCCCTTCGAGATTCTATTTTCATTTCCTTTGGATAAATACCCAAAAGTGGAATTACTGGATCATATGGTCTTCCAGTTTTAATTTCCTGAGGAACCTCCATACTGTTTTCCGTAGTGCTTTTACGGCTATTATTTTTAAGCATCTATGTCTTGTCTGAGGGGCAAAGGCACAAAGTAAATACAAACCATGATTTACAGAGAAACCTGCTCACAAACCTCATTGTATATATCTCTGTATCAAACCTCTAAGTACATGCAGTTTGTGAGTGGGATGAATTTATTAAAATGGTTTCATGCTTTATTGATTTGTGGTATTGCTAGTTAGTCATGGCCGACACAAAAAATTACTGATTGTCCTCTTGAAAAATATGAATAGAATAAGGCTTGGAATAAAACACAGCTTTCAAAAGACTATGATGACATTAAATACAATTGGAAAAATGTATTTGCTGAATTTACACCCTCTTTATCATATTGACTCAATCTGACTTTCACAGGTATATTATCATTTGTTGAAGTTAAGAATATAGCTTATGTTTTGAAAACAGTCCCACCATGAAGCACCAAAAGGGGTGCCAAGCCCACAGACTGCAGCATAAGATCACTTCATTTATTCAAAATCAAGCAGACATAGTTGTTTAATACACAGATATCTCTGAAGCAAATCTGGTAAAATATTATAGTGAATAAAATAGCTGGCACATTCTAGTTAATAAGAACACAGATTGATTTGTCTTTTATCACTTTCAGTTTCATTATCATCAGTCCTACTGACATACTCTCATGAGGTACGGTTCATGATGAGAAAATTGATGTGGTTTATCTTTCTTTTCCAGCTAAAGGAAATGAAGTAATTAAGCAACTTATCCAAAATCACATGGTGTAGCAACATTTCTTAGACTATGCAGAGTATCCCAGTACTTCCCAAAATTCAAGAAAAATATTCACTCCAGCATCTCTTAGGATTCAAGGACTCAAGGATTTGAACCCAATCACTCACTAACACCCATTAACTAGTTGGGAAAGACCATGCTGTAACTCAACTCACATCTTATTGAGTTGGAATATAAAGGAAAGTACAGATAGGAGTACTCAATAGCCAACCCCAAAGGAGAAAGTTCTATTTTTAAAGCAGCAGCCTGAGCTCTCCTGATCTGTTTCCCACACTAGCCTTTTTCCACTTTGTATTTCAGTACTATATGCCTCACTTCTGATTTCTTCCAGTTCAGAGGGTGAAAATCAATCTCAAAAAGTGCTTCAGCTCAAGCAATGTGCAGCCACCCAGAGATCTCCAGAGAGAAACGGCGAGCACCAGCTTCAGACAGTGAAGGGAAGGGAAGCCTTTTGCAAATCTGGAATTGCCAGCTGCCAGAAAAGGTAGAAAATTACAAAGGAACACTTTGGGTCACAAGGATGTCATTTAGGGCTCCACAGTGGCAATTTCAAAAATGGTACCCTTCTGGATGGAGTGATTTCACCTGCCTGCTCAACTGTTTAATGGAGATCCAGGAAACAAATTATAATCATACAGAATCCAGGCATGAAACTATGAATGTGGGATTTTCCACAGTCTAGACTTCGTTGTTTATGTCCTGAAACAGGGCGGGGGACAAAATCCCCCTAATTTTCTCCAACCAAAGATCCACTTGACATTTTGCAACATTCATGGATTCAGTTATTCATTCTTACATTCATTCATTCATCAAACTCGGGGACTTGTGCATATACATTACCATGCATGAGAAATGCAGCTGAGGTTCCTAGTGAAACAGAGCACTGGGTTTCCTTGCTTAGAAGACTGGGGAAAGCTGACAGAATCCTATTATGAGCAAAGCCAAAAATGCCTGGGTTATCTGGATGACTATTTTGTTATCGGCTTCTTTTTCATGAAAGAATTGGCCTCTCAATGTTATCTAGAGCAAATATCAAATATTCTCATACAATCGAGGCAGTTCCCTTCACCTACCACCTGTCCACCTCTTCACTGATTTTTATTTAGCCTTATTTGCTTGAGTTTCACTTGGTATCAGTATCTGTCGTGTTCTTTATTCATCTACTTTTTAGATAGTCTTGAAAAACTATTTCTGAATTCAACTTTGATAGGAGCAAATCCACTCCAGTATTCTTGCCTGGAGAATCCCCTGGATAGAGGGGCCTAGCAGGCTACAGTCCATGGGGTCACACAGAGTTGGACAGGACTGAGTGACTAGCATGCATGCACGCACGCACGCACACACATACACACACTCATCATATCATCCTTGTGCAAAGTGAAGAATCTTGTTTAACCTGAATAATCACCCCAAATCTGCTTGGCAAGTTCTCATTTTCATACATCTGATTTTCTCTAGCTGGAGCCATCTGTATATAGAGGAACAAATAGCTGAGAGAAGAGATGATCTCACCAAGAATTTAACTGTGTTATGCTGAAAGAATTAACCTTTTGACTCCTGGTGAATCCTGTTCAATGCCTTTTTTTCCCCAAAATAAATAATGTACTATCGGTTTTTGTTTTGCAGAGTGGCCTATGAGTTATTTCTATTTTCTAATGCCAAGTTACTTCAGTGACCTAAAGTGCCAAAATAAAATCTTTTTAAACTATTTAGAAAGGAGGGGATGGAAAAATCAAGAGTTTGGGATCAACATATAACACCACTATGTATAAAACAGGTGAACAGCAAGGACCTAATGTATAGCACAGGGAATCATACTCGATATCTTGTAATAATATATAATGGAAAAGAATATAAAATATATATATATGAATCACTTTGCTACATACCTGAAACTAACACAACACTGTAAATCAATTATATTTAAATAAACAATTTAAAAAATATATTTGGTATTGGATGCTATGGAGATTAGTCTCCATTAGCCAAGCAACTGACACAAACATTTTTATTCTACTCGCTTTCTCTTCTTTTCAGATTTTATTAGTAAGTTATTATCTTTCCATCACTCTTGCACTCTCTCCTCATTACCTAAAATGTCTCTCGCTCCTTCCACCAGAGGACACTTCTCTGGGATGTCACAATTCTCACCTGAGCCTTCCTTCCATTTGAATCCTTCACACTTGCTAATCTCTACTCTTCCAATCCCAGTCCAAGCAAATAAATCTGATGGCAAATTCCCACCCTCCCTGCTGTTTAATAAGTCCCCTCAGAGCCCGAGGACAGCAATAAGCCCTTAATGTATTATATCTTCCACTATGATTTGTACCACAGTAACTCCTACTAGAAACACATACAGAACCATGGAGTTTTTAAACTCTATCCCAGCTATGAAAATGCAAGTTACCTTAAAATCTATTAATATGAGACATACAAAGTATATGTCATGATTTACGTAAAATACAACATGTGGGTTCAGTTATATAATCAAGTCTGAAGTCAATTCACTTCTGTTTATATTACACTATTAATTATCTCTAAATTTTTATTTTACTGTTTTGTTCATATTATCATTTCATCATTATTTTGCTAACAGCAGAACTATTCATTTGAATGTATTAAATGTATATAAAAAGGCTTTTCACTATCATGTTACTAACCATCAGAGCAAGACTATATCATCAAGTCATTTAAATGGTCACAGGGAACTCTGTGCTCAGTACTCTATAAGTGCCTAAATGGGAAAAGAACTTGGAAAAGAATAGATACATGTATATGTATAATTGAATCATTCTGCTGTACTCCTGAAACTAACACATTATGAATCAACTATAATATAAAATAAAGAATTTTAAAAAACACAAATTACCCCCAAATTATTTCCTTTCAATAACCCTGACTTCCCAGTAGCTATATTATTATTCTAGTTATAGACACAGCTGACTTCTCCTTCAGCAATATTCTAAATCAGATGCTCCTGACCAAACTGAATGAGGAAACCATGTACTGTGTTAAAAACGTCAATAGAACCTATAATGGTGATGGACTCCTACAAGAAGTAGAAAGCTGAAATCACTCTGCATAAATACACTCATATAGGAAACAGCACTGAATAGTCAATATTTAGGCCAGATTTATCTTGTCATATACCACAACAATCAATACCAAAACACTGTAATGAGATTTTACAAGGGACACTGATTGGGCATTTCTGTGTTTATTTCACTGGAGCCTAGCAAGGAAGGAGCAGGACAGCCAGAAAAGTATTTGCAATGCAATTAGTGGAGGACCAGTGTATCTGAGTGTATGCCAGACGCAGGGGCCTCCCCTAATTCACGCAGCCCAGCGTGTTAATGGGGTGCACAACATCGAACTGAACTTCCTACAGTTTGAAAACTTTTGTCAGTTAACTAGATGTTTACTGAGTGCCTAGCTTCGGCACTCAACATGTAGCTCTCTGGATGTGGTTCCAGCACCATCTGTCCCTTAAGCTTCCCCAGATTCAAAAATTTCAATTCAAACTAATCTACTCGGCACTCTAACTGAAGCTATAATTCAAACTTCAACATGAAGCTTGAATTCCTTTTCAGTGTTCTTCAACTTTGACCCAGCTCCCCCCACCCCTCCTTCGCTGAAAAGGGCCAAGACAACAGCCCAGCAAGTGGGGCAGGCAAAACAGACCTCCTTTGTTCACTTTTGTCCTTTCAGCTCCCTATTGAGGTGAGGGACTGAAAAGCCGCACAAGGCTTTGGAAGGCAGCGGTGCACCAGCTCCAGCCATCCTTCCTCAAAGACCCAAAAGCTCCAGGACGAAACACTTTCGACAGTCCATTTTTACCTTAAAGGCATAACGAATGGAAGATTACTACATTTCCCCTTCCCTTTCCCTTGAGAGAGAATCTGTTAAGGGTGTTTAACAGCAGTCTGGAATGTTCGTCCAAAATGTATGCTGTAAATCATACCATTCAAATGCCAAGGGCACGGAAAAGTGGCATGAAATTAGCTTTAAAGTTGAAATTTGGAGAAACGATCAGTCCGCGTTGAATACATCTACTGAATTTTTTGAATGCTCTCAGCCCACTTGAGAAAGATAAATCAAATTCACTGCATATTACACAGTTGAAGACCTCCTACAGGATTCCCTCAGATGGCCTTGGGAATCTATTTTCTTGACTCCAGAGGATTTTGAACCAATACGCCATGCACATCAGAAAATTCAAATACACATATGAATATGGATGTATACTCAAAATATTCTTTCCAGCCCTTCCTATCATCATTTAACAAGAAGAATCTTTTTAATTATTTTATTTTTTTATTTTTATTTATTTATTTGGTGGGATTGGGTCTCAGTTGAAGCCCATGGGCTTAGCTGTCCCACAGTGTGTGGGATCTTTGCTCCCAGACTAGGGATCAAACCTGCATCCTCTGTATTAAAAGGTGGATTCTTAATCACTGGACCACCTGGGAAGTCCCAAGAAGAAAGTTTTAAAGTATCATCTTCACCAGATAGTAATGTCTCATTTTCACTTCCATGTGAATTAAACAACACTTTAGCAGGGAACAACATGGAAGATAACCAGGAAACAATTAAGACAGGTAAGATTTATTTGTCATTCCTGTTTTTAAATTGAATAAGCCATTTGAACAGTATGTGGAGTAGATGAACATTTGAAGGTTTATTCCCTTTATCACTGGCACTTTTTAAAAATATATTAATTTATTTTAATTGGAGGCTAATTATTTTACAGTTTTATGGTAGTTTTTGCCGTACATTGACATGAATCAGCCAAGTGTATACCTGTGTCCCCCATCCCAAACCCCCCTCCCCCTCCCTCCCCCTCCCATCCCTCTGGGTTGTCCCAGTGCACCGGCTTTGAGTGCCCTGTTTCATGCAACAAACTTGGACTGGTGATCTATTTCACAATTGATAATATACATGTTTCGATGCTATTCTCTCAGATCATCCCACCCTCGCCTTCTCCCACAGAGTCCAAAAGTCTGTTCTATACATCTGTGACTCTTTTTCTGTCTTGCATATAGGGTTATCATTACCATCTTTCTAAATTCCATATATATGCGTTAGTATACTGTATTGGTGTTTATCTTTCTGGCTTACTTCACTCTGTATAATGGGCTCCAGTTTCATCCACCTCATTAGAACTGACTCAAATGTATTCTTTTTAATGGCTGAGTAATATTCCATGGTGTATATGTACCACAGCTTCCTTATCCATTCGTCTGCTGATGGGCATCTAGGTTGCTTCCATGTCCTGGCTATTGTAAACAGTGCTATGATGAACACTGGGGTACACGTGTCTCTTTCAGATCTGGTTTCCTCAGTGTGTATGCCTAGGAGTGGGATTGCTGGGTCATATGGCAGTTCTATTTCCAGTTTTTTAAGGAATCGCCACACTGTTCTCCATAGCGGCTGTACTAGTTTGCATTCCCACCAACAGTGTAAGAGGGCTCCCTTTTCTCCACACCCTCTCCAGCATTTATTGTTTGTAGACTTTTTGATGGCAGCCATCCTGACCGGCATGAGATGGTATCTCATTGTGGTTTTGATTTGCATTTCTCTGATAATGAGTGATATTGAGCATCTTTTCATGTGTTTGTTAGCCATCTGTATGTCTTTTTTGTAGAAATGTCTATTTAGTTCTTTGGCCCATTTTTTGATTGGGTCATTTATTTTTCTGGTATTGAGCTGCATGAGCTGTCTATATATTCCTGAGATTAATTCTTTGTCAGTTGCTTCGTTTGCTATTATTTTCTCCCATTCTGAAGGCTGTCTTTTCACCTTGCTTATAGTTTCCTTCACTGTGCTAAGCTTTTAAGTTTAATTAGGTCCCATTTGTTTATTTTTGCTTTTATTTCCATTATCTGGTAGGTGGATCATAGAGGATCTTGCTGTGATTTATGTCAGAAAGTGTTCTGCCTATGTTTTTCCTCTAGGAATTTTATAGTTTCTGGTCTTATATTAGATCTTTAATCCATTTTGAGTTTATTTTTGTGTATGGTGTTATAAAGTGTTCTAGTTTCATTCTTTTACAGGTGGTTGACCAGTTTATCCAGCACCACTTGTTAAAGATATTGTCTTTTCTCCACTGTGTATTTTTGCCTCCTTTGTCAGAGATAAGGTGCCCAGAGTTGCATGGATTCATCTCTGGGCTTTCTATTTTGTTCCACTGATTTATATTTCTCTCCTTGCCTGACACTTCTTATATTCACTAGCTTTTCAGTCACTTGAGGGAAACCCTGTATCAGACTTTTAAAAATTACCTTTTACACATTTGAAATTTCAAGCTTGTAGGCCAATAAAATAGGTTGAGGACATTGACACCACATCTTTCTTATTAACTCAGCTATACAATTATAATTGGGTGGTGACAGTTTACTCTGTCATCTTTGAGGATACTGTGGTGGGGGGAAATGCCTAATACAGACTTGTAACTGACAACTCAGGCACATTCCTAAAGAGTCAGTGTACTGTCTTTCTGTTTCCAGATATGAGGCAAATGTGCTCTTCATCTGGGTTAAAATAATGGTGTCAATTTTTTTTAGTAAAATAAAAGCACACTAATATGGAATCTAAGGGAAAGTTGCTCAGTCGTGTCCGACTCTTTGAAACTCCATGGAATTTTCCAGGCCAGAACACTGGAGTGTGTAGTCTTTCCCTTCTCCAGGGGGTCTTCCCAACCCAGGGATTGAACCCAGGTCTCCTGTATTGCAGGTGGATTCTTTACCAGCTGAGCCACAGGGGAAGCCCAACATGGAATCTAACCTCAGAGCAAAATCACTTAGGACAAAAGAACTATAGACATATAATACTCTAATTCAACATTAAAAAAAAAAAATCACATGAATGTGTGTCTCCAAGGCTGGTTTCTCCTGGACTAAGACACATATCCCACAGCATCCATTTCATGCTCTGCACAAAGTACAGGCTCAATTAACACTTGGTAGGAACCACACATTTCCTTATTGATAAAAAATAAACCATTAAGTTATAAAACACTGTAAGTGGCTTATTCATAATACATGTTATATTAACTTATGCCTTTCAAAAGTAACAGTTATAGTTCTTTACACACATGAGGTTGGCTAATATCAAGAAAAGAGAATGTATGTGTTGGTGAAGATGCAGAAACACTGAACTCTTGTGCACTGCTCCTGGAAATGTAAAATGTAAAACAGCTGCCATGGAAAACAGTGGTTCTTCAAAAAATTAAAGTAGAACTACCACACGACTGAGCAATCTTACTTCTGGGCATATACCCAAAAGAACTGAAGGCAGTGATTCCAAAAGATAGATCTATACACCCATGTTCATGGCAGTAATATTTACAATAGCCAAAACATGCAAGCAGCCCAATGGTCCACTGACAGATGTATTTAAAAAAACACTGTGTGCACATACAATGGAATATTATTCAGTTTTTAAAAAGGTAGGAAATTCTGACACATGGATGAGCCTTGAAGACATTATGCTAAGTGACTTAAGCCAGTAGAAAAAGTACAGATACTGTATGATTCCACTCATGAGGTACTCGGGGTGTCCAATACAAAGACAGATAGTAGAATGATATTCAACAAGAGCTGGCAGTGGGCACAGGGAGTCATTGTTTTAATGGACACAGAGTTTCAGTTTGGGAAGATGAGAAAAGTTCGGGAGATGGATAGGGGTGATGGTGCTAGCGGTAAAGAACCCGCCTGCCAATGCAGGAGCAGGAAGAGACACAGGTTCGATCCCTGGGTCGGGAAGATCCTCTGGAGGAAGGCGTGGCAACCCACTCCAGTATTCTTGCCTGGAGAATTCCATGGACAGAGGAGCCCGGCGGGCTACAGGCCACGGGGTCGCAAAGAGTCGGACACGACTGAAAGGACTTAGCGCAGCACCGCACAGACGGCTGCACGGAAACGAGAACTAATCGATGCCACTAAGCCCCCACAGTTAAAAACGGTTAAAACAGTAGATTTTATGTTAAATATATATAAACACCACAATAAATCACAATAAAAAAGTCACGGCAAATAAATGCACGTTTTCTACAAATATCTTGCATTTGCTCCGCCCATTTAAAGACAACTTGATATTGAACACGTTAGCACTGCTAAAACTGGAGGCAGAACCACTCCCATATTTTCTCCATGCAGCCCTCTCCCTCATATTTTGAGAGGGGAAATCAACATTCATCAGTTCCTTGTGGCACATTTTCTTGTTCTTAGAAACTCTAGCCTTTGATGCCAATAAAGACTCTTTCAAACTAAAGGGGCTTTTCATTTTCCTGGGTGGACAAAGGGTTAAATAAAATGTGCCACTGGATTCTTGCCCCTAGCATCTCTGGAAGCTAGCAGAGCCCTGCCTTCTCCTAGGTCCTCACCTGGAAGGAAAGTTATGGGCTCCTCGAGGTAGGGGAAGCATGAAACATAAAAGTGAAGATACTTCTAAATGTATTTTGTAAATTCCAATCATTCCCCACCATCTCAGCCCTGGTGAGTCAAAGTAAAGAATCTGCATTGCAGGAGACCCAGGCTCAGTCCCTGGATTGGGAAGATCCCCTGGAGAAGGGAATGGCAACCCACTCCAGTATTCTTGCCTGGAGAACCCCCATGGACAGAGGAGCCTGGCGGGCTACAGTCCATGGTGTCGCATAGAGTCCGACATGACTGAGTGACTAACACACATATACACAGTATTTGAGGGCTGATCTCAAGCAGTCTTTGGATACAAACAGGCAAAATGTCCTATAAAAGAATACCCAAGGAGCTCCACATTCTAGTTGAATCTGCTATGGGTTACCACGCTTCTCAGATGGGAAATGTTCTTTGGAAATGGGGATGAGACCCCAAAGGCTGCTGGCAGAGGCAGAAAATCGACAGTTATGGACTGAACTGTGGTCCCCAAAGCCATCTGTTGAAGCCCTGATGCTCAATGTGACTATTTAGAGATAGAGCACTTTTAGGAGGTCATTAAGGTGAAATGGGGCTTCTCTGGTGGCTCAATTGGTAAAGAATCCTCCTGCAATGCAGGAGATTGCTTGCAGCACAGGAGACCCAGGTTCGATCCCTGAGTCTGGAAATTCCCCTGGAGAAGAAAATGGCAACCCACTCCAGTACTCTTGCCTGGAAAATCCCATGGACAGAGGAGCCTGGTGGGCTACAGTCCATGGGGTTGCAAAGAGTTGGACGCGACTTAGAGACTAAGCCACAAGGTAAAATGAGATGATATGGGTGAGGTCCTAATCCAATAGGTTCCATGGCCTTATAGGAAAGGAAGAGAGGAAACTCTTCATAGGTACAGTCTGAGGAAAGGGTATATGCACACACAGGCAGCCAACTGCCAGCCAGGAAGACAGCTCTCACCAGAACCCAGGCTGACACTCTGGTCTCAGACTTCTAGACTCTAGAACATTTATAAGAGCCTAAATGTCTGTTTATAAGCTGCCCAATCTATGTGCTTTGTACAGCAGCCCAAGCTAACTAAGACAAAGACCTTCTGATTCTACGGTGAGAAAATCAGGAGTTAAAAGCCTGGCTGGGGTCTTGGTGGTTACCCTTAGGGGAACATAATGACAATGACTGGTAGGAGCCACAAGAGGGCTTTCTTGGACCTTCATAAAGTTCTGTTCCTTGATTCGAACACAGTTACACGGAGTATTCAGTCTCTGCAAGTTTATCAACTGTATATTATGATACGTGGGGAAAGAATCTGTGTAAGTCTGTAGTCATAAATGATAAAAACCAGTATTAGTCTCCCCGAGGGCAGGAGCTCTGCTTTACTCAACAGTGCATCCCCAGTGCTTAGGACAGCAGGCCATGCACTCAGTAAATGTGAATAAATGAATGAATGAATGAAAGTATAGCTCCCGTGTACAAACACGACATCATATCCACAGATTCTATTTCTATTTAACTGATCATACAAGGAAAACTATCCTTCATGAAAGAATTATTTGAAATGATTCTTAAGGAAATTTTCTACAGCCCAAGTGTACACATTCTCAGCACCCTCTCACCCTCCTGAAGCACTCACACCCAACACAGTCTCACATCAGCCTCACCGGAAGTACCATTTCCAAAGATGACTTTGCTTTTCATTTACTGTCCCTGCTGCAGTAACAAACATGATGCATTGTAAGCAGACTGGCCTACAGCCCAAAGACCTCACCACTACCCTGCGTTAGTTGGCTGGGTGACCTCTCTGAGCCCCACTGTATTCATTTGGAAACCCAAAGGTTAAGGAACAGTGTTTCCTTACAGCTCTGAAATTCCTGAATTGCCTGAAATGTTTAGCAACTTTCCTGTAACAAAGTAAAAGGCAAATTGAAAAAAGACCATGAGTCAGTAGGATTAAGAAAGCAAAATGAATTCATTTTTCCAATTGGTCAGTCAATTACAATCATCCTAAAAGCTATTCCAGGAAGAGCTGATTTCACTTTCCTTCAAATTCTTGTTTCTTTCAGTCAACAAGGAGCATCTTTATAAATATGCCCCAGTCATACACTTAGCATAGCTAACGCTTTCCTAAGATTTTATACTAGGGTCTCACTCAAAATCAACATCCAATTTGAGGAGGAAAACTGCCACAGTCAAAAGATTCAAGGCTGGGGGCCTGAAATGGAAATGTATGTATGCCAAATGGAAACGTTTGCCTTTTCTTCAAAAAAGAAACAGAAGTTTTCTTAAAAATTCTAATGTGCCAGGAACCTCTCAGCCTCTCTGGAACTGCAAGGGGTCATAGTCACTAAGAACAGTCCAGTGACTGTAACTGGTTGGATTGTGGGTTAACAGCCAAGTACTTAAAAGCTAACAGAAATAAAGGAACATGTGAAGGAGTTGAGGGGCAATACAGTGCAGTAAAAAGGCTATTCCACAGTACAACTCACTGAATCACAATACTGACTGCTACTGTGAGGTCTGCAGGGGCCAGAATTAAATGGGCTTACAATATGTCCCTGATTTTGAACACTGGGTGATTTTAGGCTTCCCCTAAACTGATGACAGGCTTCACAAGGCCACATTTTCAGTCCTGGATGGGTAAAAAGCTAATCCTTGCTTCCTCACTTCC
This sequence comes from Cervus elaphus, assembly GCF_910594005.1. Taxonomy (NCBI): domain Eukaryota; kingdom Metazoa; phylum Chordata; class Mammalia; order Artiodactyla; family Cervidae; genus Cervus; species Cervus elaphus. The sequence goes on from NC_057832.1 coordinate 57,939,903, forward strand.
TAGGGAGGCCACACAGCTAGGGTGGCCTTGGGAAGGTTACTTGACCTGTCTCCAGTCTCCTCATGTTTAACATGTGGCTACTGTGAAAACTGAGATGACAGATACACGTAACACGCACAGCGCCCCGCACCTCCGGCGCGCGCTCAGACTCTCATTAAAGATGAAAGTATCCAAGTGCCTAAATCCGCTTCAGTACTTCCGGCAGGTCTCATTTGCTAGTAAGCTATTATTACAAAATTTTAATAACAGGGCACGGTTAGCACAGAACAGTGAACCAAAGTAGCCCAACCTCCTTCCATACGTTTGTATTCAGTGGCTACCGTGTTCCTTCCTGGAGAGCCTCAGGGGGAGCTGCTAGTGCAGAACTGTCTCCGACCCCATGACTCTCTCCTCGGTCTATTCTCGCTAGCGCCTGGGGCGAGGAGAGGTCCCGTCCCTCATAGATGCATCTCTGCGCCTTAACCACGCTGGATCGAGAAGGAAAAGGACACAGTGCTCCGCGCTGGATGCAGTCTCTGGCTGGAACTGCTAGAGCGAAAACGACAGGAGAGAGACTGGGTGGGAAAGGCACGCCAGCGCTCGGCGCCCTCCCTCCTCGCTCGCAACTGCGCAGAGACGGCTCCCCGGAGCGTGCGGGGGACAGAAGATGCTGCTGCGGGCCGGGTGGCGGGCGGGAGGTGAGGTGACCCGGAGGGCAGGGGAGCGGCTTGCTTACCAACCTGACCCCTCTCCACCCCTCCCAACCCCCTCGCTCCGGGTCCGGAGAACCCCCCGGCGGTGCTTGCTGCCCAGAGTACACGGCTCTGGGAGAAATGAGCGTTCCCCGACTCCTTGCACAGCGGCGCCCGGGCTCCCTCTCTGCGCACCGGCAGATGCGGGCAGGGAATGGCTGGGCTGTTCCATGGCCGGGGACTCGCGCTGCGGCGCCCACCCGCACGGCCTGCCCAGTGCTGGGGGCGGTGCGCTGCACAGATGGCGCTCGCCGGGAGATGGATGCTCCGAGCCGGCGGTGACGGCCAGCTCAACACAACATCCCCGAGCGAAGCTGTTGCCAGATCCCACCGGTGGGACCCTGGGCAGGGAAGGGGCTCTTCTGAGTCAGTCTCAAGCCCCGGCGAGCCAGCCCCAACAAGTCCCAGCCCCGAGAGCCCAGGCGAGGCGCCGGGGCCCCGGGGACCTGCACCTGTAGTGCCGACAAAGCCTTCGGAAAGCCTCCCATCCTATTGCTTTCGGGTGTCTCTCCTGTCCCCCATCCTTGCTTCCTCAAGTTCTCTCCAGGCTGGGGAGAGTGGAGGTCAGCTCGCCCCTGAACTCCGGCGATCCGCGCAGGTGTGAGCGCATCCGAACAAAGCCCACGCCCAGCTGTGTCCGCCGGGGCCGGAACGCGCATCCGCCCGAGCGCGCCGGCTCCGCACCTGCGCTCCCAGCCCTGCCGGCCCTGCGGCGTGACAGCCCGTGCCCTCCCAGAAAGCCGCAGTGCCGGCTCCAGCAGTTTCTCCAGGCCCAGCGGCCCCCAAAGCCACCTCCAGACAGGGCTTCCCTCCAGACAGGGGAAAGTGGGGCGCACGGATGCACAAGTTGGCCACAGTCTAGGGAGGTGATGGGGGGCCCGCCGACGCCGCTGTATCTCAGCCTGGCCCACACCCGGCTCCGGAGGAGAAGCGGGGAGTTGGTGGCCAGGTTGGCCCTGCCGCAGGCAGAGCTGGCGCGGCTCTAGAAAGCCCGGGTATTGCGGTGTCCCGGTGACAACACGGCCGCCCCCCGCGCCCTCCTCCGTTCCAGCCGTCGCCCGCGAGCAGGACCGAGTGTCACTGCCAGCCACGCACGGAGCTACTCACTTTCTTACGCCGCGCCCCCCGCTCGGCCCCGAGCGCCGGTGCCTTCAGTCTGCGACGAAGCCGTTCCTCCGGCAGCCCTGCGCCGTCCCTTGCGCCCGCGGCTCAGGCTCCGACTGCGGCGCGCGTCAGCGGGCGACCCAGGCGAAGCAGGGCTGGCCCGGCGCCCGCGCGCCCCCGCCACTGCGCCCTCCCGGCCCCTCCCCGTTCGCCGCTCTGCCTCCGCCCGCGCGGCCCGCGGCGCGATCCGCCCCCACCTCGCGCGCCCCTCCCCTCCCGTCTCCCCCGCCCCTTCCCCTCCCGCCCAGCTGCTGCTGTGGCGAACGGGCTCTGTCCGCCAGCGCCCCCGGGGCCTGGGTGGCCCCTCACCTGGGCGGCCGCGCCCCCACCCACCCACGTCAGCCTGCCAGCGCGTGAGGCGGCGGCTGTCGGGGTGGGGGCGGGGGCGGGGGGAGCGTTCCGGGAACGAAGGTAGCTGGGATCTGGAATTTGGCTACAAAAGATGTTCCAGAAAATAATGGGTGGTTTTGAAATGCCACTCTCCCCGGTTTAGGTTTCTGTGCCAGGTCTGTGGTCTGCCCCCGCTACACCTTCTTTTAAAGCATTTAATTTCTTCGAAACTCACCAGTTGGGACGGTTGAAACTGACGTCTTTTTGTTTTGCACCTCTTCTTTCCAAAGAGGGAAGCTTTAGCTGTCTGCTCCCGGCGGGAGTTGGATCTTCTGGTCCCAGAGAACAGGGTTAGTTCACATTCGCCTATTTTTCAGATTTGAGAGCATTTATGGAGAATTATTTGCAAGGTAAAGAGAGTTACGATTTTCTAAATGAGTGGTATTTTAGCCAACACACTGCGGGCTGCAAGGTTCAGGCTCCGGAGCCCGCTCTGAGCTGCATTCTAGCTGATGTCCAAGATCCCTAGCCTGACACTCAAGCTCCTCAGCAGTCTACACAGGTTTGCAGCCTGGCCTCCCTGGGCTTCTTCCCAACCACCAGGCATCACCTCACTTGACCATTTGACCATTTACTGCAGGCGCCAACCCTCCCTCCCCTCTACTGGAACCTTATTGCCTTCCTCTCTCGTTTAATTCAAGAAGACTTTTGTGGAATCCTGCATCCCCTCTCCTCATCCCCAGGCTCCAGGCCCTGTGCTAGTGTGGGATTCAGGAATAAAAAAAGGCACAAGGTCATGCTTCACGGTCCTGATGACTGCTCTGCTCTACTGTACCTTCAATGTGAACTTGCCACTTCAACCCACAGCGCCAGGCATGCCCGTGAGCAGCCTTTTCTTTCTCCTGCTGCTCCATCACTCATCCTCTCTTCCCACCACCAAAGGGTGCTCCAGCCACTCACCCACCTCCTGTTCCTGAAACACTGTGATCTCTGGCTAATGGATCTTTTCACAGTTGTCCCATCACTCTTCTGACCCTGGTCCTTACCCCCACCTCCTCCCACCTCTCAGTAAATTGTCCAAATCCCCCTCTTGAATTATTCTTTTCTAAAAAACAAAAAGAATGTGATTCTATGATACCCTTACTTGAAAGTCTGGTCTGGCTCTCTATTGCCTGTAAAGTGAACTCCAGTCTTTCCGGCACACTCCCTCACAGTCTGTCCCTAACTTTGCTCTCCATCTCCGATGAAAAGAATTTTCATAACTCTGAGTCTCTAAATGTGAGATTTCTTCCATCTAGAATATTCTTCCATCTTTTTTCATCTGGAAAACTCATGTTCATCCCTCGGAGCCTTGCTTAGCTGCTAGCTCCTCTGTGAGGTCTTTCCCGAATCCCTGTGTTTTATCGTAATAGTACTTGTCACATTTGAGTGACATGTTTGCATGTCTCACTCCACAAAATTGAACTTCTTAATGTGAATCATCTGTCTTATTTTTGTGTGACCTTATTTCCCACCCAAACAAATAGAGCCATAGACAATCATGTAACTCATCTCACTGTCTCATCATTCCCACCTATGTAAAGGGCTTCAGCCCCTTCACTTCCCTCCTCACCTCAGTAAGTGCCTAGAGTCCTGGGTTGTCCTGCACATCCTTCTGTTTGGTACTTGGGGGATGATGAATGAAGACAGGAAGGAATCTTGGGCAAGTGACAGTTTCTCCAAGTATAGTTTACAACAGAATAGCAACACTTAATACTTGGGGTTATTGTTAGGGTCACTTTAAAGCATTGCACAGTGTCTATGACATAATACATACTTTTCTATTTGAAAAGCAATTGTGTGACCAGACGTCTGTCAGCTAAATACATACTTGAATAAAAAGAACAAAGACAGAAGAGGTGAAAAGTTCTGGAGAAAATGGGAACCATGGTGACAGCAACACAAATTAAGTAATTCTGATACTGCATAATACTTGCAATAGGCTTCCCAGGTGGCACAGTAGTAAAGAATTTGCCTGCCAATGCAGGAGACACAGGAGATGTGAGTTCAGTCCCTGGGTCAGGGAGGATCCCCTGGAGGAGGAAATGGCAACCAGTATTCTTGCCTGGAGAATCCCATCAACAGAGGAGCCTGGCCGGCTACAGTCCATGGGGTCGCAAAGAGTCGGACACAACTGAGCACACACACAATACTTGTAATAATATAAAATGATTATATATTGAGTAGTTTTAATTTCCAGCTTATTCAACTGCTTTGCAGTTCTGCAAGGAGAACCAAACAGCTGTTACATGAAAAGCTGAAATGAAGGGAGGATGAAGGAAAAGAGGAATGGAAAAGGATTAGAAGGATGCCTGAGTGGGCAAAAAGACTATCCATTTGGTTTGTTTGGTGATGCGTGAGGCACTCTGATTTGGCTGCATATTCGCAGTGATCCATGGACAGAGCAGCCTGGGGGGGCTACAGTCCATGGGGTGACAGACTGTCAGGCACAACTGAGTGAGGATCACTTTCCTTTTTGCAGTGATACATACAATACACCTCCTTACCTTAACTGCCACCCCTTATTCCATCCCTAAGCCTCACCCCGTCCTGCATCCCAAGCTTCACTCCATCCTTAAACCCAGGTGAGGGCTGAGAATAACTTAAGCCTGGCTGTCCCATCACTTGCTGATAAGATAATTTTGCTTGGGCCCTGCACTACAATAAGAATAGTAAGCACTTTACATTTATTAATTTCACCAATTCCACGGTCATCCCAAGCAGTGTGTCCTGTTATCATTCTCATTTTAGAAAATGAGGAAAGAGAGGTTAAGTATTAGAGCTTGCACAGGTCACAAAGCTAGCGGCAGAGCTGGGATTCCAGCCTGGGCATTCTGGCTCCAGAGGCCACAGCCGAAACCACTGCACTCTGCTGCCTGTCAATGAGAGAGGCACTAAAAGTTCTGTTTCCATGGGTGCACCAGAACCTTAGTGGATTGGAGCAGCTGCATGAGCAGGTCATGGAGCCCCCCAGTGGTACCTGTGGTGAATAAGCTTTTAGTCTTTCTCCTTCCCCACTCTTGCTATCCTGTTTCTCTTGGAATTCTCCCTCTCCTTTTCCCCTCTTCCACTTTTTTTCTTCCCTGACCTTATTTTTCATCCTTGCTTTCTTAATCCCCAGCCATGCTTCGGGTCTCTCAGAGTGCAAGTGGCCCTGCCCTAAACCCGACATTAAGTTCACCAAAACCTAGCTGGGACCCAACACCATCCTGAGCTGTGCGGCCACCAGCAGCTTATTTCCTCTCTCGGTCAGTTTCCACACCTGAAATGAAGATGTTGGGCTAGGCTAGGTGAGAAAGAAAAAAAAAGTTAACGATGTCACTTGATAATTCTGAGGGTAACCAAGAGCATTTCTTCAGCCAGTAGGCTGAACTCTATGTTAAAAGAGGGTGGACCTCTAAGAAAAAGTGTTCTATAGCAGTACTGTTGTTGTTCAGTCTGTAAGTTGTCTCCGACTCTTTACGACCCCATGAACTATAGCACACCAGGCTTCTCTGTCCTTCACTATCTCCTGGAGTTTGATGAAGCTCATATCCATTGACTTAGTGATGCCATCCAACCATCTCATCCATCTGTCACCCCCTTCTCTTCTTGCCCTCAATCTTTCCCAGAATCAGGGTCTTTCCCAATGAGTTGGCTGTTCACATCAGGTGACCAAAGTATTGGAGCTTCAGCATCAGTCCTTCCAATGAATATTCGGGGTTAATTTCCTTTAGGATTGATGGGTTTGACCTCTGCAGTCCAAGGGACTCTCAAGAGTCTTCTCCAACACCACAGTTCATTCTTTTTTTTTTTTTTTTTCCATTTATTTTTATTAGTTGGAGGCTAGTAACTTTACAATATTGTAGTGGTTTTTGCCATACATTGACATGAATCAGCCATGGATTTACATGTGTTCCCCATCCCAATCCTCCCTCCCACCTCCCTCTCCATCCCATCCCTCTGGGTCTTCCCAGTGCACCAGCCCTGAGCACTTGTCTCATGCATCCAACCTGGGCTGGTGATCTGTTTCACCCTTGATAGTATACTTGTTTCAATGCTGTTCTCTCAGAACATCCCACCCTCGCCTTCTCCCACAGAGTCTAAAAGTCTGTTCTGTACATCTGTGTACATCTTTTTCTGTTTTGCATATAGGGTTATCGTTACCATCTTTCTAAATTCCATATATATGCGTTAGTATACTGTATTGGTGTTTATCTTTCTGGCTTACTTCACTCTGTCTAATGGGCTCCAGTTTCATCCATCTCATTAGAACTGATTCAAATGTATTCTTTTTAATGGCTGAGTAATATTCCATGGTGTATATGTACCACAGCTTCCTTATCCATTCGTCTGCTGATGGGCATCTAGGTTGCTTCCATGTCCTGGCTATTGTAAACAGTGCTGCAATGAACACTGGGGTACACGTGTCTCTTTCAGATCTGGTTTCCTCCAACACCACAGTTCAAAAGCATCAATTCTTTGGTGCCCAGCCTTCTTTATGGTCCAACTCTCATATCTGTACATGACTAATGGAAAAACCATAGCTTTGACTATATGAACCTTTGTCAGCAAAGTAATGTCTCTGGTTTTTAATACACTAGGTTTATCATAGCAATAAGAAATGTGGGTTCAATCCCTGGATCAGGAAGATCCCCTGGAGGAGGGCATGACAACCCACTCCAGTATTCTTGCCTGGAGGATCCCATGGACAGAGGAGACTGGCAGCCACAGTCCATAGGATCACAAAGAGTTGGACACCACTGAAGCGACTTAGCATGCAGCAGAAGTGACATCCCACTCGTTTTGCCAAATCCTTAGTCAGAAGTAAGTCACAAGGTCACTTCCTAAGAGTGGCTTATACCAGCGTCATCATTGTTTTCATCTTCTCTGGCTGAGCTGCATCATTAGGTTTCTGATAGGGATGTGGTGAACTAAGTAACTTTTAAAGCCCTTCTCCACTAAAGCTCCAATCCTTTGGCCACCTGATTCTAAGGGCTGACTCACTGGAAAAGACCTGGATGGTGGGAAAGATTGAGAACAGGAGGAGAAGGGGGCGAAAGAGGATGAGATGGTTGAATAGCATCACCGACTCAATGAACATGAGTTTGAGCAAACTCTGGGAGACAGAGAAGGACAGGGAAGCCTGGCGTGCTGCAGTCCATGGAGTCGCAAAGAGTTAGACACGACTTACAGAGACTCAACAACAAAAGCCCTTCTATTTGAAAGAGAATTAAAATCCACTATGTTCAAAAAGCACCAGTTGTTATGGTGGGCAGCTTCTAAGGCGGGTCCCAGTTAACCCCTCCTCCTGGTGTGTGTGTCCTAGTACAAAGCCCTCTCCTTGAGTGCAGGAGGCACCAAGTGACTCACTGAACAAATGATTCGGCAAAAGTGGTGGGATGCCACTTCTGCTGTGCGCTGAGTCATTTCAGTTGTGTCCAGCTCTTTGTGACACTATGGATTGCAGCCTGCCAGGCTCCTCTGTCCATGGGATTCTCCAGGCAAGAATGCTGGAGTGCAGTGCCATGCCCTCCTCCAGGGGATCTTTCCTGACCCAGGGATCGAACTTGCATCGCATGTCTCCTGCCTTGGCAGATGAGTTCTTTACCACTCGTGCCACCTGAGAAACCCACTTCTGTTGTTAGGTTACAAAAAAGACCCTGGCTGCTTCTGTCTTGCTGCTTTTTCTTTCCCTTGTTGCTCAGAGGGAAGCCAGCTGCTATGTTGGGGGCTGTCCTCTGAGAGGTCCATGTCCAGGGAACTGAGGGAGGCCCCTGTAACTGAGGGCATCAGTCCAACACCTCATGAAGAGCAGAATCCTGCCTTAACCATCAGAGTGGCCTTGGGAGCAGATCACCCCCCAGGAGAGCCTGGAGATGACCTCAGCTCAGGCTGACCTGTGACTGCAGCCTAGTGAGAGAGACCCGGAGGTCAGGGGACCCAGTTAGTTCACCAGCCCACGATGTCTCCTCCTCCTCATTTCGCTCAAGTTGTGTCTGACTCTTTGAGACCCCATGGACTATAGCTCACCAGGCTCCTCTGTCCATGGGATTCTCCAGGCAAGAATACTGGAGTGGGTTGCTATTTCCTTCTCCAGAGGATCTTCCCAACCCAGGGACTGAACTGGTGTCTCTTACGTCTCTGGCATTGGCAGGAGGGATCTTTACCACTACCAACCATCACCTGGGAAGCCCCATGGCTTCTCAACCTGCAGCAACTTAAGAGATAGTCCATGTTTCTGGCTTTAAACTGCTAAACTCATCGCTGGTACAGTTGTCCAAGTGCATTTCAGAACGCTGACTTTGCATCTGACGTCACATTTATTTTCAGGATAATGAAAGTGTTAACCGCTCAGTCGTGTTTAATGCTTTGCCACACCATGGACTGTAGCCCACCAAGCTCCTCTGTCCATGGAATTCTCCAGGCAAGAACATTGGAGTGGGTTGCCATTTCCTACTCCAGGGGATCTTTCCCATCCGGGGATAGAACCCAGGTTTCCTGCATTGCAGGCAGATTCTTTACTGTCTGAGCCATAGCATTTACATTTTCAGGATAGGAAAGAGGCAGATGAACGAAACGACAGTTGTCATAAGGTGCGGACGTGGTGCCGAGTAAAGAAGCAACTGTGGAAAACAGATGAGATATCAGTGTGACCTGGCTGAGGCTAATCTCTGACTTCCATGCCCCGGAGTCACACTTCGCTTGTACAGCCAAGCCTGCGGTTGGCCATCAAGGTACCCACCCAGCCCTGCTCCTTTCTGCTGTTAGACACCAGCCATAGTCTCAGCTGGACCACACCTCCTGAGCTACAGGGTGGGTGATTACCCACCATGAATAATAATAGGATGCACATTTATAGATACTCTAAATAATGATAGGATGTGCTGTTTCATTGATCACCTGACCAGTAAGCAGTGGGAAGTTTCCACAGATGCAAACACACTGATCGCTCTGTCATGCCTCTCTTCACCATCTGCTGTGTAACCACAGAATTCTGTGTGCCTGTGTGCTGCTGCTTGGGTATGTGTCAGACAGAATCCAGAAATACACAACCCATTCTGGTGCTTGGCAACACAGCATCCCTATACCTATGTCAAGAATGCCATATACAAGCAATGGAGGAAAGTGTGACCTCAGTGGTTGCCATATGTTGATTTCTTCCCTGGAAGCTTCTGAGTCACTAGGATCTTCTGCTCGGCTCAATCCACCCCCATGCTTGGGGCACTAAGTCGGAAAGAGGAGCAACATTCTCCGTGATAACAAGCATGTTTCATGGCCAACTCCTCCATCTGTTCCTCAGGTTTCTGTCTACAAGAATGTACACAGGTTCTGCCCGATGAACGTGAGACCAGCCAAGGTCTGTGTGTGATCAGCCATTGCAGATGGGGTCATCAGGGACAGGGAACTGTAGCTCTGCAAACAGAGATGCTGAGAAGCACTCTTGATCTGTGCCCTTCATCTGGCCTAAGAAGGAGCAGATGACAAGTACAATGAAGATGAATTCACTGTGGAGGAAAGAAAAGGAATGGTTTCAGATAAATACTCTGGGGTCTCAATGAATGGTTGGCTTTCTCATTTGGTGTTTCATGGGGTTTTGTAAAGAAGAAAAAAGGTGTTGGGTTAATAAAAACTGACTTTGTATTTCCGTTTGTATTTTCTAAAAGAAAATTTAAATGTTATTGTAAGGTTGTTCAATATTTTTAAGTGTCAGATAGCCATAGGACACGAGCAAGTCCCCTGTACCATCCTGCCCTGGGCCTTGTGCTTTAGGAAGCCTTGCTCTGCCCCCAGGAGCCCATGCCATCCTGTTCTCCTTCCTGACCTTGTCTGTGTACCCAGGATCCCTTAGGACCTGCGAAGTCTTCCTCCTCAGGCTCCTAGCAGAAAACTGTTCTGCTGGTATGTGTAACTGGAGGCCTGAAGACAGTAGATCTTAGAAGTTCTCATCACAAGAACAAAAAAATCCATAACTACGTGTGATAATGGATATTAAGTAGACTTACTGTGGTAATTGTTTCACAGGATACACAAACATCAAGCCATCATTATGTTGCACACCTGAAAGTAACCTGTTAGATGTCAATTTTATCTTAATATTAAAAAAAAATCATGTGAGGTAATGGTTGTGTTAACTAATGTTGTGGTAACCATTTTACAGTGTATCAAATCATCTCACTGGACACCTTAAGTTTACAGAGTTGTATGTCAAATATATCTTAATGAAGATGGAAAACAACAAGAGAAACAACTGGAGTTCTGGTAAGTGGCCAATGCAGGGGTGTGGACAGAGCTTGGACAGGTAGGTTGGGAGGCTCGCCTAAGCATGCCTGGGCCTTGAAGGTTCACAGCTAAGCCGGGCAGGGGCCATGGGCTGGGGGCTGGGGCCGCACTCCCTACGCCACCACGTCCTGGAACAGAACTCCAAGAATTTTAAATTCAAATGTGGATGCCAAGATCTTTTTGAAGGCATCTTTGTCAAGGTAGGAAGATGGAACATAGCTTATAACTTTTAAACATTTAGCATTTTGATCTCCAATTACATTCTTTCTCTAACCTCCCCGCCTTGCCTCCCACCGCCACCACCACTTGTTAGGGGAGATCCTAAATGAACCTGTTTCTTAATATAATAGATATACTGATGTATTAAAACATTGTTAGAATAGTAATGCTACTTCTAGATTTAAATGATTTTGGTTTACTAACAGTTTATTTTAGATCTCATCTTAATTTACATTTTTTGAGGCAAGGATTATTGGTAGAATAAAATTTTCTTGAAATTGACTGATGTTGCTGTAGGTATAGAAAAAGTGCCATCTGACTATTCTTTCCTAGCTGGAAAAACTTTCTGGATTCTCATCCAAAGCCTACATTTCAAGGTAACTGTGTTTCTGTCCTTTAATGTTTTGATTATCCAGTTGTTTGATTGTCTAGGATTACTGTTTTTCAAAAATCAAATCACTTCACTTCCTCCTTGATTCAACTTGCTAAAATTAGAGGACCTCTGTATTAACAGTTTAACAACTTATGGTGTAGCACAGCATGGAAATATCATGCAAGAGTTTAAAATGATAATTGTGACTGAGAAATTAGGAAAATATAAGCCAAAGTGAAAATAGTGCAGCGTAAAATATGTGCACTATTACTGAAACTCTGAAATACATACAAGAGAAAGATCATATGCAAATGAAAACTCTTACAATAACTACTAATGAATGTACATTCATCCTAGTGTTCACTGCAACACTGTTTACAGTAACAGAGACCTAGAAGCAACCTAAATATCAACAGATGAATGGATAAAGAAGATATTGTACCTATATACAATGGAATATTACCTAACCATAAAAAAGAATGAAATAATGCCACCTGCAGCAACATGGATGGACCTAAAGATTATCATACTAAGTGAATTAAGTCCGAAAGAGAAAGGCAAATACCATATGGTATCCCTTATATGTGGAGTCTAAAAAAAAAAAAAAAACAAAAAACGATACAAAGGAACTTACATACAAAACAGAAATAGACCCACAGACTTTGGAAAAAAAGAAAAGCTTACAGTTACCAAAGTGGGGAGGGAGGGACAAATGAGGAGGTTGGGATTAACATACACACACTACTATATATAATATAGATAACCAACAAGGCTTACTGTATAGCACAGGGAACTATACTCTAATAACCCGAAAGGGAAAAGAATCTGAAAAAGAGTAGATAAATGTATATGTATAACCGAATCATTTTGCTCTACACCTGAAAATAACACAACATTGTAAATCAGTTATACTTCAACTTTAAAAAAAAGATCTATTTAAAATGACACAATTACAGGGGATTTAAAAATTATTTGTCTAAAGTTTGAGTAGACTTATCTTTCCAATGAAGCATTTATATCAAATCTTGGGCCGTTTTCTCATTGCTTTTCTTTGCTGCCCCTTCTCTACTGTCATGCCTGAGGCCAGACAGAGGTTCCTGGTGGGTTGCAGGATATTGCCTGGACTTGTCACTGAAACGTGGAGCTAAGACAGCTAATGCTTTCACTCCAGAGCCCAGGGATAGTGTGTCCCATGAATGCATGCCGTGGGGGGACAGGCCTCTGAATTCTGATCTTCAATAGACAGTCCAGAAATAAAACATGCGTACCAGTCTTTCACCCTTACAGCAAGAGAGGCACATGTCAAAAAGGCAGAGACGACATACTTGCTTAAGGAACTCCTGGACTCTGGCCCTTTAGTGAGTCTCTTTGGAAGCACATGCTATTGTGAAATAGAAAAACCTAAAGGCAGAAGTAAAAACCAAAACACTTTGATAGACTTTTGCTCATCACTGCATGCTTCTACATGAATGCATAAAAGGTCTGTGCAATATAGAAGGTATTTCTGATTAAAAAGCAGTATGATTGACTCAATTTTTTTTAAATGTCCAGAGAGAGTTTTGTCAATGTCAGTGATACCATTTTGGGTTAATTTCATAATGATAAATAAATCTTCACAACTGTATGATTTTTCCATTGTTCACCCAGTATTACAGGTTAAAAAAAAAAAAAAGCCTTGGAAGGGTTAAATAATTTCCTGACCAACTAATAAAAAAATTAAAAAAAAAAAAATAATTTCCTGAAAGATCATGTATTCACACTCAGTTATTTTGTTCCAAAGTTTCAGTTATTTCTGCCACACTACTAGTAAAGAAATAAATTACATAAAATTAAACATATGCATATGTACAACAGAAATTATATATTCTGTATATAACAGAAATTACATGGTCACATACATAACAAATTTTATAATGTGTATATATAACTGAAGTTATTAATATACAGAGTACATATACAAACATATTGTACACACTCAGGAATAAAGTTCCAAGAGAGAGATGGAAAATCACTGATAAAACTGTAAAGCTTTCCCACAGTGACCGCTTTAAAGGCCAAACAACTCTCTGGGACACATAAGGTCTGGTACTTGGGTGTTTTCACCACTGTGCCTCACTGTTTTATCATAATTTCTTAAATACGCCTGGCACTTATTAGGTGTTTTATCAATATTCACTTAATCCGATCCCATGGACTATATACAGTCCATGGAATTCTCCAGGCCAGAATACTGGAGTGGGGAAGCCTTTCCCTTCTCCACGAGGATCTTCCCAACCCAGGGATCAAACCCAGGTCTCCTTCATTGCAGGTGGATTCTTTACCAGCTGAGCCACCAGGGAAGCCCAAGAATACTATAGTGGGTAGCCTATCCCTTCTCCAGCAGATCTTCCAGAGCCAGGAATCAAACCAGGGCCTCCTGCATTGCAGGTGGATTCTTTACCAGCTGAGCTACCAGGGAATCCCACAAAATGCCTGAAGAGCTGGCTTACTCAGTTGAGATAGAGATTAGATATGATTTTCAAGGAGGTAGGGGGCGCTCAACCTTCCCTACCATCTCCAGTCAATTCAGTGCCCACTCTACACCCAAGAATATTACAGCCAACGGAGGTGTCAAATCATAACACAAACTATTCCCTATCATTCTGTTATTTGTCTAGGGGCACTTGTTCCCATCCAACACCCTATCCCTAGTGTGATTAAGATTTACCCCCTTGGACCACTTTTCTAACTGCATGCATGTATGTATTAGAGTAATATATAGTCACTGTAAAAAAAATTACCAATAGAAGTATACCAAATGAAAAGAGAAAGTTTTCCTACAATCACCATCTTGCTCTCCAGAGATAGCCTCTATTAAAAGTTTGGTTATATGTAAAACTACTGTTACTGATGGAGGTGTCCTGGGATTCCCTCACAGTTGTCTAGAAAAAGTATTGAGAATCACTTCCCTAAAGCCAAGGTTCACTGCCAAGCATGGATGGTGCTTCATGCAGGAGATGTGGGGTCTTCATTACTAAAAGAGGAAGTCAAGACTTGGTAGGGGTGTTAGAAAGAATTTCAATCATTGGCTAGGGTTGGTTGAGTTAGAGGCAGGGGAAGGAGAAGGCATTGAATTCAGTGACTTGTATTATTCCTTTCAAACCTATAGCTTTGTATTTATATCAATAGATTGATCACCCCAAAGGTAGGGAAAAATTCCAATGCAATTTTGATGCCATAACTTAAGTGGAGGAGAAAATGATAACAGAAAATCCAATATATAAAATCCAAGTTTATAGAACAAGTTGTTGTTGCTCAGTCTTGTCTGACTCTTTACGACCACAGGGACTATAGCTCACTAGGTTCTTCTGTCCTTCACTATCACCCAGAGTTTGGTCAAATTCATATCCATTGAGTTGGTGATGCTTTCTAATCATCTCATCCTCTGCTCCCCCTTCTCCTGCCCTCAATCTTTCCCAGCATCAGGGTCTTTTCCAGTGAGTCTGCTCTATGCATAGAACAAGTTGCTTTGCAGGAAACACTGCACTTATTTTTTATACAGATTTCTTTTAACTAGGCATTTTGTTGTGTTCAAAATATACTTCATTTTTTATAAAATATTTTATTTACACTTAAAAAAAATTCCCTCAATGAATGAATGAAATGCCAGCAGCAGGGAACTCACAGGTCTCAGGAACCCTGGTGTGTGTATACTAAGGGGCGGGGACCATATAGTGGCACAGCCCAAAGAATACCTTTCCACACTACAGAGGAAGATTAAATCCCTCCGTCCAGGACAACAAACATCAACGTATTCTCTGGACACCGTTCCTTCCCTGCCTGCCAAATTCCTGCCACGTAATCTGAATTAAACTTGAAGTACCTCCCTCTCCTCATTTCTTGATGGAGTAGTCTCTGGGGGATGTGAGTAGACTCCATAGTCAGGATGTGAGGTGGTAATGATGGGATGGCCCATGATACATTTCTGCACATCTAACTGGTTTCATTTTCAATCATGTGACCTGCACAGTTAGTAGCTTCTGCAGCCTAAGGGAAATATGACCTGCAGAATATCTCAAAGTATCTTTTTTAGGCATAAATAAAACATGTAAGGTTTATAGTTTCTAAATTCATGCTTGTTTTATTTTAAAATCAATTTCAGAAACAAGGGCATTGACAACTGTTGAAAATTATTTGGCAGCAATAACACGGGACACAGTAATTTACGTGCAACAAGATCATTTGCCTCCAAGGTCGATAACATTATTTTCATATAAACAAGAATGGACATTATACGATATCCTCAATTTATAACCCCAAAGCATAATACTTATAGTAGTGTTTTTAGCAATGCATCATATGGCACAGCAGAACAGAGTAATAAAAGATAATGGAGAAAAATAAAGAGGTCACATCAAAGGATGACTTGATCCTTTCAAGGACTGAAGGGGAGGGGTGTTGCACACGTAAATCTGTGACATTGAGAAAAAGAACACTGTGATTTCAGAAGTATATAACTCAGTAAAAATTATTAATTTATTTTCCCTTGGGATCTTTATTTCCCAGAACACAAAAATAACTGCTGTTAGTATATACTCATGTAATACCTATTAGTAATATACATTACAAACATGTAGTTATTGAGCACCTATAATATTTCAGGTCCTTTAACCTACATTCTTCTTAAGGCTCAAACAACTCTGTGTTTCAGGTAAGAAAACTCTCAAGGAGGTGAACTTGCCTAGGGCCTCACTTTGAGCCTATCTGAGTTTTGATAAAGAGCTTCATCTTAACTCAAAATCCTATTACCTCCCTTAGGCTATGATCATGGACTTGAGAGAAAGTAGATACAGAATTGAACACTGCACTGACCTTGTTCGATTTGTGCGCTCCTAAACTGTCCGAGATATTGCTCACTGTACTGTTTTATTTTTCTGACATCCAGGTCATCACAGAATCATTCAAGGACATGTTTCTTTCATATACTTAAATCTCAGTCAGGTTCATGATACAAGCAGCACTTAACACATGCCATTTAGATGACTAAGTATTCCTATTTTAGAAAAATATAAGCAAATCTCCCAGAAATGCAAATCTTGTGCGGCACTGGGTAAGAATACAAATCCCCACTATGATCAGAGCCTATTTATTGCCACCAATACCCCCACCTCCAGTGATTATTTGGAAAGCAGTGGAAAGAGTTCTTGGCTGGGAATTTACTGGCTCAAGCCATCATACTAAACAAGGTGAAGGCAGACAAACCTTTGGGTTTTCAGAGCTATATTTTATATATTCCTCATGGAATAACAACGCTGGCCTTGCCAAGCCCACAGGACAGTTGTTACAATAAAATGAAGAAATTGATTCGAAGGTGTTCTGGAAAGTACACAAATGCCATAAGCAACTATAAATACATTTTGTATACAAATATAGACTACAGTTATTTTGACCATTGAGGGCTCCACCCACAAATTTACTAAAATAAGATGTATCTTTAAGGATCATGGCAACAAGGCAGTCCAATAAGAACAGGTTTTAGAATGAGCATATACTATAGTAAAAGGTGGAAAAAAGCTCACATTTCAAACAAAAGAAACCTTTCTTCTGTGCCCAGAGGATTGTATTTGAGTCCCTGTCAGGAGGTAAGACATGCAAACACTATGAATGATGTATTTACCTCGGGCACCAGGTGAGAGAGAATGACAGGCTTTGTAACCTGTGTGATTCTCACTGTCTGGAAAGGGTTGTGCACACACTGAGGAAAAGGATCCCAGCCATGATTCTATGCACCAGCACAGGGAACCAGCCTCATTTTCAGATTTTTTCCCCACTTCCTCATAACCGTGTAAGACAGATCATTCAATTAAGTCCGACTTACAAATACTTGGGCTTCCCTGATAGCTCAGTTGGTAAAGAATCTGCCTGCAATGCAGGAGACCTGGATATGATCCCTGGGCTGGAAAGAGCCCCTGGAGAAGGGAAAGGCTACCCACTCCAGTATTCTGGCCTGGATAATTCCATGGAGTGTATAGTCCATGGGGTCACAAAGAGTCAGACATGACTGAGCAACTTGCACTTTCACTTTCTACAAATACTAAGGGTCTATAATGTATCTAGCAGGGTGTTAGAAACTGTGAGAGTTGGAAGCAGCATGTGACCAGCTGGGTAGGGAATGCGTAATACAGATAAAAATAAAGCTACATTATAGCAATTATTTGTTGCCCAATGAGAATTTTCCTTTCTTTTTCTCTCATGCTTCATAAAGCAGCATATATGATAGTTCTATTTACATCTTTTAAACTTGTCGTCATGACTTTTCAGGTGTTTCTAAAATGACTGCAGGGCATATAAGATTGTGAAAATTACTCTAAAGAAAGTTGAAGTCTTACTCTGTGAGCTGATGATTATATCTGTGATGGGACGGATGGTAGCAGTATTTTTCCACACACTATTATAGACACCTGGGATGCTCATATTTAAAAGCAGAGACATTACTTTGCCAACAAAGGTCCATCTGGTCAAGGCTATGGTTTTTCCAGTAGTCATGTATGGATGTGAGAGTTGGACTGTGAAGAAAGCTGAGTGCCGAAAAATTGATGCTTTTGAACTGTGGTGTTGGAGAAGACTCTTGAAGAGTCCCTTGGACTGCAAGAAGATCCAACCAGTCCATCCTAAAGGAGATCAGTCCTGGGTGTTCACTGGAAGGACTGATGTTGAAGCTGAAACTCCTTCAACTGATGTTGAAGCTGAATACTTTGGCCATCTCATGTGAAGAGTTGACTCATTGGAAAAGACCCTAATGCTGGGAAGGATTGGGGGCAGGAGGAGAAGAGGACCACAGAAGATGAGATGGCTGGATGACATCACCGACTAGATGGACATGGGTTTGGGTAGACTCAGGGAGTTGGTGATGGACAGGGAGGCCTGGCATGCTGTGATTCATGGGGTCTCAAGGAGTCGGACTGAGCGACTGAACTGAACTGAACTGGGATGCTCCATCGGGAGATCAGGACATAGCCACTCACCCATACTCAAAAAATGAGAGTGGTATAAGCCTGTATCACAAAATTCTTAACCACCTAACTTTCATCAAAACCTCTGAAGTGTATATTGCTTTGTTATACACTATATGTATGTTAGTTTATCTGCATTATATACTAAGCAAATAGTCTGGAGTGTCATTACTTCTGTAATTTTTGAGTGTCAGTATTGGGACTTTTCACATAATTCAGTTCAGGAAATGGAATTCAACATGTTTAGATGTGCATGGATTAACTGCATCCTGACACCAAACAAGTTCATTCAAAATTAGCAAAATAACAGCACCCATGATTTACAAGATGTAGTTTTAACATCTGAGACATGGGGGGAAAAAGTGATTTTAAATGGGTCTTAATTCTACTAGTATTATTTTTTTAAAACGTGTTTTTAAGGCCAAATCTGAAAGGCAGGGAGAGGGGCAAGTCACCCTAGTTTTATTTAACTTTTTTGAGAGACTTTTAAGAATTCCTTAGATTGTTCATATAGTATCACAAACACAGAAGCACGGTGACATGCTTGCTACCGTAGAACATCTGCTTTTGAAAAGGTGGTCCAATTGTACAAAACATAATGAAAGGTAAGACGTTCTTCCTACAGTGAATTCCAAAGACTGTGTATCTTGGCATAAAACACTGGATGACTTTTTTTTTCATATTCTGTTGTTTGGCCAAGGTATGGGTTATTTTTAATTGTACTCAGAGTTCTTTTAAAATTATCTTGATAGGCTATTTAACACTACATTAAATACTTTCTGGGGCAAGGTGTGTTGGGAATACAATGTCACACAATTAATCTAAGATGACACAGCCTCTCTTTCTTCGCAGATCATTGGATTGATTTTTGGCTTGCTGTTATCACTTTGTTTTTACAAACACTGTCAGTAGCAGTACAATCTATAAGAGTGCTGTCCTTAGTCTTTCAGTCACGCCCGACTCTTTGCGAGTCCATGGACTGTAGCCAGGAAAGAGTGCTACCAACTCATAATTGTTAGCTTACTATTTTATTCTTCTATAAGATGAGCACATTTATCTTAGTCTGATCCTTGAAAATTGTCTAAAAATATAAATCAGGTATTATAGTAATACCTAATGTAGATGAGAATAAAATACACAAAGGGATAGTAAGGTGTTTGTTATTTTAGATAAATAATTTAAGAAAGACAACTATCCACCCATGTCCACATTATGATCGATAACCTTCCACTTATAATGAAAAGGTTATTTGTTTTCTCTTTGGGGAAGGATACAGAGCTCAAACTCAATATCAGGCAAGAAATGTAAGACTTTTCTCATCACAACCATCATCATCTCAGTGCTAATATAAAATAAGGATAATGACAGTACCTTGGTATGAAGATTATATGGCAATAAATGTTAGCTACAACTATTACTGGAACTCTCAACCATTTTGGACCATGTAAACTGTTCACATTCAATTAAACTGAAATCTTTAAAATACAACTCACCATATATTGTCTAGAGGTAAGGAGTGAATCTGTATTAAAATTTTTCATCATGAAAGTGAGTCAACATTACAGTCAATACTTCAAAAGACTCAATTAATAATATGTATCTGTGGAATGTAATGAATATTTCAATTGACTTGCATCAGTTGAATAAAGGTTATAATGAACAAGGCAATCAATCTGACTCTTGAGAGACACACATTTATCAAACCCCTGGACCGGCACATGAAAACACTTTCGTTCAGGGCCATCTGTATTCTATGAATCCTTTTTCGGATGGTGGATAGCTCTGCCAGGAACAGAACAAACTGTTTTTTAATGTGATCTCCCTCCTTCCTAGTCATGACAGAGTAGCTGCCACAGATTTGGTCCAAAAAGTAAGATTAAGTGAACAATTCAGTTGTATTTAAACTTGGCAAAAAAAAAAAAAAAAGACCCAGTGAACAAGGGGCAATGAATGCACAAAGAATTCCTCTTGAGATGGAATCAAAATGGAACTTTACAAATATGCACCCTAACTCTGGGCAAAGTATACCCTCAATTTCTGGTGGAAGAAATTCATCATTTATGTCGTAAAGATAAGCAGCTCGTGGTTCTGAAAGGGAGCAATATTGGTATTTTGGGTGGAAGAGTTCATTATGAGAGGCTGCCCTGTGCATTGTATATATAACATTTACTATCTCTGACTCCTGGGGTACTAAAGGCCAGTAGTTCTACCAGACAATCTCCCCTCACTCTCTCAGATTTTCAGATCCTTCCAGGGAGAAGGGTAATACCACTCCTAGTAGAGAACCACTGTGGTATACAAGGACACAGAAAGTATTCACACAATTAGATGTTAGAATTATACTTCACAGATTAAACTTGAGTTTACAGATTCAGTTTAGTAAACAGGACCTGAAATCTCTTTACAACATTTCACAAAATGATGTTCTAGGGAAGACGTATAGAAGAGTCATGGTTTAGAAAATGGGTTCATCTGCCACTTCCTAGCTGGGGTATCTTGGGAAACATTTTCTTTCTAAGGGATAATTATGCTATTCACTTCATAGGCTTACATGTGAGTATTAAAATGTGCTACATAATACATGCAGCCTGCTTAGCTCAGCTCCTGGTACTTAGCAAACACTCAAACGTCATGGCTGTAATGCATAAAGGGAGCAAAGAGGAAGTTTATGCATTTAATAGCTGATTCATTCATGAGGAGCACAAATCTGTCAGAATAACATACATTGGATGAAAAAGGTAAATTATGGCAGCTTTAAAAACAACTAAAAAATAAATCAAGCGGTCAACTTCTGCTACTAGAAATGTCTCATCTGTTGTCCTACCAACTGGTAAAAGAAAAATAAGAAAGTGTGCACTTTCATAAACTCACAAAGCCTGAGATGAGCTTTCATGTTTTTAATTTGTTTTAATTGGTGGCTAATTACTTTACAATATTGTGGTGGCCATACATTGTCATGAATCAGCCACAGGTGTACATGTGTCCCCCCATCCTGAACCCCCCCTCCCATCTCCCTCCCCATCCCACCCCTCTGGGTTGTCCCAGTGCACCAGCTTTGAGTGCTGTTTCACGCATCAAACTTGGACTGGTGATCTATTTCATATATACACATTTCAAGGTGATTCTCTCAAATCACCTCACCCTCACCTTCTCCCATGGAGTCCAAAAGTCTGTTTTTATATCTGTGTCTCTTTTGCTATCTTGCATATAAGATCATTACCATCTTTCTAAATTCCATATATATGTGTTAATATACTGTATTGCTGTTTTTCTTTCTGACTTACTTCACTCTGTATAATAGGCTCCAGTTTCATCCACCTCATTAGAACTGACTCAAATGCATTCTTTTTAATAGCTGAGTAATATTCCATTGTGTATATATACCACAACTTTTTTATCCATTCATCTGCGATGGACATCTAGGTTGCTTCCATGTCCCGGCTATTGTAAACAGTGTTGCAGTGAACACTGGGGTACATATGTCTCTTTCAATTCTGGTTTCCTTGGTGTATATGCCCAGCAGTAGGATTGCAGGGTCATATGGCAGTTCTACTTCCAGTTTTTTAAGGAATCTCCACACTGTTCTCCATAGTGGCTGTACTAGTTTGCATTCCCACCAACAGTGTAAGAGGGTTGCCTTTTCTCCATACCCTCTCCAGCATTTATAGTTTGTAGACTTTTTGATAGACTTTTTGATTCTGACTGGCATGAGATGGTAGCTCATCGTGGTTTTGATTTGCATTTCTCTGATGAGTGACATTGAGCATCTTTTCTGTGTTTGTTAGCCATCTGTATATCTTCTTTGGAGAAATGTCTGTTTAGTTCTTTAGCCCATTTTTTTATTGGGTCGTTTATTTTTCTGGTATTGGGCTGCATGAGCTGTTTCTTTATTTTGGAGATTAATTCTTTGACAGTTGCTTTGTTTGTTTTTATTTTCTCCCACTCTGAAGGCTATCTTTTCATCTTGCTTATAGTTTCCTTCATTGTGCAAAAGCTTTTAAGTTTAATTAGGTCCCATTTATTTTTGCCTTTATTTCCATTACTCTGGGAGTTGGGTCATAGAGGATCTTGCTGTGATTTATGTCAGAGAGTGTGTTGCCTATGTTTTCCTCTAGCAGTTTTATAGTTTCTGGTCTTACATTTAGATGTTTAATCCATTTTGAGTTTTATTTTTTTTTATTCAGAACTGATTTCCTTTATTTTTTTTCAGTGGGTTTTGTCATACATTGATATGAATCAGCCATAGATTTACACGGATTCCCCATCCTGATCCCCCCTCCCACCTCCCTCTCCACCCGATTTCTCTGGGTCTTCCCAGTGCACCAGGCCCGAGCACTTGTCTCATGCATCCCACCTGGGCTGGTGATCTGTTTCACCATAGATAATATACATGCTGTTCTTTCGAAACATCCCACCCTCATCTTCTCCCACAGAGTTCAAAAGTCTGTTCTGTACTTCTGTGTCTCTTTTTCTGTTTTGCATATAGGGTTATCATTACCATCTTTCTAAATTCCATATATATGTGTTAGTATGCTGTAATGTTCTTTATCTTTCTGGCTTACTTCACTCTGTATAATGGGCTCCAGTTTCATCCACCTCATTAGAACTGATTCAAATGAATTCTTTCTAAAGGCCGAGTAATATTCCATGGTGTATATGTATCACAGCTTCCTTATCCATTCATCTGCTGATGGGCATCTAGGTTGCTTCCATGTCCTGGCTATTGTAAACAATGCTGCGATGAACATTGGGGTGCACGTGTCTCTTTCAGATCTGGTTTCCTCAGTGTGTATGCCCAGAAGTGGGATTGCTGGGTCATATGGCAGTTCTATTTCCAGTTTTTTAACAAATCTCTACACTGTTCTCCATAATGGCTGTACTAGTTTGCATTCCCACCAACAGTGTAAGAGGGTTCCCTTTTCTCCACACCCTCTCCAGCATTTATTGCTTGTAGACTTTTGGATAGCAGCCATCCTGACTGGCGTGTAATGGTACCTCATTGTGGTTTTGATTTGCATTTTTCTGATAATGAGTGATGTGGAGCATCTTTTCATGTGTTTGTTAGCCATCTGTATGTCTTCTTTGGAGAAATGTCTGTTTAGTTCTTTGGCCCATTTTTTGATTGGGTCATTTATTTTTCTGGAATTGAGCTTCAAGAGTTGCTTGTATATTTTTGAAATTAATCCTTTGTCTGTTTCTTCATTTGCTATTATTTTCTCCAATCTGAGGGCTGTCTTTTCACCTTACTTATAGTTTCCTTTGTAGTGCAAAAGCTTTTAAGTTTCATTAGGTCCCATTTGTTTAGTTTTGCTTTTATTTCCAATATTCTGGGAGGTGGGTCATAGAGGATCTTGCTGTGATTTATGTTGGAGAGTGTTTTGCCTATGTTCTCCTCCAGGAGTTTTATAGTTTCTGGTCTTACATTTAGATGTTTAATCCATTTTGAATTTATTTTTGTGTATGGTGTTAGAAAGTGTTCTAGTTTCATTCTTTTACATGTGGTTGACCAGTTTTTCCAGTACCACTTGTTAAAGAGATTGTCTTTTTTCCATTGCATATTTTTGCCTCCTTTGTCAAAGATAAGGTGTCCACAGGTGTGTGGATTTATCTCTGAGCTTTCTATTTTGTTCCTATGATCTATATTTCTGTCTTTGTGCCAGCACCATAAGTCTTGATGACTGTAGCTTTGTAGTATAGTCTGAAGTCAGGCAGGTTGATTTCTCCAGTTCCATTCTTCTTTCTCAAGATTGTTTTGGCTATTCAAGGTTTTTTGTATTTCCATACAAATTGTGAGATTATTTGTTCTAGTTCTGTGAAAAATATTGTTGGTAGTTTGATAGGGATTACACTGGATCTATAGATTGTTTTGGGTAGTACACTCATTTTCACTATATTGACTCTTTCAATCCACGAACATGGTATATATCTCCATCTATTTGTGTCATCTTTGATTTCTTTCATCAGTGTTTTATAGTTTTCTATATATAGGTCTTTTGTTTCTTTAGGTAAACTTATTTCTAAGTATTTTATTCTTTTTGTTGAAATGGTGAATGGGATTGTTTCCTTAATTTCTCTTTCTGTTTTCTCATCATTAGTGTATAGGAATGCAAGGGATTTCTGTGTATTAATTTTATATCCTGCACATGTTGATTCTTTTGAGCCACTGTTTAAATTCATCACTGGCTCCTGTTCTAACTAAATACATTTCAGGAACTTCTACACTTGAGAGTTTGTTAATTGCTTAGCCTATGTAAAAGGATTTTGTTTTATTAGTTAGTATCAACACAGAAATCTACAATGAAGAAATATGAAAAGGAAAGCACGCTAACTTCTAAACCCAAAATCTAGCAAATGTCTTAAGTATCTACCACACTGATCTTCTCTAAAGTAGTCTATAATTCCTGTTTTTCCTGATTGAGACTGAACACCAACCCAACTCATTCAATCAGAAATAAATTCAAAACATTTTACATAAGAATAGGGAAGACAAAATGTTAAACTCTAACTCAGTAACTTACCAGTTACTGAGCACCTGCAACAATAAAATATCATCTAATGCAGAATTAGATCTGATCTTTCTCAATCAATATTATTTCCTGAGAATTAAATCCCTTACACCAGTTAATTCTTACACAGAATTAACTGTAACATTTAGTATATACACATATTGCTGTACAATTGGAATTGCACACTTAAAAATACTTAGAAATAAATTCTACAAAAGGCGTACAGGATATATACACTGAAAACTATAAAACACTGTTTAGAAAAAAATTTTTTTAATCTAAATAAAATGGAGATAGTCCATGTTCACTGTATACTTCAAAGGACAGACAATTGATCAATACTGTTAATATGTCAGTTCTCTCAACTTAATACACTCAGTGCAATCCCTATCAGAATTTCAGCTCTGTGTATGTATGTGTGTGTGTGTACATGTGCTCCAACAAGCTGATTCTAACATTTATTTTGAAATGCAAAGGAACCAGAAAAACCAAAATAAGTTTGAAAAAGCGTAAGTTGAAAGAATTCTGTCTGATTTTAAAAGTTACATACAGCTATAGTAACAGGACCTGTGGTACCAGTACAGAATTAACATACAGGTCAATGGGACAGAAAAGAGAGTCCAGAAATCAACTCACAAATATAAGGATAACAGACTTCTGACAAAAGAACAAAGACAATTCAGTGGTGTGAGGACTTTTTTTAAACAAATGATGCTGGTGGTGTTGGTGTAGTCACTAAGTTGTATCCGACTCTTAAAACCCCATGTACTGTAGCTTGTCAGGCTCCTCTGTCCATGGGATTCTCCAGGCAAGAATACTGGAGTGGGCTGCCATTTCCTTCTCCAGGGGATCTTCCCAACCCAGTGGCTCAGATGTAAAGAATCCACCTGCAATGTGGGAGACCTGGGTTCGATCCCTAGGTAGGGAAGATCCCCTTGGAGAAGGGAATGGCACTCCACTCCAGTATTCTTGCCTGGAAAATTCCACAGACAGAGGAGCCTGGCGGGCTACAGTCTAGGGGTTCACAAGGAATTGGACATGACTGAGTGACTAACAAATGATGCTGGCACAACTATTATCCGTATGCAAAACAGAGAAAGAGAGATTTGACCCTTATTCACACCATATAGGTTTCCCAGGTTGCTCAGTGGTAAAGAATCCGCCTGCCAATGCAGGAGACATGGGTTCCATCCCTGGGTCAGGAAGATACCCTGGAGAAGGAAATGTCAACCCACTCCAGTATTCTTGTCTGGAGAATCCCATGGACAGAGGAGCCTGGCGGGCTACAGTTTCCATAGGGTTGATAAGAGTTGGACATGACTGAGTGACTGAACACACATGTACACATATACAAAATTAACTCAAAAGAATAAATTGATAACCTGACCATCAAAATTAAAAACTCATATGCATACTTAAAAGACACTACTGAAAATATGAAAAGACAAGCCACTGACTGGGAGATACATATTATCTGGCAAAAGACTTGCATCTAGAACATAAAAAGCTTTTGCACAACTCAATAACAAGAAAATAAACCATTTAAAAATGGGCAAAAGAGATGAATGGATATTTCATAAAAGAAGACATACAAATAACTAATAAATACCTCAAAAGATACTCAACATCAATAGTTACTGGAAGTATTAGTTGCTCAGTCATGTCTGAATCTTTGCAACGCCATGGAATGTAATGAGAAAGAGCCAACTACTGTTATGTTACAGCCTGGATAAATCTCAGCAACATGCTAAGTGAAAAGAAAACAGATGCAAAAGATTATATACTATATGATCCCATTTATAGGAAATATGCAGAAACAGTAACTCTATACAGACAGAAAGCACACTGGTTTCTGGAGTAGGGGACAACAGTAGGCAATGGCTATAAACAAGCATGAGGCAAGATCTGTGGATGACGGCATTGCTCTAAAACTGGACTATTTGATGGTTGCACAACTCCATAAATCTACCACAAAGTGTTGAACACTTGCAGTGGATAACTTTTTTGGTGTGGAAATCACATCTCAATCAAGCTATAAAAAATGAAGGAAAAAAAAGATATATCACGTGAAAGCCAGAATGATCCAATATGGGTGATGTAAAGGGTGGAGTCGATCTTGAAACAAAGACGTCAGTTAATAAATATTTGCAAAATGAATAATGAACTTTTGAACCTGGCTACTTGAGAGAAACAAAAAGTTCAAAATGTTTATGATTTTTCTCTTTACCTCATTTTTATTTAACTTTTTTTTTGGCATGTGTGACCTTAGCTCCTAAAATCCTCTGTAGTAAAGTGCTGAAATATGGAGTCTTAACCACTGGACTGCCAGGGAAGCTCCTTATTTAACTTTCTTTTTTTTTTTATTATTAGGGATAATAGTAACAGTACCTCTTCCACAGGGATATAAATAATATAATAAGATAGTGGACATAAAGCTTTCAGCATAGTGTTTGGCATGTAAGTGCTAGATATTAGCTAGTAATAATCATAAAAACATTCACATTTCCTCAATAGATGTGAAAACACTTAAATACATTTATATTTCTCTACTTTCAGAGCTATGAAATTTCCCTTACAGTAAAAATGGAACTACAATCTAATAACTTTATTGGTTTAGCTGCAAAACTATTGACAGTAGATACATTTTGGTTTTTCATTTTTCAAAATATAGCCACCTGCAAGGCACACATTGCTGTATTTTTAAAAAATCAAAATAATTTTAAAAATGAGATAATTCACTAGCATGAATGAAAACTAGTTGATTTAAATGAATTTATCAAGAAGCATAAACTGTGTGCCAAAGACATCAGTTAAATCTTACGAGAATAAGTGATATGAATGAATAAGTAGGAATATCCTAATTTCTTCTTTGACTGACAGACATTTAACTCATTTGATCACTGTTTACTTTTATGTTATCACAGAATTATTCCATTAGAAGGAACCTAATTAGGCCATTATCTATCTTTAAAACTTTAAAACATTCTTCTCATAAAGAACTGATCGTACTTTAAAAACAGTCCAATAAAGAATCCATAACCTACTTGGTAGTGTGTCTTCATATTTCAGGAGAATATTCTTTTCTTCTGTTCTTTTCTGAAAAGAAATCCACTCTGCTTTTGGATCCACTGGCTTCATTGTAAAGTGAAGGTTATCTCAGGTGAATGACACAATTCTTCAGATAACCAGTTTCAAGCACAAATGGGGACAACGGAAAATGGGTGTGCCACCCAACTGAGTGCCTTTTGTTGGAGAGTGAGAAAAGCAGAAGCAACAAGAACAGAGACAGGGACATGGGAACATACTTAGATGCCACGTGTGTGGTTCCAGAAAAAAGCTTCAGCTAAAGTACCCTGTGATGTTTAAGAGGGAAATAATTGGTCAAGCAAAAAAAAGGGATGGAGAGTTAACTTTAGCTATAAAACAGATGAACTGCATCATGTTAGGACAAGAATGTAATTTACAAGTATGTAAACTGCATTAAGTAATACTTTTAATGTACTTGAACTTTGCTATATTACAATATAGCAAAATTCAGAATATTTTGATTTCTAATTATCTGCATTTTTCTCATATGTACAAGTTCTTCTAGATGTATATGAATATGCAATATTTGTGGTCTGAAATGACTGTTTTACACTATCTTTAAAAATCAACGGTAGCTTCATAGTTACTTACACTGTGTCTAGAAAGTGTAATTTGGACGTTACAAGGCGATGCTTCTAGTCACATTAACTAGCACTGATACTTATGGAATATTCAAAACTGTAACTGGAATTTCTGGGTTGACCAAAAAGTTTGTTCAGGTTTTTCTGTAAGATGTTACAGAAAAGTATGAATCAACTTTTGGGCCAACCCAATATTTCTAGAGCATAGCAGGTCAGGTAAAATTTTGAGCCTGGAACTCTAGTGGTCCCAGTCCTTCAGTCATTAGCAGATTCATTCCAAGTGAAAGGAGAAGGCAGTTGTCAGAAACTGCTGGGCAGGAAGCGGGGGCTGTGTCCTCTCAGACTGCATGCTCAGTATTCCTGACTCCCCTCCCTCTCAGAAGGTTCCTTTGTCATCTTCTTTCTCCTAGATAAAGTGTGGCGTGGGGGAGGGAGAGGTGCAGGGTGTAATTATAACCCCAGCCAGGCTCTCTCCATCCCAGCCTAGATGCCTCTAAGGACAACTCTTCCCAAGGCACCATTTTTAATAATGGATAACATCAGCAGCAAGTACAGAAGTGAAATATTACCAGCACAGCACTGATCACATAAATAAGAACAGAATTGTCCAAAAAAGACTGAGCTACAACTTTTATTTTCTATATTTTTAAAATAATTGATGAGTTGGATAATTTATTACATTTTCTTTCTGAAACAGAGAATTCTTTGCCTCTTTGAAAAAAGCAGATATTTTACCTGTGTAGGACTGAAAATTCATTTTCACAACTCTTCTAATCTTTTGCTTCTATATTTGTAGAATTTTCTTTCCAGCTGCCCTAAGAGCAAATAAAATTTTAGAGCTAGCTCTTCCCACTTTCCCAGAATAAAATATCTGAAGCCCAGAGAGGTCTTCCACCCTGCTCCAAGTCAAAACTGAAGGACTGTGCATCAGAGCCCAAATTAGCACCCAGACTCTCAGCTCCCCCAGCATCTGTGAACCACGCCTCACTGGCTCTATGCAACACTATTCAAAGACACAATAACGGGTTTAGCTCTAGTTTATGTAGAGAAAGCAGAGGACACTCACCTCTTTTCATTTCTCTTGACAAATCTAAACGTGGTAAAGGATTTACATGGCCGATAGATAATACAACAAAGATGAATTTGGTTAGCATAACCAATGATGCAAGTGGCTGTGTATATTATTAATCTCTGTGAAGTCTAGATGGTTAAAGGAGTTAAGATAAAACAAGCCTGACATTTTTTTCAAAGCATACTGTTGACAGAGCTACAAAGAGATGACAGGCTACATTATAAATAGTAAATAATTAAAAAATGACTTCAGCCTTTTAACAGATTATTTCAACAGTTTATTTTTTGCCAATGATGGGGTATTTCTTCACTAAATTCAAATAATTAATTTTATATGAATGAATGATAAGCTAGAGCTAGAAAACTGACACACAGCATTACCTTGAAATTTTAGGGGGGGAAAGTGGTTGACTGGAACTTCACCTATCTTTTGGAACCAAACAATGTTGAAATAAACATATTTGGAATAGAAAATGGTATCTGGCTCTTTCATATTTCAAATGCAAAATTCCTTTGATAGAGAGAATTCCATTTTTTTCTGCATCTGTTTAGATCACATGACAATCGTAGGAGGCAACATTTGGATCATAGAATGTAGCTATCAAAAACCTAAGTATAGTTTAAAGTAATGAAGAAGAAATTAGGTTTTCCACATGAAAGAAAATCAATGATCAAATAAATTTAACATGATTATGGTGACTAAAGTAAAAATACCAAGTATAATGTGATAGTTTTCAGTTCTTGTTTGGCACATATATTAATAAATTTTCAAACATCAAACAATACAACATTGATATGTACTAAAACCAACTAGGTACAGTAAGATTCCTAAAGCACAGTTAATTATTAACATCATAAAAACCTAATTTCCATATGAATTCTGTAACCAAGTACATTCTCTCTGTACTGTGCGAGCTGGTCCAAACACTGTATTTTCAGGATTCCCCAGAATTCAAGAGCATTTTAGAGATAAATCATGCTGAACCCCACGATTCCTTGTTGAATTCTGTGGATCTTCTTAACAGGCATTCAGTTAGGAGACTACACGCACACACTCATCACAACTTTGAAAAGAATGGAAGGCCTTCATACATGTCAGTTTTTAATTTTATCCAATCATTAATTTTCTGCAGAGTTGTTTTTTCTTGACTTAATATTTTTGCAAGTTTTTTCATTTTTTCTTCATTTCTTTCTATGTACTTCAACCCTTCCAACTGCAGCTGATTCAGCTTTTCATTTCGACTTTCATCTAGAGGTATGTTTTCACACATAACAGGATTAAATCTAAAATAGGTGTCAGGAGGTAACAGACCATCAAGCATTACATGGACTTCTGTTAAAACAAAGAGAGGACAGGGCGAATTAAAAAAATCAAGTTATTCTGCAATGATCTAATTTTATGTTTATTTAAATTATCCTATTTTAGGCAAATCAGAAAGCCTGCTTATTTTTCACATTCTAGCTAATTAACGGCAGGAGTAAAGAACGGGTAATACTGAATATAACTATGAAATGAAATTCAATTCCTGATATGTACCGTATAATTCTCTTAAATTAGGATCCCAGCTCCAGGACTCTCTTCTCTGCTTTCGGTCATACTGCTGAGATGCCTCTTCAACCTTCCTTTTGTTGTTTTTTAATTTCCTGAGGTCATCTTTATTGAGGTATAATTTATATACAATAAGGTTAATAAATTTTAAATGTCTAAACTGCCAGGTTTTGACAACTGTATACACTTGTTTGATCACAACCACCATGACACAGAATATTGTCTATCACCCCAAAAGCTTCTTCATGCCTCTTTATGGTTGATTCCTCCCTTATCTTTTGCCTTTTCTAGAATTTCATATAAACAAACTTACAAATATATACATAGCTCTTCTGTGTCTGGTTATTGTTTTTACTCAGCAAAATGCTTTTGAAATACATGTTGCTGTATGGATCAATAATTTCTTCCTTTTTATTGCTAAGTGGTAATTCATGTAGGGATATTACACAATTTGTTCTCTCTGGTCTGGGTCTGCTTCTCTTCAGTTTTCAGCTGTTAGTAATAATTCTAAATCATTTTGTGGATATATGGTTCTGTTTTTCTTGCATAAATACTCAGGGATGAAACTGCTTGTTCATATGGTAAAAGTTTACTTATCTTATTAAGAACAAACAACACTCTTCCAAATGGTTGCACCGTTCTGCATGTCAACCACTAGGATTATCTGAGTTCCCACTGTTCGTATCCTTGCAAAGACTTGATATTGTTGGTCTATTTTTAATCATCTTAAAGGGTGTGTACTGGTATCTTGTGGTTTTAATATTCACTTCCCTAATGACTAATAATGTTGAAAAATCTTTCATGTACTTAGCAGTCCCCTGTATATCTTCTTCAGTGAAGTGTCTGTTCAAATATTTTGGCCATTTTTTTTTTTCCACTGATTTTTTGTTTTGTTTTCATCTCTATATATTCCTTATATGATATATTGGAAGCATTTTCTATATGTTTTGTATCTGATTATACATTTGGTTCTGATGATAGATCAAACACATTTTACCAATATTTGACTTCAGTAGATAGCTTGTCTCTTCATTTTATTAAAAGTGTCTTTTGAAGAACAAAATTTATAACCTAATGAAGTCTAATTTATCTATTTTGCCTCTTATGTACTATCAAAAACTCTTTACCTAACCCAACATCATTAAGATTTTCTCCAGGGTATTTTAGAAGATTTGCAGTTTTAACTCTTATATTTAGATCTATGATCCATTTCAAGTTAGTTTTTGTATATGTGAAGGGTCAAGGTTCAGTTTTTTAAATACAGTTATCTAATTGTCCTGGTACTATTTGTTGAAAGGATTATCCTTTCTTCTTTGAGTTATCTTTGTCAAAAATCTTTTGAGCATACAAGTCTGGATCAATTTCTGAATTATTAGGTACCACTGATCTAATGCAAACACCACCCTTGTTTACTATAGTTTTATGGCCTCGAAGTCAGAGAGTCTAAGTCCTCTAATTTTGTTCTTTTTTAAAACTGTTTTGGTTACTCTAGGTCCTTTGCATACCCATATGAATTTTACAGTCATCGTGTTAATCTCTACCCCACAGAAAGTCTGTTTTGATTGATTTCTATAGCAGTTGCATGAAGTCTATAAATCAATCTGTGGTTTGCCACCGTAACAATACTGACATTTCCAATTCATTAGCACAGTTATCAATTATTTAGGCCTGCTTTAATTTCTCTCAGTAATGTTTTGTACTTTTTACTGTTCAGGTCTTGCATATAACTTTTAATGGGAACTGCTGTTTTTATACATCAATAACCATCTAGTATCAGCAATTACATGTTTCACTCTAATTCTTCATTAATTAGAGTGTATGTGCACAAAGGCAGTATTTCATATTTCTTAAAAATTTCAAGTGAGCCAATAATGTGGTTTGCACAAGATATACATATAAGTATCATGAGATTGGGTGATCAAAGCTATCTTTTTCTAAGAAAACTGCTTACAGTAAGAATATTTTATTGATTTGACAACAAAATTGTAGACAGTGAAAAATCCAGAATGTCACCTGTTCTTGGGTTATCATTTAATAGATAAACGTCCTTAGTGGGAAGTTTAAGATGCTCATGTAGGCTGATGACTCAGTCAGTAATAAGATATCAGAGAAAGAATGAGATTCAGAAGCAAGAGGCTGTTAAGTGGGAACAATTCTTTTTACAAATTTAGTAACAGATTTCACGTAGGACTTAAAAATAACATAGTAAAATAACGAGCTCTAGACCTCAAGGCCAAAATTAGAAAGTCAACAAATACTGACTACCTACTATGTGCCAGGCAGTGCAGTCAACATAGTTAGTTGGGTAAGTTCCTGCTTACATTCTGGTGGGATACAGAGATTAGAAAGTGAACAGAAAAGGGCTCTCAGGGAAAGTACATCTGAGCAGAGACGGGAATGAAGTTAAGGGAGGGACTTGAGCACGTACTGACATCTGGGCAAGGCCTTACAAACAGAAGACAGATAGATATCTGAAGCAGGGCCTTCTTAGGAAGCTGAGGAACAGCAAGAATTCAAGTGTAGCCGGACACACTTTACAGAGGGGACACAGCTTGAGAGAAGGGGAAGAGATGCATTCAAAGGCTGTCTTCCAAGGCCTGGTGAATTTCAGTGAATGAGGCTTTGGGATTTTGTTCTAAGTGTGATGGGATGCCTAGAGGGTTTGTAACCAGGTAAAGACATGATGTAATTTACATTTTAAAGGATTACTTAAGCTTTATTACGAAGGCTAGATTACAGGGGCAGCCAGAGTGGAAGTAAGGACTTATTCTGGTTTACCTCCATGTCATTAAATAATCCAGAAGGAATCCAATTCTCTCCCTGTTATCCTGTGTTTGTCTGAACCAACCTCCTTTTTCTTTTTCTTAAGAGTCTCCAACCAAGCCTTTGTGTGACTCCTGCCTCAGCTACTTCTCCAACTGTAAAGAGGCAAAGGTACCACTAGCTCCCACACAGAGAAGTTGCTACTGTAGAAATGAGTGAGGCGAAAGAGAAATGACAAAGACCTGCTCCCATGTGCTTCCTAAGCCTGCAATACAGACATAACAATGTACTTTCTGCAGTGAGCATCAGCATAGTCTACCAGAAACTGAATTCTAAAGATGAAGTATGTTAAGACAGCAAACAGACGAACCTTCTGTGTCTGTAGCACTGTTGATGACGTTAGACAGCTTGGTTTTCAGGCTCGTGTACGTCACGTTGTTCCTCACATCACTCTCGTAACGCCCAGTGCCCAGGGACACTATACACTCTAATGGGACGTCTGGCCAAAGACATTTACACTCGTGCATTGCTAATGCGGAAGGGTTATTCAGGAGCAAACCTCCATCCTGTAAAATGTAAGTCAAACAAATAGGAAGTAAATCTGAAGTGAAATTCTTTTTTACAAACGTGAAAACAAATTACATTTTCCACAATTTGAAATTTAGTCAATTAGGAAAACTGAACTATGTAATAAACTTAACAAATTATTTAAAAACAAGAGATTCCTTTAAAGTGAATTTATTTTATAAACTACAGCTGCAAAAGAAGTCATATGAAAATTCACTGGTCTCACTGGCTTTATTAAACTTTACTATTACGGAGGTTCTTTTTGAACTTTGGACTGCTCTGAATATTTTGCTCAAAATTACTCAAATGAACAGAATTACTTTTAAAGGTTTTTATCCTTGTTTAGTGGTTAATAGAGTCTATATAAAATCTAACAAAAGAATTGTGGTTTTACCAAATAAATAAAGACCAGTTCTTTCACAAATCCAATAAAACCAAATTGATTAAAGCAATTTAAGTTGAAATTTTATTAACAATACAAAGTATCAATTTCATTTACTGCAGATATAACCTAAACAAAGTAGGCAAGCTTTATATTTCTAAGCATTATCAATAATCTACATTATTTTGAAGAACCCACAAGAAAAGAAAATAATTTTCTAAAAGTTTATAGCTGTTCAAAATTCAGTAGATGTATCACCTGAGGTTTATGCCAGGAATGGGATAAAGAATGATGCCCATCCCATATTCTACTTCTAATTCAGCAGAAAGCTATTTCTTTCATTAAATTACTTTTATCTTCAATTCTGTATTTATACCCTGCAACTTCTAATCATTTGGCTATTTTAGACGAAACATTTCATTATCATAACAACTATAAAGAAGGATAGTTCCATTGGACATGGAACAATAGACTGCTTCCCAATTGGGAAAGGAGTACGTCAAGGCTGTATATTGTCACCCTGCTTATTTAACTTATATGCAGAGCACATCATGTGAAATGCTGGGCTGGATGAAGCACAAGCTGGAATCAAGATGGCCAGGAGAAACAACAATAACCTCAGATACACAGATGACACCACCCTTACGGAAGAAAACAAAGAACAACTAAAGAGCCTCCTGATGAAAATGAAAGAGGAGAGTGAAAAAGTTGCCTTAAAACTCAACATTCATAAAGCTAAGATCATGGCATCCAGTCCCATCATTTCATGGCAAATAGATGGGGAAACAATGGAAACAAAGACTATATTCTTGGGCTCCAAAATCACTGCACATGGTGACTGCAGCCATGAAATTAAAAGACACTTGCTCCTTGGAAGAAAAGCTGTGACCAACTTAGCATATTAAAAAGCAGAGACATTACTTTGCCAACAAAGGTCTGTCTAGTCAAAACTATGGTTTTTCCAGTAATCATGTATGGATGTGAGGGAGGGAATATAAAGAAAGCTGAGCGCCAAAAAACTGATTCTTTTGAACTGTGGTGTTGGAGAAGACTCTTGAGAGTCCCTTGGACTGCAGGGAGATCAAATCAGTCAATCCTGAAGGAAATCAGTCCTGAATATTCACTGGAAGGACTGATGGCTGAAACTGAAACTCCAATACTTTGGCCACCTGATGAGAAGAACTGACCCACTGGAAAAGACCCTGATGCTAGGAAAGATTGAAGGTAGGAGGAGAAGGGGACGACAGAGGATGAGATGGTTGGATGGCATCACTGACTCGATGGATATGAGTTTGAGCAAGCTCCAGGAGTTGGTGATGGACAGGGAGGCCTGGCGTGCTGCAGTCCATGGGGTCGCAAAGAGATGGACACGACTGAGCCACTGAACGGAACTGAGCTGATAAAGGATTACGAAAAGAGAAAAATGGGAGAAAAGAAGAGCAAACAAGGCTTAGCAAGAAGTGATAATAGTAAAATTAATCCCCCATCAAAAGTTGCCAAGTTTTCAATGGTTTTAATAGCTTGCTTCAAAATTAAAATTCTTGTTCCTTAAACTTTCCTTGGTTTCCATCAAAAAAGTGCAGGAGTTGACATTTTTGGCATTCACTGCAGCCCAGTGGTGAGGCATACCATCCCTCATGCCATTTACAGAGTTATTAGCCCACTCTCATTAGATGAGAGCCCACTCGTGTTAGATGAGAGCCCACTCTTGTTAGATGAGAGCCCACTCGTGTTAGATGCCTTTTCTATCAGCAGGTCATTAGGCTATTGTAATGTTTATGGCATCTCCTGAAGCCTTTCCACCCACACAGTATTCATACTCACATTTACTTATTTATTGTGTACTTCGTGTTTATCAGCCACTGCTTATACTAAGCACTGAGGTAAAATAGACTTGAAAAATAAACTTGTTAAGTAAACTGATACTTATCTTTTAGAGGTACACAGGATTGTGTTTTAACTGTAGTACATTGTGCATGTGTTAAAAGCCTAATATCTGGATACTTTTTACAGCTTTTAATGTATACTTAATCATTTCACATCATAAATCAGAATTTATACTAGAAAATAACCGATGGACCATACAAATGAATGTCTCTTAATCAACTCATGTTTAGTTTTTTTAATTTTGGCCATGCAGCAAAACTTAAGGGATCTCAGTTCCCTGACAAGGGACTGAACCTGGGTGATGGCAGTAAAGTGCCAAATCTTAACCACCAGGAAATTCCCTAATAGGGTGTTTAAAAATTTGTCTTTTATTATGAAAAAATATATATAACATAAATTTGATCTTTTTAAGCATTTTAAAGGTTACAATTCAGTGGCATCAGTAACACTCAGAATGTTTTCCAAAGCTTTTTTATTATACCAAACAGGATCTGCAACCATTAAGCAATGATTCCCTGTCCTCTCCATCCTATCTGTATCCTAATCAATTATTCATTCTTTATATGTAAACTCAGAAGAAGACTTCTTTGTAAAGCCAATCATGACAAAATAAATCACATCTGTTATACTACTTCTTAACTCTGTACATATTTTTATTATTAAATTTATCATCTTATTCTAAAACTGTTTATATTCTTCTAGTTTTGAGTCATTTGATGATAAAATCCAGGAAACACAAACAATGTGTCAGCAATTATTAAAAACCTTCATATTCTTTATGGTTAACATAATGTCTGGCACCAAGTAAGCACTCTCAACATTTTATCCAGTTGAAATGAATATTGTTAGTTGTGGCCTGGCACAGGCATAATTTAGCACAGAAAATGCTAGGCAGGCTCTTTCTGCTTAAAACATCCTTTACTTGGAAGGTTTATATGAAATATCATAATTTGTTTTAGGTTAATGTATTCTGAGTTCTGAACCCAACGTTTTAAAATGTAAATAAGGACTAAAAGAAATAATATATTAGAATCTGCCAGCAAAACCTTTAGTGCAAGCTAATTTATCAGGATCTTTCTCCAAAGACAGTGAAAAAATGATTTAATTTTGGAGGAGGAGGTGGAAAGAGAGAAGGGATATGCCTATGATCAACTTCATTAAACTGTATACATAAAATATGTGTAGTTTTTTGTCTATCAATAAAGCTTCAATAAAGCTATTAAAAAGAGAGAAGGGATAATTTTGTAAAAAGTAATTATTTCAAGATAAATATGATGCTACTTAAGTTGGGGGAGACAAATAATACATTAGAAGCTATTCAAGAAGAATTCTTCCTACTTTATAGTTTCCCAGGACATCTAATAAACCTTGCAATACTGTAATAACATTCATTTCTTTACAAAGACAAGTGAAATCTACCCATCCACCAACTTGTACTTCAGTGTTAGTCACTCAGTTGTGTCTGACTCTTTGCAACCCCATGGACTATGGGAGAAGCCTGCCAGACTTCTCTGCCCACAGAATTTTCCAGGCAAGAATACTGAAGTGGGTTGCCATGCCTTTTTCCTGGGGATCTTCCCAACTCAGGGATCGAACCTGGGTCTTCTGCACAGAAGGCAGATTCTTTATAGTCTGAGCCACTAGGGAAGTCCCATAACTTATAATTTATACTCTACCTGATTATAAAAAGGATATGAAATTCCATTAAAACATATGTCAGACACGACAGTTAAAAAGACATGACAGTCTCATTTTAAAAATGAGACCAGAAATATTGAATATAATTATTCTAAGAGCTAAGGAGAAGAGGATTGTAATAAATGGTGAGTGATAGTTTTAAAACTTCTTGGCAACTTTTGAAAATAGGAAAGGAACTTGCTCAACTTTTCTTTGAGCAATAAGATCATTCATATCTTAGAATACGCTAATCAGCCTTACATGGCGTCTTTGGAAGAGAAAAATATCCCATTCTTCAAGTATCCAGAAAGGAATATGGAATAAGGAAAATATTTGCTCACATATGGTTTCCTTAGATGCTAGATTCTATCAGAATATTTTTAAGTCAGATGTGCTAATCTTTCTGGAATCAAGTCATTGATTTACATGAAAGTATATTCTCTGCATATATGATTTTATGCATTATTTTTTAATTTTTTACAATTGAAGAATAGTTGATTTACAATATCATGTTAGTTTCATGTGATGGAGGTGGTGGTGGTTTAATCGTTAAGTCGTGTCTGCACCGCAATTCATATATATATATATTTATGAAATTAAATATTTTCTTCTTCAGATTCTTTTCCCTCAGAGGTCATTACAAACTATTGAGTATATTTCCCTGCATAGTTGCATGCTTTAAATAAAATTTATATAAATTATTTTAATCTGTAGACCAGCCTAAGTTCAAAGATTATGGTCATCAAAATAAAACCTGCTTTGCATGGAAAGGAACATCACTAGTCTAATTTGAAATGGAAAAAGAATCACTGAATTACTTTATGATTTGCATTCTATAAGACTAAATTAAATCTCAGAACTACTTCCTCTTAGATAAAGCATAAAGAGCATATGAGATAACTTCTTTTGAAGTCTGGGAATGTATGGTCCTGAAATGCAGTAACTTATCATTTGAGACTTTCACTAATATTTGGCATAACTGCAATTTTGTAACATGACAGGTCTTCAAGTTGTAAGCTATAAACCTTAACTATTACATTTCCAAATAAACTGTTATTTCTCCATTTATGACATGGTGAAAACACTATGAAATATGAAGAAGTCATCGTTACAAATGGCAACATATATATTAAAATATAATGTTTATTTTGACCAGTAAGTCCTTAAATAAAATGTCAGAACGAAGCTCTACAGCTAGCACTTTCTGCCCTGAGGGGGAGGAATAAAGCAAAGGAAAGTGAGAATGGGAAGTGCCTTACATAACTCTGCAATGACTGAGCTGACCAAGTAGGAAACAGTCTGCACTGACTCCAGAGACCAAACGAACCAATGTTAATCTCTTAACTACCAAGATTATAATATTACTTCTGGTAAGAGAAATAAAATGAGATAGCTGAATGTAACACTTAAAATTAATACAATATATCTAAGCTGGCACATAAAATTATAGAAGATGAAATTGATAACAATGTTTTAGATATTATAACATTAACACATATATAGATGTTACACATTTATATAAAAAACTATGAGTTTTTGAACAATATTTAAAAATTATTATCAAAATAAGTTTTCTTCTCGACTATATCTGAAAACCGAGTCAGACAGGAGAGTTAAGGTTATTGACTCCATCAAAGAATTTTAAGTGCAATAGCATATAATAAACTAAGCATACATTAAAACATATATTTTGGAAGTCATCAGTTCAAAAGCTTTGTTGACTTTTTTATCACTGAGTATAAATTATGAGTTAAGATTTTCATAAATAGTGGGAAAACTTGATAGGGAAAATAATTTATGATAAATAAAAGTCTCTGTCAAAGAAAAAGAATATATCATTCAACATTATAGAAACAATGTTCAGCTTAATAGATCATTTAGCCATAAACTTTAAAATAGTATAATTGTAGACAGCATCCTAACTCCATCGATTAACAGCTGCAACCCTAGTCTGGTCACTTAATTTTTCTTAAGACTTCAATTTCTCATTTGCAAAATGGACATCACTCTATCTGCCTCATAAGCAGTCATAATTATATGAGGATATGTGTACAAAGGACTATATAGGTGTCTGGCACCTAGTTAACCTGAAGTTTAGTATTACTATTTTATTACATCTCCTTCCAAATACGTCCACCAAAACTGTCAACAGACTGCATTCTGCATTTTTAGGGACTGTTTCACTTTTAATTTTTATCACATCTGGAAAGTCAAGCATACATACTACTTCATTTTTCCATCAAATTAAAATTATCGTTAACTGGTCATGAATCTCATTTCAGAAGATACAAACAAATCTTTCCTAAAATACGCTCTCAAGCCTGAAGGCCTGTTAATTTAAGAAAAACAAACAGCTAAAAATATCCTGTACTGCACATACATCGTTCACCACATGGAGACATGAGGAAAGTTTCCTTGGTGGATCCCTCTAAGTTCAGTTGTAAGTGTTGACTCTTTTCAGTCATGTAAAGTTTTAGAAGACAAGCCACACAGTCAACTTACTTGATGAAGATCATTTCCTAACGCATATTCTGCAAAGTAGCCCGGAGCAGCAGATGAAGCTCTGATGGCCTGCCACATTTTATACTGACAGCCTCCCAAATAGTGAGAGTTGATTCCAGGAAAATGTCCATAGTTTCTGAACACAAAGGCTTTTGGTGTTATCCCTCTGTTCACTATGGTACTTACTGCAGCAACCTAGTCAATTAAAAAGTGGACAATATGCATTGTAAGCAGCAATATTTGGGACTGTAAAAATTAAATATTATTTAGTGGTATGAATGAACACTCTTACAACTCTACCCATCAAGGTAAAGTGTATAACATAACCCTAGTGTTAAGCAAAGGGAAGCAGATCCTTTTAAACAGGTTTTTTTTTCTTTTTTTTTACGGGAAAACAGTTAGGGCTGGGACAATTTTGAGAAATGCATTATGAGAGAACAGTAATAAAAGATATTCTTTGACTACACGATTTGATTAGCTATTTAAAAAGATAAGAAGGCATAAATTTGCAGACCTTTATATGATACTGCAGTAGTAGCAATGAACAAAAACTACTTAAAGATGAATAATACACTATTTTCATATCACTTATAAATCACTCTGTTTCTGTGCTCTTTGAAAGTATTATGACTTTAGTAACTGAAACTCTAACACAATAAACTAATTCTCAAGGCTTTTTGATCATAGTTAATAACTGGAAGCTGGGTAATTATTTTTTTAACTAAAAAAAACTAATCTTTATCACCTAGGGTCTCAGATTTTATCAATATCAGTTAAATTTATATAAAATGTGATGTATCTGTTAATAACCTGCAATATGAACTTTAAGAAGCTGAATGGTACTGGTGAGGCCTAAGTTGTTAGGGCTCTATGCCAAGTCCTGCAAGAGGCCTGTGTGCTTTGCTATTTTATAAACCAAAAGTCACATTCTAAGTTCCTGTGAGTGACCCAAGTGTGGCCTACAGAGGCCACTGTGGGTAAGAGCTGACCATAAACTAAAAACTAGAGTCTTTCCATTAACTGGTATACAGGCAGGCTCAATTAAGGAATGTGTGGGTGGTTGCCTCATTTATCAGGAGTGAACTACTTTTTGAGGTGGCTGCAGTTCCCTCACACCCACTCTTTTTTTTTTTCAGTCCAGCATCTGCTCTCATTTTAAGAACAAGTAAGAAGCCCTGAAGATACAGGAGAACAAACAAGAGGTGTAGCATCCATCTTTGGGTCCTTTCCAACGAGCTACTGCATCTCATCCTCACAGCCTCACGTGGTCTGACGGAGCCATCCCTCCAGCCTCGTTGTACACGCTGCCCTTGGATCCCCAAGCTCCAACCTCTGGGGCCTGCATTTCTCGAAGGCTCCCCCTGTACGGACTGTTTCCTTTGCCAGGACTGCTCATCAGCCTTTACACTGAGACCTCAGAGTACATTTCCTTACAGCAGCCTTCCCTCATGTCCTTGTAAATACATGATTTCAGAGAACTGTTTTTGTGTTCCATAGCACTTATTTCAGGAAAACTGCATCTCGTTTGTGTGATCATTTGACTAATGCTTACTTTGCCCTACTGGACTGTAAACTCCATGCGTGCATTTACTCACTAATGTATCCAAAGTCCCCAGCACAGTGCTGGCACATGGGGTACATAATTAATATCTTAAGAATGAATGAAAATATGTGTAAGCAGGAGTGAAAGAGCAATAGAGGGAGTTGTATTTGACTTTTCATGGTTACAGCTTGGTATTCAAGAATAA
Source organism: Cervus elaphus (assembly GCF_910594005.1). Classification (NCBI taxonomy): domain Eukaryota; kingdom Metazoa; phylum Chordata; class Mammalia; order Artiodactyla; family Cervidae; genus Cervus; species Cervus elaphus. Next base: position 57,982,333 of record NC_057832.1, read on the forward strand.
ATACAAGCTGCATGGGATTCCTAGGTACATAAACCCTTATTCCTTAATCAAATAATGAGTCTTAATACAGGACATGGAACTCTAGCAATACTCAATCACAAAATAAATAAAAAGAGGAGCCATACCAAGACATATTCTAGTAACACTGACACTTTAAAAGTTGGGATTCCATTTGTATATTAATCTAATATATATTCACGAGGCACATGAAGTTTCTTTAAAAAAATCTACGGGGGAAAATGCCACAATTTTCCTTAAATCCCTAATTAGATTAACCCTATAATAATTCTTTATCTTTAGTCCCAGTCTTTCATGTTCTTAAACTTTTGTTTTATTTTACTTGATATAGAAAAGCTCCAACATTCACATTCTGTATCTTCATAAAATGACCCAATATATAAGGAATCTATATAATCTACAGCAGTTCCTAAGAAAACTTTTCTCTTAATAAAGGGCCTTCATAATATTCCATTCACCTGACCTTCAATTTCATGTAGGTGTTATAGTTAACAGACTCTAAACTTACCTTAGGACATGTGGGGTTTCTCGCTGTTTCAATCATTAGTGAAGATCCCATCCTGTCCCTTTATTAAAGGAGAAGAATTAAATTATATCAAAATGATTTTATTTCCCAATATCAGGGAACATACATTATGCAGTTCCTGTTATGTGGGACAAAAAAGAAAAATCTCCTCTAGGAAGCTTACAATCCAACTAATGCACATAAAACAATATATAGCTACCTATTAACCTCCAAATCAAACTACAAATATCTACAATCCTGCAGGAGGTTGTGTGTGTGGGGAGAGGAGTCGATACAGGCTTTCCTATCTAGGAAAGATGGATGGAGGTGTAGCTTGACAAGGACACCACTGATGGCAAGAAAACACATTAAAAGCCAGAACATATATAGAGTAAAGGCACAGAGGCAGAACAGATTTGTTGTTTTCAGGGTCCTCCTGATAGGATAAAGGAACTGTGCTGAAATAAGACTGCTGAACTATGGCAGGCTATATATAGAGCAGTCTAAAAACCAGATCAAGACATTCAGACTTCAAACCTGTTTTAGCAATACAGAGCCTATGCCACCCCCCAAAAATGCTTTTTAAACCATCTGAACTGGCATTTGAACTACTGCAACATTATAGAAATTACCCTTAGGCAGCAATTTTCACAATTCCATTACAAGGAAATTTTATTCAGTGCTTATTTTTTTTCCAGACTTAAAAATTATGTATTTTCCCCCTGTACTGAATATAAAAAATGTTTGTGTTTTTTTTACCAACTTGCCTCAGTAAGGAAAAATGCCTTTCTAACAACATTTTTTTTCAAACAGTACTTACATTTCTCAACTAATGTGAATTTCATATATTTAAAAATTAGGTAGCAATATACCCTTTATTATCTTTTATAAATACAATGTAAAATGCTTTCTATAAATGACAAGATCTTTGTCTTCCCTAACCAGATCTACATGTTTCTTCTGCATGAAGATCAAGGCAATTTTGTTCTCCTAAGGGTCTTTCACTTTATCTTTTCATAGAAATCTTCTATAAGATTGGGACAGAGATCCTGGAAGCATGATGCTACTTTCACACTTTAAGCAAAGGTCACATTTTTTGTTGTTGTTGTTTAAACCTTAATTTTATAAAGAGCTAAAAGGTTTTAGTGAATTGTTATGAATATAAACTTGAAGAGAAAATCAAAACATTAACTGCTTATTTTAGAGAAATGTTAAAATAAAATAAAACATTCCCAGAGTCTACTGATGTTGTAATTAAAAATAGTGTCCATTAAGTAACACAAAATCATTATCCCAGGGGAAAAAGAATATAAAAATGTTCTCAATAAACAATGAGAGAAAGAAAAATGACCCAAAAGGCCAGGGAATGGGCATGATAGAGCATTAACAGCAAGGCCTTCACTGAATTTTCCGATCTTCCTTTTCTGATTTCCATATCCTTGTATAAGATCCTGGGTTTGAGTGGTTTTGGTCAATAGGACATCAGCAAACATGTCATTAAACTAAGGTCTGGTGAGTCCTCATGCTCTGGGCTTGCCCTGATGGGATTCTGAGACTGCCACAGTGGGATAAAGCCCAGGAGGAGAGAGACCAGCTGTCCCAGCCATCTCAGCTGAGCTGCCCACTGGCCGCCAGCAGCCATGAGTGAGTTCAAACCACAGAATCATGAGACTTAATCATGACCTAAAAAAAAAAACTTAAACTTCAGGACTAGAAAATAATACAAAGATTTGCCTGATTTTGATGTAGAAAACATTTTCTAAATATCAAAGTTCAAAATTAAAGGAAAAGATCTGACTATATGAAGATTTTAAGCTCACATTAAAAAATACTGTTAATTAAACAGCACATTTTCAACATAGCAACAAATGATTAATACATCTAAAATACAGTGCACAATGTCCCAGCAGGAAAATGAGCAAGTACTATGCTCTTGGAATCTGCACACTAAAAAGAAATTTTTTAAAAAATGTTCAAATTTATCAATAACCAATGTGATGCCAACTGGAAATACCAGTTTAAAAATCTCTAAAACTGACAAAGTTTTAAAAATTAAAATGCTTGGTGTTAAGTAATTCATGAAATGGAAACACAAATTGATGCTGGTGGCTAAGCTGGGACAACTGATTTAAATTCAGGTATACACATATATCTATCTTTAAAATGATTCTTAAAACATGTATACTCTCTGACACAAAAAATTTCACTGAAGAAGTTTATCTTAAATACATAACCAGAGATTTAAGTAGAGATGCAGGGTATCCACCAAAACTTTATTTTAGGTGCAAAAATATCTGAAATGTCCTCTTTTTTCACTAGGAAATTTGTTAGAAAATAGAACATCCATAAAATGGACTGTGAACAATCATTAAAACATGTCTCAAAAAATATCTAATGACATAGGAAACTAATCAAAATAAAATGCTAAGTGAAAATGCATATGCATTATCATCCCAATTTTATGAATGGTATGAATACAAATGCATACTCACAACCTCACACACACATACACTTATTTATCTCTGAGAAATTCTAGAAAAATGTACATCACCATGTTAATGGTGCTTTTGGTCTCTGCAGAACTATATATTTTCACTATTTTCTTTCTATATTTTCTATTTCATATTTAATAATTACTTTAGAAAAACATCAACATTGACCCAATAATTATGCTTCTTATAAACTGACCTACAGATATATTCTGAAGTGTGGGCAGAAATGTAAACTTTCCTATAACAGCACTGTTCATAATCACAAAAAAAATCAGAAACATAAATGTCCAAAATATTAGGATATAAATCTTAACACTAGGTTAAGAAAATATGGCATCACCCTGCAGAATGTAGCAGAGTCTTTTTAAAAATTTGGCAAGGGATTTTAATAAAGTTGAAAAAAGGGAAAAAGACAGAAAGTTGTAATTACAATATAACTCCTACCATATAAAATATATATGAAAATATCTATAATATAGGGAAAAAATTAGAAAATATAAGGTCTTTGGCTCTGAATAAGACTGTGGGTGATTTTAAGTTTCTACTTTACACTTATATTTTTTAGAAAGTGAGCATAATGGCTTTATAGTATTTTGAGGAAAATGTTTAAAATTATTAAATCTTTTAGAACAATATCTGTTAATGACTTGAGAAAGGCTAATAGTACTATGCCTTTTTAAATAAGGCCGGTGAGCACCTGTGGATTCTGGTACCCTGAGGGTTCCTGGAACCAACCCACTGAAGATGCGTAGGGGAAACTGTATGTGAAGGAAAAACAGGAGGCAAACATGTCCTATATACAATGTGGTCGCAACTTTTAAAAAGGTGACTGCAATTTTTACAAGCCAATCTCACACATGTGAACCCAACAAAGCAGTGAACAGAATACAATTCACCAATATATTAACAGTGGTTATTCCTAATGAATGAGGTCAACAATTGAGTATTTACATTTTTCTGCTTTGTTTAAATACAAGACATTTTTAAAAAGAATAAATACAACTTACTTCAGAATGTTTTCCCATGTTTGACTGTCATAAAATGCATGGCTCCAACTCATTTTGACTGTTCCAACAATGACATTTTGTGAAAACACATCTGATCCTAATTTTCGATAAAGTTCCTCACATTCATCCAGGGGCATATGAAACAATCCCAACATGAAGGCTAATATAGCACCTGAAAGAAAGAATCCTCAGTTTTTATCAGCATGATCATTATAGTACTTATAAGATCTTCTGAGTCACAGACCTGGTTAAAATTCTAGCTTTCATACTTTTTGACTGTATCACTTGAGACAAACCTCTTAACCTCCCAGAGCTCTAATTCTGTTCAGCTATAAAATAAGGATAATTACAATAACTAAAATTCATACATTATTGTAACACTGGAATAACACATGTAAAGGCCATTACCAGGCCTCAAAGAAGATTCAACAAATACCAACCACTGATGATAATTTTAAAATATATAAAAAGGTGCTATTATACGTTAAATAACATATTAATTAAGATACTGTGGTAGGTAATGTCCTTTCTAACCTTAATTCCTTAGTTTTAGTCACAGAATACAGTATATTTGACAACTTATCAACTCATTAAAATAATTACACCTTCAGGTTGGTCCCAGAAACTCACATAACAAAGAAATTAGGTCTCTGGGATGTCTTTTTAAACAGCTGACTTAATACCCTAGCAGCAACTGATATCACACACTGCCATCTAGTGTACCTAGCTGGCATTACCCTGAACTAAGGAGGAAAAGGGGAGAAGAATGCTTTGGGGGATGCAGAGAAGGGTGTGAGGGGCAAAGTCATTATCATAATGCATTTTAAATATTTTATGTATTTTTTAAGTCTTTTTCTAGTAAAAGAAGTCTTCAGCTTGTTTTAAAATTCATTGTATGGTATTAACTATGTAACAGAAATGGTTATTTATCAAGTTTCAGAAAACATTTACACTGGAAATAACCTGCCAAAAAAATTAAGTTGCTTTTAAGGAAAGCTACTATAAAGATAAACAGATATTTAAAAAACTGAATTTACTGCACGGGTAGAAAAAAGAACAACAGAGATGTTAACTTTAAACTAAATATGTATTTTTAACTTTACAAAAACTATATGTGCAAACAAAAGTTCTATATTAGAATATACAAAATGAAAAAATAAAGGAAGATTATGAGCACTATAAGTTAAGGTTAACATAATCAAGAAGACACAGCGGAAGAGATACACTGTGGTAAGTGCAGAAATGCACGTATCACACAAGATACTTTACTCCGTGGATGAATCTCTGATTTGAATCCCCCTTATCGAGCATCCACCTACTAACCATGGTGCCAAAGCAAGAAGTTAGCCTGTAGATACATTTAAAGGTATGAGTTGCTAGGACCATTTCAAATGTTAACAGAAATGGCCAGGATAACAGCTTCAGGAAAAAAATTCCAGGAACATTTGCCCTGGGAAAGGTCTCTTTAAGAAAAGTTTCCATAGTTAAATAATTGGGTATATAAGTATTACTTTCCTATCCTGTATTACTTTCCTATCCTTCTGGAGAAGGAAATGGCATCCCTCTCCAGTACTCTTGCCTGGAAAATCCCATGGACAGAGGAGCGCGGTAGGCTACAGTCCATGGGGTCGCAAAGAGTTGGACACGACTGGGCGACTTTGCTTTTTTTTTTCCAATCCTGAGAGTGAGTCTCAGTACATTTTTAACATACTAGAAGATTTAAGAAGTGCCTCTGTAAAGAAAACTGTTTGACTTTCTTTGTATGTGTTAGTCGTTCAGTCATGTCTGACTCTTGAGACCCCACGGACTGCAGTCCGCCAGGTTCCTCTGTCTGTGGGATTTTCCAGGCAAGAATACTGGAGTGAGTTGTCAGGCCTTCCCCCAGGGAACCTCCCCGGCCCAGGGATCGAAGCTCAGTCACCTGCATTGCTGGCCGATTCTTTACCATTTGAGCCATCAGGGAAGCCCCTTAATTTTCTTTAACCCAGGCTTTTCCAAATTTGCTATCATCTGAGGAATCACTGTTTGGTGTAACATCACAGGAATCATCAACTCCTTATGCTTCTGAAATTATCCCCACAACTGTTATTGAGTTTCCAAAATGGAGCATAAATTAACATGCCCTTTGGGAATATGTCATACTTGGTCCAGATAATACAGAGAAATCATTTGGCTTTGATGCTGGTAGTCTTTAGGACTACTATCATAATTCTGAAGAATGAGAAAAAAACAGAAAAAAAAAACTCTATGATGATGAACTAATGCAAAGTAAGGAACTCTCAGGTACAGCAGGGATCTGTGATGCTAACAGTCCTTGAGCGTTCCCCGGGCAGTAGGCAACAGCCAGGGTCCCTGAGAAGCCTCCTGGATGTACACACAGGAGAGCAGGGGTGTGGATGGGGTGGCGGTGACACACGGGTGAGACGCTGATACAGGAAACAAAAACAAAACCAACGGAAAGCAAACAAACATTCATCTGATGGTGAGTCAGTGAAAAACTAAAAGTTACTCAGAAACACCATATTCTAACTTGCCAATTTCTTCTACATAAATATGAAACTAGAATTTTAAATGTACATCAGTTAGGGATATTAGAGTAGCAAAAGTGTCCTTCTGTGAGGAAATTGCTTCTTATATCCTTTTTTATCTAGTTGTCTGAAATCAAAACTTAAAACAGATAAATGTGAGAATCCATTTAAAAGATTTCCTCACAGAGGGACACTTTCCAAAAGAAAGCAAAATCTTATCCATCCTTGATGTTCTATTGGTTCAAGTACAATTTTGAATACCCACCATTTTGTGGGCTTCCCTGGTAACTCAGACATAAAGAATTCACCTACAATCCAGGAGACCCAGGTATGATCCTGGGTCGGGAAGATCCCCTGGAGAAAGGAATGGCAACCCACTCTAGTATTCTTGCCTGGAGAATCCCATGGACAGAGGAGCCTGGCGGGCTACAGTCCATGGGGTTGCAAAGAATTGGACATGACTGAGCAATTAACACTTTTTCACCATTTTGTTACTTTCCTTAAGGCAATTAATTTACAAATTGTTCTTGTCACTGTGGCTTATTTAAAACATATTAGAAAAGTACACTAAAATCTGTTTCTGAATGTTAACTTATTTCCAATAGCATTTTTAAAAGTTCATTAAGCAAATTAAAGGACTATTCAGTATCAAAATATGAAACTAACATCCATCATTTCAGGAAATGACCATGATCTTAATCATGAGAGTTTAATGTTCTTTTTCTTAATGCACTGCTGGGATGTACCACTCCCATATAATAATAACAATTACCTGTGCTTACACCACAAATGTAATCAAAGAGTTGATGAACTGGCTTCTGAGTAAGTTCAACCAATTTTCGTAGTGTCTGAAGAGCAACCACACCTCTGTAGGAAAAATAAAAGGCAAAAATGAGAATTCCTGTTTTAAGGAAAGCTAATCTATTGGTCCCATCACTTCATGGGAAATAGATGGGGAAACAGTGTCAGACTTTTATTTTTGGGGGCTTCAAAATCACTGCAGATGGTGAGTGCAGCCATGAAATTAAAGGATGCTTACTCCTTGGAAGGAAAAGTTATGACCAACCTAGATAGCATATTTAAAAGCAGAGACATTGCTTTGCCAACAAACGTCCATCTAGTCAAGGCTATGGCTATGGTTTTTCCAGTAGTCATGTACGGATGTGAGAGTTGGGCGGTGAAGAAAGCTGAGTGCCAAAGAACTGATGCTTCTGAACTGTGGTGTTGGAGAAGACTCTTGAGAGTCCCTTGGACTGCAAGGAGATCCAACCAGTTCATCCTAAAGGAGAGTCCTGGGTGTTCATTGGAAGGACTGATGTTGAAGCTGAAATTCCAACACTTTGGCCACCTCATGCAAAGAGTTGACTCATTGGAAAAGACCCTAATGCTGGGAAGGATTGGGGGCAGGAGAAGAAGGGGACAACAGAGGACGAGATGGCTGGATGGCATCACCCACTCGATGGACATGGGTTTTGGTAGACTCTGGGAGTTGGTGATGGACAGGGAGGCCTGGCGTGCTGCGATTCAGGGGGTCGCAAAGAGTCGGACACGGCTGAGTGACTGAACTGAACTGAACTGAATCTATTGACTAAAACAATCCCTGGTTTTCTAGTTTATAGGCTAACATGAAAACTAGTAATATAAATTAGCATCAGTTAAAATTGCCAAAGGTTTCTGGATTGCTTTTGAAAATACAGTATCTAAATAATGGTATTAAAACCTGGGTTACGGCAGCACATTTTGAATTGACACTAGTATCTCTTTAAATAAGACAATGAAGATATGGCAATATAAGGTATTTTAGCAGACACTATAACTCTGAAAATTCCTTAAACTCTGTATTCACCGGTTTTGGGATGTCATGCATTCGTTTCTCCACTTACCAACATGGTTGGTAACCTGTGCCTCTACACATTTCATTTTCTGTAACTCATCAGTCATATTTTTAAGCTTTATTTATCCATTTTTTTAAAAAACTCTCAACTATCTCAAGACAAGGTTCTGCACTAAGGAGGTATTAATTTATGCTGCTGACTTTGTTCATTTCTGAATCCTCACCAAAGGCACCAAGTAGCTTCAAATGTGAAAGATGAAACAGCCTAGGAGATACAGGCCAATTTAGGGTGTGTGTAACAGGTGGACAATCCTCAATACTGGAGGACATACATATACAATTAAAAGTTTTAGCCTCAAAACAAGGTGTGGAGCAGAGAACACAGTATTAATCTGGTACCATAAAATAAAATTTAGTGTCAAATTGTGCTTTGATATTGCAAGCACAAAGTCACTAGAAAATACTGTATTATTAAAGTAGAAAATGAAAGATTATTATTAATTGTAGAAATAATGTAAATTCGAAGACAGCTGATAAGATGGTTTATGAGAGACACTGCAGATTTAATGTGCCTTTAATGTGAGACATGAAGAATTAAAGATCATGCCGGATAAAATATATTTAACAGTGTGCCCTCTGTTATCTTATGAAAAGGAAAATAAAACATGCACACACACATGCACATATATATATATTCATACAGAAAAAATATTTGAAGAAATAAATCAAAATAGTAAAAATAATCTTGGATACATGAGATATGACTGTTATGTTTGGCTTGTTTCTCTTTATATTTTTTTCTCCTCCTAAGTTTTACTTCTATAAGCCAGAAGAAAACTGTTTTTAAAATGCAGTATTCATAAAGTAATTCTGGACAAATTTTAAAATCAGTATTATTTCTAGGTCAATTCTATGTTTAATGCTGTACCAGGCTCTGTTTTGTAAAAGAAATACAGGGCATGGGTTCCTTTTCCCATGAGCCTTCTTATCTTACTCGTTCTATACAAATTTCCCACCCTAGCTGCTTTCTCATAGTCCCCTAAACCAGGGTTTCCCAACAGCAACATCATTGACATTTTGGGCAAGATATTCCTTTGCTGTAGGAACTATTCCAGGCATTGCAGGATATTTAGCACCAATTGTTCTCCTCTCACTAAATTAAAGCAGGGATCCCCCAGTTGTAATAAGGAAAAAATGTCTCCAGACACTGACAAATATTCTCCAGGGGGCAAAATCATCTCCAGTGGAGATAATCACTGACCTCAACCCACCCTCATCCTAACCAATCTCTGGATTTTCCCAAATGTCTTCACTTCAATTTCTTCCCTGTATTGACTAATAAAACGAAATCAAATACTCTTTCGTCACAAACCTCTTTTCACTCTATAGATCCCTCACTCTAAACAGACATTTGAATGCTCTTTAAGGTTCTTATTTCAGATCTCAACTCAAATGTTATTTCTTCAAAGACTCACAATCATGATCACTCTTTAAAAACAGCACTGTTATGCTCTATCCCTTCACTTTGCCTTATTTTTCTTCATAGCACACATTATACATTTCTGTTTTTCTAGTTGTTCTCTCTTAAGGGAAGAGTAGAGATAGCAGGGAAGTAGAACACAAGCTAGAAATTTTAGGGGGAAAAGATTTATAAAACCAAGCCAAAGTGTCTAGCCAACAAATAATAAGGAACTACACAATTAGCAAGCATGGATGGATTGCCAGTAGTAAGAAAGGAGTCTGATGGTGAAACTGGTGAATTTTACCAATTGGTGAAAGGAGATGGTAAAATCTCCTTCTGAGCTAAGAATGCATTAAATATCTCCTGTGTACACCAGAACCGGCATCTACAAGATGTAGGGAGTCGAAGTTACCGACATAGGCTCCTTTTCTAACAATCACTTTATTACTAGTTGACTAATACATATAGGTAAGATACACACAATAAAAGAAAGGTAACATTATACAACACTGCCAAAACTGTAAGAGAATCATGGTTGATAAACTGTCCTCAACTACCAAAAATGTCTGAGAAGATCAAACTAAAACATAAAGACTAGGTCACATTAAAATAAAAGGAAATTCAGGTATATATTAAAAGAAGTTCTTAGAATTAAAAGTTCTTAGATTGATAAATCAGTAAATCAAGAAAAATAATTTTATGTTTCACTTTAGAATTTGATTTTTTAATGACATAATTATACTGAATCAGTTTAAAAAATTCTTACAATTGAACTGATCTATAGGTATGCTTTTTTTTCAATTGATGTATAACTGCATACGACATTGTACCAGTTTCACATGTGCAATGCAATGATTCAACATTTGTATGCACTGCAAAATGACCACCCCATCTGTCACCATATAAAGTATAAATTTTTTTCCTTATGATGAGAACATTTAAGATTTACTTTTTAAAGCAACTTTCAAATTTGCGAATACAATATTATTAACTACAGTTCCTATGCTGCACACTATATCCCCATGACTTACCTATTTCATAATTGGAAATGTGTACCTTTCACTTCTCTTCACTCATTTCACCCACCCTCCAACCTGCCTTCCATATGGCAACCACCGAGCTCTTCTCTGAGTCTTTGAGTTTTCTCTTGCTTTGTTTTCGTTTCTTTTTTTTTTTTTCCATTTATTTTTATTAGTTGGAGGCTAATTACTTTACAATATTGTAGTGGTTTTTGTCATACATTGACATGAATCAGCCATGGATTTACATGTAGTTTTCCTTTCTTATATGTCATATATAAGTAAAATCAAACAGTATTTGTCTTTCCCTGTCTGACTTATTTCACTTAGCAAAATAACCTCAAGTTCTACCTATGCTGTCACAAATGACATTTCATTCATTTTTATGGCTAAGCAGTATTCCTGTGTGTGTGTATATACATATCCTTCATATATTCTTTACACATTCATCCATCAATGGACACAGATTGTTTCTACATCTTGGCTACCGTAAATAATGTTGTAACAAACAAAGGTACAGATATCTTTTCTAATAATTAGTGTTTTCATTTTCTTCTGATAAATACTCAGAAAGTGAAATTGTTGGATAATATGGTAGTTTTATTTTTTTAATTTAGGATCTATAGTTTTAAAAAGATCATTTTTCTAATACACTAATGGACAGAAAAAACAGTCTTATAGTCACCAAGGGGATGAGGGTTGGGGAGAGATGGAGTTGGAGTCTGGGGTTAGCAGATATAAGCTATTATATACAGAATGGATACACAACAAAGTCCTACTGACCAGCACAGAGAACTCTTTTCAATATTCTATGATAAACCATAATGGAAAAGAATATATTAAAAAAAGAATGTATGTATGTTATAACTGCATATCACTTTTGTTATACAGCAAAAATTAAAACAACATTGCAAATCAACTAACTTCGGTAAAAAGAATTTTTAAAAAATCACTTTTCTAGCTTTACCTGGTTCCTCCACCATCAATTGCGAGAATTCGGATTCCTCTTCCTTTCACTGGATCCACATAGCCAATTAAGGCCAAAATTTCTCTAACTGCAGCCTGTAGAGTTTCATCCTTAATTTGTCTCAGTCGTAGTAAGTAAGGAATAATTTTTTCCTATATTGAAAGTAAAGACATTTTGCTGCTTTTGTCACAAGAGTGAAAATATATCATTGTTTTTAATCAACACATGTAGATCATCTCATGTAATCAGAATGCCAGTGTTTATTACTTTCTCAGTAATCTTAAATGATAGACTAGCTTTTCACATATTACTGTCAACTAATATCTAGAATGTATCTGTCCTAATACCCAGGCCAAAAATTAACTTCAATCCAAATATTTTTTAAAAGGTTCAGTGCTTAAAAATTAGAGAAAATGCCATTTGCTTATTAACACAAATTTACAAAGTGCTGTCACAACAAAAGGTTAATATAATATAGTTCATACAATATTTTGTCCAAATCCTAAAGAGGATGAAATTGCTTCATAGTAATTATTGGAAATTAAACTTGTTATTAACAGAAAAAAATAAACTATCTCATGTATACTGCATATGGAATACAAGGGTAGCTCATTGTGAAATATGAACAAGCGTTAATAAATAAAACTAAGGTAGAAGGCAAAGGGTGACCATTACAAACAAGTAATTAGTTTAAACAAACCTGAGACCTCAAGATTCTAAGCATTCAACTTCATATTGTTGATCAAAGGCAGGAGACTAAATAAATCCTAGGGGTTCTATGTTGAGTTTACCTGAGCTTCTCTAGCTACTATACAGAAGCATCTCATCTTGTCAGCACCCCAAGTTTAAGAGAACAATTGAGTCACAGCTATACTTGTGCTTTGCCGTTGTTCAGTCATGTCCAATCCTTTATGACCCCCTGGACTGCAGCAGGCCAGACTTCCCTGTCGTTCAGTAAATCAAGTGACCTCACAAGGCTGCAATCATTCTGTCTACTATGATAAATCAGATTTGAAAGGGGGATAACTGCTGGGAAGTATAACTTTTCTTCCCTTGAGGCACTTGCTGATTTGGGGAAGAAAAAAAGGATTGAAAAGCTGGGCTTGGTTCCCACAGCGGGCCATGAATGGAGGCCAGAGAAATCAGCTGAGCATTTAGAATCTCAAGGGTCTGGAGCCACAATACTGAAGCCTTGACGGGCCTCAATCACATGACTGGTTTCACCTCAAGACATTTGCTAGATTCTTTATGTGGAATGACAAGTTCAAAAGCTAGAATGAAAAACTCTGAATGTGAGAATGGGATTTTCTGTAGTTTTGAGATTTTAGTGGTCAAGAGGGTGGTGGTGGTAGACAGCACGCCAGGTTCTCAACTAAAAGTCCTAGAAGAACATACCCTAAAAATTGGGTAAACTAGAGGTGTCAGCCAATTGTAAGCCAGCCATGACGCAGCTCTGACCCTAACTTAACTGAAGCTATCAGTGCCTCACTCTGTATATCAAGTAAAGGAACAAACAGACTATCTCTGGAAAAAGAAATCATCTGATATGGTCTAGAGCCTATGCAATATTTAAAATTTACAACATCTAGCATCCAGGAAAATTATAAGGTATGTGAATCTGGTACCAAATGACCAAACACCAAAAGGTGATCTTGATGGTATTATAATAGAATAAAAATAACAAAAATAAAATTACTATCCCCAAACATATGTGTATATGTGTGTGTGTGTCCCGTCCGACTCAGTCCCGTCTGACTTTTTGCAATCCTATGGACTGTAGTCCACCAGGCTCCTCTGTCCGTGGAATTCTCCAGACAAGAATACTGGAATGGGTTGCCATTTCCTCCTCCAGGGCATCTTCCTTACCCAGGGATCAAACCCAAATCTCTCACATATCTAGGAATTAAATTTTCAAAAAATCTAACAAAAGATATATAAGACACCTACATTGAAAAGTTTTTAAATATTAAGTGCCCTGGTCTGAATATTTGTGTCTTCTCAAAATTTCATATGTTGAAATCTTAACTCTCCCAAAATGACAGTACTAGGAAGTGAAGCCTTTGGGATGTGCTTGGTCATGAGGATGGAGCCTTTATGAATCAGATTAGTGCCCTTATGAAAGAGGCTCCAGAGAGAGCCCTTGGAGACTCCACCAGGTGAGGACACAGTGAGAAAGCACCCGCTGTGAACCAGGAAGAGGGCCATCTTCAAGAGCAATCATGTTGGCACCTTGATTTTGGACTTCCAGCTTTCAGAACTCTGAGAAATAACTGTCTGCTGTTTCTAAGCTACCCAGTTGGTGGCATTTGTTATAACACAGCAACCTGAATAGACTAAGACGTTGAGGGAAAATAAAAACAGTCCAAATAAATGGAAGAAGACATGATTTTCAAGGCTTGGAAGACACTACTGTAAAGACTTAATTCACCACAATTACTCCATAAATTTAATGTAATCTCAGTATGATTTTCTTATTTTTAAATTTTTTTGATAGTATCAAATTCCCCAAGAAAAAAAAATGAAGAAATAAAAGGTTGTATGAGGAGGACTTACATATAGCTGAGGAAAGAAGAGAAGTGAAAGACAAAAGAGAAAAGGAAAGATAAACCCATCTGAATGCAGAGTTCCAAAGAATAGCAAGGGGAGACAAGAAAGTCTTCCTAAGTGACCAATGCAAAGAAATAGAGGAAAACAATAGAATGAGAAAGACTAGTGATCTCTTCAAGAAAATTAGAGATACCAAGGGAACATTTCGTGCAAAGATGGACATAAAAAAGGACAGAAATGGTACAGACCGAACAGAAGCAGAAGATATTAAGAGGAGGTGGCAAGAGTACACAGAAGAACTATACAAAAGAGATCTTAATGACCTGGATAACAATGATGGCGTGATCACTCACCTAGAGCCAGACATCCTGGACTGTGAAGTCAAATGCGCCTCGGGAAACATTACTACAAAGTTAGCGGAGGTGATGCAACTCCAGCTGAGCTATTTCAAATCGTAAAAGATGACGCTGTGAAAGTGCTGCACCCAATATGCCAGCAAATTTGGAAAACTCAACAGTGGCCACAGGACTGTGAAAGGTCAGTTTTCATTCCAATCCCAAAGGACAATGCCAACGATGTTCAAACTACTGCACAACTGCACTCATTTCACATGCTAGTAAGATTATGCTCAAAATCCTCCAAGCTAGGCTTCAACAGTATGTGAACCAAGAACTTCTAGATGTTCAAGCTGGATTTAGAAAAGGCAAAGGAACCAGAGATCAAATTGCCAACATCCATTGGATCATAGAAAAAGCAAGAGAATTCCAGAATAACACCTACTTCTACTTCATTGACTATACTAAAGACTTTGACTGTGTGAATCACAACGAAGTATGGAAAATTCTGAAAGTGATGGGAATACCAGACCACCTTACCTGCCTCCTGAGAAACCTGTATGCAGGTCAAGAAGCAACAATGAGAACCAAACATGGGACAACAGACTGGTTCCAAATTGGGAAAGGAATGTGTCAAGGCTGTATATTGTCATTCTGTTTATTTAACTTATATACAGAGTATATCATGTGAAATGTGGGCTGAATGAAGCACAAGCTGGAATTAAGATTTCTGGGAGGAACATCAATAACCTCAGATATGCAGATGACAACACCCTTACAGCAGAAACAAAGAGGAACTAAAGAGCCTTTGATAAAGGTTAAAGAGGATAGTAAAAAAGCTGACTTAAAACTCAACATTCAAAAAACAAAGATCATGGCATCCAGTCCCAGCACTTCAGAGCAAATAGATGGGGAAACAATGGAAATAGTGAAAGACTTTATTTTCTTGGGCTCCAAAAGCACTGTGGACAGTGACTGCAGTCATGAAATTAAAAGATCATTGCTCCTTGAAAGGAAAGCTATGACAAACTTAGACAGTGTATTAAAAAGCAGAGACATTACTTTGCCAACAAAGGTCCATATAGTCAAAGCTATGGTTTTTCCAACAGTCATATACAGATGTGAAAGTTGGAAGATAAAGAATGCTGAGTACTGAAGAATTGATGCTTTTGAACTGTGGTGTTGGAGAAGACTCTTGAGAGTCCCTTGGAATGCAAGGAGATCCAACCAGTAAATCCTAAAGGAAATCAATCCTGAATACTCATTGGAAAGACTGATGCTGAAGCTGAAGCTCTGATACTTTGGCCACCTGATGCGAACAGCCAACTCATTGGAAAAGACCCTGATGCTGGTAAACATAAAAAGCAGGAGGAGAAAGGGACAGCAGAGGATGAGATGATTGGATGGCATCACCAACTCAATGGACATGAATCTGAGCAGCTCCATGAGATGGTGAGGGACACGGAATCCTGGCGTGCTGCAATCCATGGGGTCACAAAGCATCGACACAACTGAGCAACTGAAAAACAACAAAGCTGATTCTCAAATTTATACAGAAGCACAAGTGCCAAGAATAACTAAGCCAATTACTAAGAGGAAGAACAATGCTGGAAGAGTTATACTACAGACATCAAATTTATTACAAAGCTACAATAAATTGGGCTTCCATAGTAGTTCAGACGGTAAAGCAGGAGAGCCAGGTTTGATCCCTGGGTTGGGAAGTTCCCCTGGAGAAGGAAATAGCAACCCAATCCAGTATTCCTGCCTGGAGAATTCCAAGGACAGAGAGCCTGGTGGGCTACAATCCATGGGGTTGCAAAGAGTCAGAAATGACTGAGCGACTAACACACACAATAAATTAGACAGTACAATATTTAAACAAGGATAAACAATGTATTAACAGAAAAGAATACAGTGTTCAAAAATATATCCATAAATAATCACCTGATTTACAATGACACTCTTCAATAAATGGTGCTAGGTCAACTGGATATAGGCATTTCATAAAATCAAGGCTCCTACCTCACACTATACAATCAAACCTATTCTAGATAGTATATGATATTCTATAATAGTATATATGTAAAAGTGAAAGCAATAAAGTTTCAGAACCAAACACAGGATAAATCTTTGCCTGATGTTAAAACAGGTAAAGATTTCATAAATAGGACACAAAGTGCTAATCATAAGGAAAATATTTATAAACTGTAGTATATTAAAATTAAGAACATCTACTCATCAAAAACCATTAGAGAGAGTGAAAGGTAACCCACAGAGTAGACGAATATATTTATAAGACACATACATGTATAACATATACAGGTGTTATAATATATAAAGACATATCCATAATTAATAAAGAAAATTTCCAGATCAAATAGAAAAGGCTGATCAACCCAACAGAAAAATGAATAAGACCTGGCCTAGGCATTTCATGAGGGCAGTAAACAGTTCAGCTCAGTCACTCAGTCATGTCCAACTCTTTGCGACCTCATGGACTGAAGCATGCCAGGCTTCCCTGTCCATCACCAACTCCTGGAGCTTGCTCAAACTCACGTCTGATGAAGTTGATGATGCCATCCAACCATCTCATCCTCTCTCATGCCCTTCTCCTCCTGCCTTCAATCTTTCCCAGCATCAGGGTCTTTTCCAATGAGTCAGTTCTTTGTATCAGGTGGCCAAAGTATTGGAGCTTCAGCTTCAGCAGTAAACAAATGGCCAATAAACACTGGAAAGCTGCTGAACTTCAGTTACCAGAGAAGTACAAATTAAAACCACAATTTAAATCACTAAACATCTAACAAAATGGCTAAAATAAGAAGATAAAATAAGGCATTAGAGAGGAGGAAGCATAACCAGAAGGCTCATACAATCCTGGTGAAAGTATCAACTGACAAAAGCACTTTGCAAAACCACCTGGCAGTACCCACTAAGATGAGAACAGGCATATTCTATAAGCAGGACTGCAGCTGCTGCTGTTGCTGAGTGGCTTCAGTCGTGTCTGACTGTGCGACCCTATCAGCTGCAGCCTGCCAAGAACCTCTCTTCAAGGGATTCTCTATGCAAGCAAACTGGAGTGGGTTGCCACATCCCCCTCCAGGGTATCTTCACAACCTAGGGATGAAACCTTGGTCTGCTGCATTGCAGGCAGGCTCTTTACTGCTGAGCCACCAGGGAAGCCCAAGCAGGACTACTCTTACGTTTTCCAAAAGAGACATCCCAGAAGTACTATTCCTATATATTTCCAAACAGGAAGCTATCCAAATGTCCGCTACATTGCACTATATCATTCAACAGAATACATAACAATGAGAATAAAGGTTTCTTAGCTACACTCATCAGTATAGAAGGTTTCCACAAACATAATGCTGATGGGGGTGGGGGGGCATAAAAGAGCACATTCAGTATCATTCCATTTATATAACAAGCAGAAAGAGGTACTACTAACTAATCTATACTGCTAGAAAACTGGTCAGTCTTTTTAAAGATAATGATTGGAAAGGAGTATAGAGAGGCTTTTGGAAACATTCTGTTTCTTAACTGGGTGGATGTTATATAGATGTGTTCAATTTTTGAAAATTTATGGAGCTGTATACTTATAGTATATACATTTTCTCTGTATAATATTTTTACAAAAATTTCAAAAAAGACACAAGAAACAGCTTGAAGGGCACCCTACTAGTCAAAGTTAAAATAAATTACACATTTAAAAAAAAGGATGAGGGAAAGATTATGGAAACACAACTTATGAAAAATTATGAGTTCATAATGATAATAAAAGGAAAAAAACACCAAGGATTCATCTCACCATTGAAGCAGCTTTTAGAGCAAACTCTTTACTTTGAAAACTGGAGACTAAGTAGAAAGAAATTACACATTTCTTTTACTTTTCCCGAAACATTGATTTCTGAGAGTAACTAAATAGCTTTAGCTGGGTGAAGAAAGCTCTACTTTACAGGAACATGTCAATTATAAGGCAGAAGGAATGACAGAATTAGAAATTTATCATTCTGCAACCCTAATAAAATGACAAGTTTTGGAAACAATTAGGTTAACAGTTGGTGGACTAATATTTTTAGCCTAACTGTACAGTGAAAAGATAAGACTGTAATCTTCCAAATTCAGTGGTAACCTCACTATTACTAATCGTTGTTTAACCAATTATGTTTTGACATGATGCAATATACGGTGAATAATATCATCTGCAGTGTGTTCCAACAAGAAAACACTCAACGCAATCAAGTCTTTATATTTAAATTCCAATGTGCAAGAAACAAAAAGGAAGAAGGAATATATCAACAATACCAACAAAAAGGAAGCTAGGTAAGCTCAGAAGGTTAGTCAGTCTACAAGAAAATATATATCAGATTTCTCCAAGGTATTGAAGGGTCCCTGGATTTAAGGTCAGTTATGAGTTCTCAAAGTTTCTATTAACAAAACAGGTCACAAGAGACTAAAACTGAAAACTATCCAGAAATCCATCAACACTACCATGAGTAAATAAGCTGCAATACATTCATACAATGGAATACAAAAGAAACAAGAATGAATGACCTACAACTACCCGCAACAATCTAAAAGATTCCTACCAGTGTGCTGAGCGACAGAAACAACAGTTTACATAATGTACAAAACCAGACAAAACTAACTTGTGATCCTTTTTTGGGAGACTATGATTGAAATGGAGTCCAGGGGAAACTTCTGAAGTGCTGACAAATTCTACTCTTCATCTGGGTGCTGGCTATGTGAAGGTGTATGAAAACTCATTGAGCTTTATACTTACAATTGCATGTGTATCATACTTCAATAAAATGTTTTTCTTAAAAGTTCTTTAAAGTATGCATATTTTTCTTAGACGTTTGCTTTCAGTGTATCACCCAAATGTTAAAATGACTTAAAAGCATATCCATATTAGGAAAATTTATCTTTTAGGTAAGAGATTATACATATATGAAAGATAATTACAAATTCTATGAACATGATATTCTAAAGTTTAGCTATTACAATATATGTATTGTATGAAATTTGAGGGAAAATTAATTAAAAATGTGTAACTTTTTAGCAAGATTGTTATCAAACTGTTGAATAAATATGAACTAAGTTAACTGACAATTTTTTGGATGGCAAGTAAAAAATAAGCACTGATGGATCTCTAACAAAATATTAACACTATCCATTCTTTATATGACATGTCCAAATTGTTAATTATATGTTACAAATAATCATAGCATTGAGGTAGAGACATCATTCACATTTTATGGCATTTCAGGGCTTCCCAGGTGGCACGAGTGGTAAAGAACCTGCCCGCCAATGCAGGAGGCATGAGACAAGTTCGATCCCTGGGTTGGGAAGATCCCCTGGAGAAGGGAATGACAACCCACTCCAGTACTCTTGCCTGGAGAACTCCACAGACAGAGGAGCCTGGCGGGCTACAGTCCATGGGGTCGCAGAGAGTCAGACACAACTGAAGCGACTTAGCACGCATGCTACCATGAAAACAGTCTACTTAAATAGATCTAAATTACTTTCACTGTTTTATATTTGAAAAAACTGAGGCAAAGAAAATCTATTTGTTTTATTAATAGAATCACACGTTCAACTGCCAATAAGATCATAAAAATTTTTAGACTTTCAAATACAAAAAGATCATGAAATAAAAACAAGTAATGGTTTTACTTATGAATTACAACTCCTGTCCGAACAGTAGCTGCACAGCATGAACACTTAACATTGCATTTAAGAAAACCTTGGTAGCTATTAGGTAATTCAACTAATACACTAGATATATCTTCTTATCTTGGAAGTATCTTAAAAGTACAAACAAATATGAGTACTAGGAGCATAACAAATGACAGAAGAAAAATGAGCATTTAGTGCAATGCATATCACAAAATAAATGGGCAATTACTAAGTATGTAAAACACCACATGTATGATAAAACCATGAAAAAAAAAAAAAGAAAGGTGTTGCCCTTCCCATTTCAGAAGATTTACTAGTACTTTTATTCCAAGAAAAAACCAGACTAAAGGTAATCAAAATTACCTTGACAGCCACTCCTTTTCCCTCAGGAAATTCTAGAAGATGGAAAGTCAGTTCTTCAACTCTATTAATGCAGAGCCTTGGGTCAGTTGTTCTTCTTAATGCTTGAACTAACGCCCGGGTTCTGTTATCAATACTCACTCTGGCAATGATCTGCAACGACATATTAAAGTATGTATGATTCAAGTCTGAAAACTGCTCCAGTGATACCAACAGATGATCAAAGTTCTTCAATCACATAAGGAAATGAAACTTAGAAATCTGATAAAAATTAAAACTTAAAATCACAATAAATTACGACTTGCCTTTTCTCGCTGAAGAGATAACCGCCTTTTCTCCTCTATGTTTTTGTCTTTGCTGACAGCCTGCTCGGCTTTTGTCGCCTCTTCCCGCTCTTCTAACTGACTCTTTGAATCATACTTTAGTTTGGGGACAAGTCCACCAATATAACCACCTACTAAGGCTTGTACACCTTCCGTGGGACGAGACAGAAAGTTAGCAATACTCTGTTTAGTAGAAATGGGAAGAACCTCAGGTGTCTCACTGGGACTTCCAGGCTTGTCCTCAGAATATAAAGAAGCTTCTGAGTCTAGCTTCTTATCAGATAGGATGCCAGGATCTGGAGAACTGGGTTTCTCATCTTCAACCTTTTTAAGTTCAAGTTCTGATTTTTCCTGGAAATGTTGATCTTCCTTCTGTTGAGACATTTTTTCCTCACGCTTGAAGTATGAATTAATATGACTTGACAAAAAGTAGAATGACTCTCCAAATTTTGTGGTTATATTATTTGTGTAATGAAAAAGGCTTGGTTTACCTATATTGTCTTTCTCTATAACCTGACTTTCCTTTGCTGGAAGAGAACTCTTTTCTGCTGACTTGTCACTATACTTTTTCAGAAACTTGATGGTTTGTTTAACGCTTTTCTGTTTTAACCAACCGCTATCTGTCACTTTTCTTAATATTCGAGAACTTGGCTTAAGCTGAGCTAAACGAGAAATCATTTCATTTTGCTTGCCAAAGACAGCCTTTGAAACAGAGTTCAAAGTGTTTTTAATACGGGACATACGAGGGCTCACTTTTGTAAGTCCCTTGGGAGCAGAAGTGCTAAGTCTCAAGATTCCAAGATGTAAACCATGGTGGCTTAGGGGGGAACAGTGCTTACTGCAAGAATGAGCTTCACTTTTGGTCCATTTACATCTTATTCTGCTTGTATGAATCCCTCTCTGTAGACTGATGTGGCTTATCCTCCCGTAATGTTCAGGTGAGCACAAGAAAGGCAGCTGCTTGCTCCTCTGCTTCCCACAAAGACTTCTCGCATTACTAAGGAGGTAAATATAATATAGATCTATAGTCAAATTAATAGACATAACTTAAAAATTACTTATTTTCTATATGTTATGACTTTCACTTCATTCCTGAATGCTTCATTTAAGAAATGCCATAATTCATGGTCTTACCTAAAATGGCAAGAAAAAAAAAAAAGATTAGGATTTAAGGTAAAACTGAAGTTGGGGAAGAGATAAAATACATTACATTACTTGAACTAAACTCAGCAACTTGTCTCAAAAGAAGATAGGACAATATATTTTCATGATGGCAATAGAGATCTCATTTTTAAGCAAATAGAAGGTAATTAAATCTTTTGGTATAGAAATCAATGAGAAAAGAAAGTGAGTAGTAGGATGTTTCATGAAAACTAATTTAGAGAAACTACCGGATAGATAAGGTCTCCAAAACACAAGACCGAACATGCAACTGTGAAACAAAATCTGTATTCATGGTAAGACAAGGAAAACTTAAACATAAAAGTTCTTCTCTGCCCCTTGGCCTCCTTTCTACCTGCACTCTCGACCTACCATACCTCCCCCACCAGCAGGAATCCCTGCTCCACATTCACAGCAACATTCTCCCAACATCAGCAAGACAGAACATCTTTTCTTGACCTTGTAAAGGGTCCCATGGCCCACTGTGATGGTACTTAAGTCTGGATTATGCAAACTGTCAATACACATTATTTTATGTACAGCCCTCTGTTTCAAAAAAACTTATATAAACTGTGTCTCAACTTCTAACAGGTGGAACAGTTCTCAGAGTTTTCTGAGATACTCTTCCTGGGTTATAATCCTCAAATTTGGCTCAAATAAAATTTCCCAATTCTTTTTTAGACCTACTGATTAATTTTTCATTGACACAATTTAAATATTCTGCTGTTTTTCTTCTTTATTATTGAAGTCTCGACTAGTTTATGTGACACTAGACATTAAGTTCTTTGAGGACAATAGTCAAGTCTTATACTCCTATTCACTGCAAACCATTTATAGAATATTTAATCTGAAACTTAGTCCCGCTGAAACCGAGTCCCTCTGCTGAATTTATTAACTTCTATCCAAAATGTTATTCTCCTGTCCAACACCTGTTCCCCTCAGGATTGAGGCATATCAAAGAAAAGGGGGGACTCAAACCAAGTAGGACCCTATGGGACCCCCTGATGCATGAAAGCCTCTGTGTCCCCAATTTCTTGTTTGTAAGAAAAAGGCCTTCAGCCTCCGAGACCCTCCCTGAGTTCCAAAGGGCAGATTCAAACAGTTAATTAAGAGAGTGAGGGAATGCAGAGACATCAGTGCAGAGATGGGGCAGGGTCCTGGTTTATCCTGGGGGGATGTATATAACAATCAGATAGAAATCTCTGAGTTCTTCTAGGGGAACTAAGGCCCCTCCCCAGGAAGACGATGGTAATGTCAGGCTGAGCACAAGACCCAGACTGGCTGGAACCAGAAAGCTGATGACTGAGATTCCTGGGACACCATTTTGTCACCTCAACCTATCAGAAGAGGCCCCCCACAAATTCTGCTTATAAAATCTCTTCCCCCAAACCCACCAGAGTTCAGGTCTTTCAAGCAGGAGCTGCCTGCTTTATGGCTCTTGCAATAAACCCTTCTCCCACTCCAAACGTGGACATTTCAGTTTGTCTGGCCTCACTGTGTGCTGGGCACACATTCAACAACTTGATGCCAGATATAGTCCTAAATGCTGAGACCACAAAGAGGATACCAAGAAACTTTCAGTTTAGAGCTTGAGATAGCCTTGTAAAGAAGATTTCACAGTCTAGTAGTAACTGCTCATTTAAGCAAAGAAGTCAGACTAGAATAAACTATGTGCATACATGCTAAGTCGCTTCAGTAGAGTCTAACTCCTTGAGACCCCATGGACTGTCCATGGGATTTTTCGGGCAAGAGTACTAGACACCTTCTCCAAAACTATGTGTAACACCTAACAGACAGGGGCTCATAACCACAACATGAATGCCATTTAAAACAGACATTTTGTTCTTTCAATTGGTAAAATGCAAATAATGGATAATATCCAGTACTGATAATAACCTGGGGAAATGGGACTCAAAGGGCTACCTGACAGAATCTAAGGAAATTTTAATAGCTATCTATTAAAATTTTAAAGGCACATGTTCTTTGATTAGTAGTTCCACCATAAAGAATCTATCCTACAGAAATAACTGCACAGGAGTACAGGTATATATACACATTCTTTGCCACATTGCTTGAAATATCAAAACACTGATAAACAACTCTTAAGTGTCTTCTAGAAAGGGATGGTTAAATAAACTACGGTAGATAACATACAACACAATGAATTACAATGTAATGTTATATAGCAGTTAGGAACTAGATGATCCATTGTATCCAATGTATATATCCTTCATATACAGTATAGAGAGGAAGGCAAACTGCAATAACTTATGTATGAATATCAATAACACAAGGATACACAGATGTAGACACAAAGGTATTATGTAATACAAGAAAACAAAAACCTACATATGCAGCTGAAATCTGTGGCTACACACACATACACACATTCTGAAAGGGTAAGCATCTGTTTATTTATTCCTGTGAACTGAGAAGTGGAATTGAAAGAGAAGGGCTTTCGAGAGAACAGCTTTTGAGAAGGGCTTTTACTTTTGGATGGATTCTATTATTTACAAAGAGAAGGCATTGTATTTGTAATTTAAGAAAACAATGCAATGCACTTTAATAGATGGTACTATATGAATGGAAGACACAAAGTCAGAGCAGACATCCAGGTAAGTCTGAAAAAAAAAAAGATGCTGAAAACTGGGCAAAACAGTAATTCATCACATGGTAAAAGATGAGAGGGGAAGGAGAGAATTCTAAATAATGCGGAAAACAAACACAAACAAACAAAAAAAAGCATTTAAGAAAGTACACACAGTATAAGCAGGGAGCCAATAATGAGGGAGAAGCTGAAGATGATACTGCAAAGACAGGAGGAGCCAGATTATGAAGGGTCCGACAATCTTGCCATAGAGATTAAAGATCGAACTGTCAATGAACTATGTTAAGCAAAGGAATGACATTAGGAAGGCGCTTCCAGCAGATCTCGACAGATGGAGTAATGGGACAAGACAGAATGACAGGAATCAAGAACCCATTGTGACTCTTCAGAAGATAGTCTGAACTAACATCTTTCCAAATTGCACGTGAACATGCTATTTTAAAATCTGTAGAGGGGAGGAAAGAAAAGAAGCAAAACTATCTGCCTTGCTGACTCTTCAGAACCCCTCAGGATCTGCAGTCAATGTAATAAGCTGAATTAACACAAAAGTTTCACAATCTCCAACGCAGAAATACATGATAAAATACATCTAAAGGACTCGTGGATAAAAAAGCTATACTCAAAACTAATAATGGACTCCTGTAACTCAACAACAAAAATCAAATAATTAAAAAATGGGCAAAGGACTTGAATAGATGAAAGATGTCATCCTTCTCTAAAGAGACATTCAGTAAATAAGCACAAGAAAAGATGAACAACATGACTGATATCAGAGAAATACAAATCAAAACCAAATGAGGTATATATCCCACACTTATCAGGGTGGCTATTACCAAAAAAAAAAAAAGAAAAAAATACCTGAGAAATAAAGGACACTTCCAAAGCTCAGGCAAGAGACTCTCTCACTCAGCAATCCCCACTGAAGGAAAAATTGTAACCGAGATTAGAAACAATAGAAAAAAAATTAAGTAGGTTTAAGACGTTCAATGATAGAACAAAAATAAGGCAGCAAAAAAAAAAAAAAAAAAAAAAACCTGTGCAAAATGTACAGGAAGAGTAAAATTTTAGAAATGAAAATTCCAGCTACAAGCTAGTTACTAGATGTTACTGTAATATAATGACAAAGAAAGGCTGAAAAGGAATACGGGAAATATATACCAAGGCCTATATAATCAAAAGAAAGCAAAAAGCACCTTAAAGCAAAAACACTAAATAAGATTAAAAAGGCATACTATTCCATAGTAAAAGGAATAATCCACTTATTGACAGTTATTAAACCTCAGTTTCCTAGGTCTTGGAGAACAAGACAACTTATTAATAAACAAGTAACTGATACAATGTATAACAACAGATCGAGAAGTACCATGAAGAAAAATAAAGCTGGAGGCTGGGTAGAAAAGGGCCCAGGGACGGCTATTTCAGCTGATGTAGTCAGAAGAATTGAGTTGACACGTTACTGGAGATCTGAATGAACTGAGGAAGCAAATTATTTAAAAGTAGCCAGGAAAAAAGCACTCAAGGCAGAGGAAAAAGCAACCAAAGCTTTGGAGACAGGAATGACCTTTGTCTATTCAAGAATAGTAAGATTAAGGTAGTTAAAGTAAAGTAAGAAATAGGAGAAATGGTAGACACAGGCCCAAGGGTCAAGCAGAGAACAGAGCTATAAAAGCCAGGATTACAATAAGGGATCTGCATTGTTTCTTTCCAATAAGAGATAATCCTCAAGACCAACAAGAATACACCTATCAACTTGGCAAAGAAATACAGTATATAAAGCAAATCTGAAAAGGGGAACAATTAAGTCTAGACAATCTCATGATCATACAATTTTAAAACACTCTTCTAGAAGTGATAGTTATCAGGCCAAAACTGCCGAAAAGAGCTGTCAACAAAATCAACAAGCTGAATTTAACTGCTCCTAAACCACACTAGTAAATGCAGATAAGGGTTTGGAGAGCAAATTGAGCTGAGACAAAACTTAGATTGCAAACAGATAAGAAGATAAACTGTAAAGTGCCACCATCAACTGAGAAAAAAGCAGGAGGACCAGACTCTCTATTTATAGGATAGTACAAATACAGATGCAGGCATAAATAGAAGAGTGAGGCCTAGACCAACCACTGGGGAATGGGATGAAGTTGTAACTAGAAGAAATTCAGGAATTGCTAGGTGGAGGCTCCGCTAAGGATGGAAAGAATTAATTTATGGGGGACTTCACTTGGTTATACTGCAATTATGCAGACATGAAGTGACAGAGGTTTGGATTGGATTAAGATAAAAGTACTACAGGAGATGACTACTGCTCTGAGCCACACTTTGAAAACGGAGCAATCAGCGAAACACTGGACTTGGTGACAGCAAAGAATAGGGTCAGGAGAGGGAGGTGTCAAGATAACTTAAGGGTTTTTAATCAGAGAACCAGGGAGAATGCCATTTGTGGATATGAGATAGCTTGGAAGGGGGCCAATTTGATTAAAATCTCTTGGTTTTACAGAATGCAGAAACAGTGGGGCATTCACATGGAGACATACTACAGGAACATCGGCTGTTGGATTTATGTTTGGAGTTACTAGCACAGCGACAGCTGAAATCATAAGACTGGATTTACCAAAGAAGGGTGTATACAGGTAATACTTCTCCAGAATTTGGGGATCGCAGAGTTTGATAAAAGTTTTCTCTGCCTCAAAAAAATGCTTATCTGCATATATACACTATATTTTCCAAGACATTTCAGGATATTTACAGAAGTACTAAAGTATTCCTTGGGTTTCAAATTTTAAAATTCTGGTGTGGAGAGAACAAGGATAGAGCCTTGACAGCCATTCAGAGTTAGGAAGAGGCAGTTTGCCAAGCAGGAAAAAAAAAAAAAAGCACAGGAGAAAAGACATCCAGAAAAGCTCAGGGCAATGGCAGGACGTCAGAAAAAGTACTGGACACTGAATGAAATAAAATATAAGACATGGGAAATAAAGGTCAGAACTAAGTAAGACAAGACAGGAAGATGTTCGGCTAAGAGTTCTATGATCTTTTCACAAATATATGCTCCACACACGAAGCAGTAAGTACCCTCTGGCACAAATCCTCCGTCATTATTACTAAGCAAAAAAACAACTCAAAGATGTACCTTGATTAACTCTGCACTTGAAGCAAGTAAACATATAAACTAGTGAAAGTGATCTTTTCATCCAACATGACTTGTTACAACGACATTGCTCTCAAGGTTTTAACTGAGATCTGACCCAGGAACAGAAAAACAAGATCAACACTGAGAAAAAAGTTTAAGAAAAATGATGAAGTAAGAATATGTTCTTATATTCAAAGTACAACTAATGCGCACAAGAGATTTGACATAAACAGCTACAATGGGCATGAAATATTTGACTCATAAGAGGCATTAAACTCTCGGTTCACAGTGCAACAAATGTTTCTAAAACTCCCGGATTTAAAAATTCTTAGTATTTCACTGTCTTAACAGCATTTCCTCGATACACCAAAACCTACTTTTGTCATTTTTGAAAGCTCAATAATCGGGACTGTAGATTGGGATGCAGTTCCACTGGGATGTTACCGGAAGTAAAAAGCACCACTTTAAATAGGATTATGTGATAGTTCCTCATCTAAGTTCTCCCTAGGTGTCACCACTTTTTATTTAAAGTTATCATAGTATTAGGTATAGAAACCAGTCTCCTCCCCGCATGATGACTTATATGACAGCGACTGGAAGCAGTGCAACAAACCTTCACCTACTGAACAGCACACATCTGAAACCGATTAAGCAACAGGAGCGAGAGACAGAGTTCAGTGTGGGTGGGGTGACATAGAAACTGCTGATAATTAAAAGCCTGGAGCAGCCGACTCATCAGGTGTACTGACAGTGGGGAATGATGTAGGTAGAACAGGGACGCGGTTTTGACAAGCAACCGGGACCTGCCGGAGCACCTACTGCCCAGGGGAAGTCAGAGAGACTCAGGGAACCTCGGCTGCGAGGCTCGGGGGTGGAACTGACAGCTCCGGGCGGGACCAAAAAAACCTAAACAGTCTGAGCCGTGCGGACCAGCAAAGCCCACCAGGCCAGAAGAGGCGGAGAGCATCGCGCACCCCTCAGGCCTGGGACCGGCGGACCCTTCCGGTGCCCGGTCGCCTTATGGAGCCCGGGTCCGGGCGTCTCCCCGCCCTCTCGCCCTGGAAGCGCCCTCCAACGAGAGATAAGAAGTCCCGGAGGGGCAAATGAGTCCCCGGGGCGACTCGCGGCCTTCTCCCCTCGCCGACCGTCCCGCCGGCCCCCCACGGGCCACCTACCGGGATGCAGGCCGCAACTACTTGGGCGGCAGGGGCGACGCGCCTTTCCCCCGTACGCGCGTCCCCTCTGCCCGCCAGCATCAGCTGAGCTTCCAGCACAAACACCAGGGCAGCAGCTGGGGTGCCACCCTCCCCCAGCTCCGTCCCGCCCCAGCGGAAGTGACGCAGGGCGGCCGGGTCTACTGGCCGGCTGGGGAGGAGCTCCTCCGCCTCGCTGAGGCCTCTGCCTGCCCGTCAGCCGCCGCTCCGCCCCCTCCCCAGACATGCGCAATAGAGCAGGGCTGAGCGCGGCCGGGAGACGTGCGTGCGTGCACTTGCCTGCGGGCACCAGCGGAGCCGCCGCCTGGCGACCAGCCGTGGCAGTTTCTTTGGCTCCGCGGGCTTGTGTGCAGGGCTCAGTACGCGCTTAGCTGAGCTAAGCATCCATCTCCGCGTCCATTGAGATTTTGTCCGCTCTCCTTCAGGTTCCCGGAACCCGGGCTGTGTACCAGCCGCCTGGAGGATGGTGAGCGGCATGGACCGGGGTCCTAACCACTCTGCCGTCATCATTCCTGAGCTTCGCCACTTGGACTAAAAATCGCTGGAAAGCTCTTTCACATACGTTATCCTGTTGGAAGTCAGCCAGGAAAGCCCCGCTACCCTCTTCTTTCCAAAGGGTCCCACACTTAACACATTCGTTTTTCAATCCTAACATTTTATGCCTACCAAGTCTGCAAATAGCCTATACAACCCATAAGGCAAATACAGCTCATGGCCTGTTTCTGTACGTCTGCAAAGTAAGAATGGGCTTTTCATTTTCAATAGTTTAGGGGGGGCGGGGAAAAAGACTTTTGGGACACGTGACATTGACACCAAATTCAAATTCAATGTTCTTTAAAAAAAAAAAAAAGGTATTTTTTAGAGCATAGCCTTTATATGTCAAGAAGCTTTACTGCTAAAACAGGGAGTTTGGATAGTTACTGTAGCTTCCTCTAAATAAGTTGAGGTTAGAAAACAGAAAAGTAGCCATTACTCACCTCAAAATGTTACCATGACAGATTCTCTTCTCTCTAGACTTGACTTGTCTCGCACGGGTGAATGTTACTGCTCTAGTCCATATAAAATGATTGTGAGGTGTTTAAGGAAGGAATTGTATGAGCTGTCACATAGTGGGTGTTGGACTTACACCTTGTTTTTTCTTTTTAATTAAGAGGAGGAAGCCAGCTTGCCAGGCTCTTGGGGCACAAATGGCTGGATTATGTACATCATAATGCCTGATAAACCCCTGCAGTGCGTGATCTAGACAGGTTATTTAGCCATACTATAGTTAAAAGGTACATGCATAAACTAAACTTTAGAGGCATATGGAAGTAACCTTAGTTCCAAAGAGACGTTCCTCCCTATTGTTAAAAAAATTATACTTGTTAAAACAATAGACTTTACTTAGGACTTTTGCCATAGGTGTCAAGGCTTTTGCAATTGGGGAGAGAGATTGGGCTGAATTACAAATACAACAGAGACAGTTGGATATGTGTAGCCAAAGAACAGAGAGGCAGGGGCCAGCGGATTGAAAATTACTAAGAGGGGATGCCAAGGGTAGGGGATTCTTGCTAAAGCATTTTAACAAGATTCTTGCTAAAGACTGACCAGTGTGACTAGATATCAAGGTTGGGAGATGTTCTCTAAACTGACTCAGTAGGATTCTTGGTAAAATTGGACTTGGAAGACCAAAGCCAGGACCTGGGGAGGAAGCCTTGATGGAAGAGGGCTCAGAGAAATCAAATTAAAGTTTGACAAATGAGAAAGTCTTTGTCACCATCCAATCATCCATCCCCCCACTTGTTTTCCTTCACTTCCTAATTTAGTCAGACTTTATCAAATATCTAAATTTTTCTCCCTTGCCAGAATTTTTTTTTTAACTCATGAATTATTCTCCTTTGCTCTTTCTTTCTCACTGTTGTCCACCTCCATACCTTTAATCCCCATAACTTTAACCAGCCTGAAATCTGAGGATCTTAGTGCAGGATCTCTCAAGTCTTTCCATTGCTCTACATCTTGGCCTCCATTGCTTTAGTTTAAGCTTTCATCTTCAATCTTGTTAAACTGGTTTTCCAGCCTGTAACTGACCTCTAACCTAGAGTTATTCTCTTCTGGGCAGCCAAGATAATCTTTCTAAAGTGCAAGTCCAATCACGTGATTTCACTAATTAAAAAGTTTATGCTTCATCTTCATGGAATCAAGTGCAGGGCATGATACGCGTCAAGCCTAACAAGTTTCCAGCCTTAATTTCATTACTTTCCCCTTGCTCTTTACCCTCTGTCTGTACTTCAGTGTTCAGTCACCTAATCGTGTCTAACTCTTTGTGACCCCAAAGACTGGCCATAATTCAGTCAGTTCAGTTCAGTTCAGTGGCTCAGTTGTGTCCAACTCTTTGCGACCCCATGAATTGCAGCATGACAGGCCTCCCTGTCCATCACCAACTCCCGGAGTTTACTCAAACTCATGTCCATCAAGTTGGTGATGCCATTCAGCCATCTCATCCTCTGTTGTCCCCTTCTCTTCCTGCCCCCAATCCCTCCCAGCATCAGGGTCTTTTCCAATGAGTCAACTCTTCGCATGAGGTGGCCAAAGTACTGGAGTTTCAGCTTCAGCATCAGTCCTTCCAATGAACACCCAGGACTGATCTCCTTTAGGATGGACTGGTTGGATCTCATTGCAGCCCAAAGGACTCTCAAGAGTCTTCTCCAACACCACAGTTCAAAAACATCAATTTTTCGGTGCTCAGCTTTCTCCATAGTCCAACTGTCACATCCATACATGACCACTGGAAAATCCATAGCCTTGACCGGACGGACCTTTGTTGGCAAAGTAATGTCTCTGCTTTTTAATATGCTATCTAGGTCGGTCATAACTTTCCTTCCAAGGAGTAAGCGTCTTTTAATTTCATGGCTGCAATCACCATCTGCAGTGATTTTGGAGCCCCAAAAAATAAAGTCTGTCACTGTTTCCACAGTTTCCCCATCTATTTCCCATGAAGTAATGGGACCAGATGCCATGATCTTAGCTTTCTGAATGTTGAGCTTTTTTTTTTTTTCATTTATTTTTATTAGTTGTAGGCTAATTACAACATTGCAGTGGGTTCTGTCATACATTGACATGAATCAGCCATGGATTTACATGTATTCTCCATCCCGATCCCCCCTCCCACCTCCCTCTCTACCCAATCTACCCAATCCCTCTGGGTCTTCCCAGTTGAATGTTGAGCTTTAAGCCAACTTTTTCACTCTCCTCTTTCACTTTCATCAACAGGCTTTTTAGTTCCTCTTCACAATCTGCCATAAGGGTGGTGTCATCTGCATATCTGAAATTATTGATATTTCTCCTGGCAATCTTGATTCCAGCTTGTGCTTCTTCCAGCCCAGTGTTTGTCATGATGTACTCTGCATATAAGTCAAATAAGCAGGGTGACGATATACAGCCTTGACATACTCCTTTTCCTATTTGGAACCAGTCTGTTGTTCTATGTCCAGTTCTAACTGTTGCTTCCTGACCTGCATGTAGGTTTCTCAAGAGGTGGGTCAGGTGGTCTGGTATTCCCATCTCCTTCAGAATTTTCCACAGTTTATTGTGGTCCACACAGTCAAAGGCTTTAGCATAGTCATTAAAACAGAAATAGATGTTTTTCTGGAACTCTCTTGCTTTTTCGATGATCCAGCGGATGTTGGCAATTTGATCTCTGGTTCCTCGGCCTTTTCTAAAACCAGCTTGACCATCTGGGAGTTCACGGTTCACGTATTGCTGAAGCCTGGCTTGGAGAATTTTGAGCATTACTTTACGAGCATGTGAGATGAATACAATTGTGCGGTAGTTTGAACATTCTTTGGGATTGCCTTTCTTAGGGATTGGAATGAAAACTGACCTTTCACAGTCCTGTGGCCACTGCTGAGTTTTCCAAATTTGCTGGCATATTGAGTGCAGCACTTTCACAGCATCATCTTTCAGGATTTGAAATAGCTCAACTGGAATTCCATCACATCCACTAGCTTTGTTTGTCGTGATGCTTTCTAAGGCCCATTTGACTTCACATTCCAGGATGTCTGGCTCTAGATGAGTGATCACACCATCGTGATTATCTGGGTCACAAAGATCTTTTTTGTACAGTTCTTCCGTGTATTCTTGCCACCTCTTCTTAATATCTTCTGCTTTTGTTAGGTCCATACCATTTCTGTCCTTTATTGAACCCATCTTTGCATGAAATGTTCCCTTGGTATCTCTAATTTTCTTGAAGAGATCTCTAGTCGTTCCCATTCTATCGTTTTCCTCTATTTCTTTGCATTGATCACTGAGGAAGGCTTTCTTATCTCTCTTTGCTATTCTTTGGAACTCTGCATTCAAATGGGACTATCTTTCCTTTTCTCCTTTGCTTTTTGCTTCTCTTCTTTTCACAGCTATTTGTAAGGCCTTCTCAGACAACCATTTTGCCTCTTTGCATCTTTCCATGGGGATGGTCTTGATCCCTGTCTCCTGCACAATGTCACAAACGTCCATCCATAGTTCATCAGGCACTCTGTCTATCAGATCTATTCCCTTAAATCTATTTCTCACTTCCACTGTATAGTCATAAGGGTTTTGATTTAGGTCATACCTGAATGGCCTAGTGGTTTTCCCTACTTTCTTCAACTTAAGTCTGAATTTGGCAATAAGGAGTTCATGGTCTGAGCCACAATCAACTCCCGGTCTTGTTTTTGCTGACAGTATAGAGCTTCTCCATCTTTGGCTGCAAAGAATATCATCAATCTGATTTCGGTATTGACCATCTGGTGATGTCCTTGTGTAGAGTCTTTTCTTGTGTTGTTGGAAGAGGGTGTTTGCTATGGCCAGTGTGTTCTCTTGGCAGAACTCTATTAGCCTTTGCCCTGCTTCATTTCATACTCCAAGGCCATAATTATGGTTCCTCAAATGCCTTGTGCTTTTTCATGCTTCAGTACCTTTGCTTATACCTCCTCCAAAACTAGAAAAGCTTACAAACTAAAGATACTCTTACTATACAATCCAGCAATTGTTATTCTTGGTATTTACCTGAAGGAGTTGGCAACCTGCATGTAGATGTTTATAGCAGCTTTATTCATAATTGCCAAAACTTGGAAGAAACCAAGATATCCTACAGTAAGTGAATAGATAAGTAAACTGTGGTACATCAGATAATGGAATATTATTCAGAGCTAAAAACAAACTTTCAGCCATGAAAAGATGTGGAAAAATCTTAAATGCTTATACCAATCTACAAAGGCCATGTATGATTCCAACCATATGACATTCTGAAAAGGCAAACTATAGAGATAGTAAAAACAAACAAACAAAAAATCAGGATTGGGATGGGGGCAGGGTGTGAATTAGGCAGAACACAGAGGATGTTCAAGGCAGTGAAAACACTCTGTGATATTTAATGATGGATACCTGTCATTACACATTTGCTCAAACTCATAGAATATACATAACCAAAAGTAAACTCTAAGATACACTATGGACTTTGGGTTATTATGTTGTGCCAGTGTACATTCATTGATTGAAACATATATGTACCACTCTGGTGGGGGTGGCTTTCCTGATGGCTCAGATGGTAAAGATCCTGCCTGCAATGGGGGAGAGCTGGCTTCGGTCCCTGGGTCAGGAAGATCCCCTGGAGAAGGAAATGGCAACCCACTCCAGTATTCTTGCCTGGAGAATCCCATGGACAGAGGAGCCTGGTGGGCTACAGTCCATGGGGTCGCAAAGAGTCAGATTTGACTGAGCGATATCTTAATCTGTAATGTATGTGTGAAAGCAGAGGTAAATGAGAAATAGCTACACCTTCCTCTCAGTTTTGCTGTGGACCTAAATCTGCTCTGAAAAAAAGTGTAATTGAAAAGAAAAGAAACAGCAACACTGATTCATTGAATAAAACATGCCTTCCATGCGTGTTTGCTTCCCCAGGTTCCCTGCCACCACGGTATTTTTATTTCTTTGTTTATATGCCTGTGAGTTGCCTGTAGGCACGGAGTATAACATGACTATATGTGTATCCTTTGGGTCTAGCATACTACCCAGCAAAGTGTAGATTCTCTAAAATTCTGTATTATTGAATTGATTTTTAATTTCATTCAGATTACCAGTTAATAAGTTACAAATGGAAATTAAAACCCTTTCATGATTCTTTTGATGTTAGAAAAAAATTTAAGAGAAAAGAGAAGTTCAGTTCATTTTAAACACTATAAATTCAGTCGTGTGCAAAATAGGAAATTGTCTTCTATTTTTAATAGCGGGCTAATAATATTTAATATCCTTCAGGAAAAGATCACCCACTCCAATGTTCTTGCCTGGAGAATCCCAGGGATGGGGGAGCCTGGTGGGCTGCCATCTATGGGGTCGCACAGAGTCGGACACGACTGAAGCGACTTAGCAGCAGCAGCAACAGGAAAAGATCACACTTGCAATAATGTTAAACACAGTAATTGTCCTACCCTATATCCTTTGGCTACTAGATAAAATAGGTATCCACGTTGCTCCTGTATTATTTATTTGTTCTCATTTGATTTACAAGGTTTACCAGTGATCTGTTATAGACCTTTCTTTCTCTAAATCAATAGTCAACTTCTCCTTATATTGATTATTAAAGTTTGGCTTATAAGAACTCTTCAAAGAACTTCTAGCCTCTTTATTGCTCAAACATAACTCAATGCTCTAGCCCAAATAAATTAAGCAATATTGCTGTAAGATATTTCTCCAAATCATCCAAGTGAAGGATATGCCAGAAAATAATCCTAGAAGAATATATACTGTGGTAGGCAGAATAATGGCCTAATCCCTTGAACTTCTGAATATGTTACATTATAATACATGGCAACAGGGACTTTACAGATGTAATTAAGTGTACCGATTTTTAAAAAGGGATATTATCCCAAATTATCCAGGAGGTCTCAATCTAATTACACGAGCTTTTTCTCAT
This sequence comes from Cervus elaphus, assembly GCF_910594005.1. Taxonomy (NCBI): domain Eukaryota; kingdom Metazoa; phylum Chordata; class Mammalia; order Artiodactyla; family Cervidae; genus Cervus; species Cervus elaphus. The sequence goes on from NC_057832.1 coordinate 58,018,441, forward strand.
GCTGGAAGCAGTAGAGATGTGGTAGAAGACAAGACAGAGAGAAGCCCAGGTGGTAGGGGTGGTTCAAACTGCTGCACAATCGCACTCATCTCACACACGAGAAAAGTAATGCTTGAAGTTCTGCAAGCCATGCTTCAATAGTACATGAACCAAGAGCTTCCAGATGTTCAGGCTGGATTTAGGAAAGGCAGAAGAACCAGAGATCAAATTCCCAACATCCACTGGATCATAGAAAAAGCAAGAGAGTTCCAGAAAAACACCTACTTCTGCTTTATTGACTACACCAAGGCCTTTGACTGTGTGGATCACAACAAAGTGTGGAAAATTCTTCAAGAAATGGGAATACCAGACCACCTTACCTGCCACCTAAGAAATCTGTATACAGGTCAAGAAGCAACAGTTAGAACTGAACATGGAACAACAGACTAGTTCCAAATTGGGAAAGGAGTGCATCAAGGCTGTATATTGTCACCCTGCTTATTTAGCTTATATGCAGAGTACATCATGAAAAATGCTGGACTGGAAGAAGCACAAGCTGGAATCAAGATTGCCAGGAGAAATATCAATAACCTCGGATATGCAGATGACACCCCCCTTACGGCAGAAAGTGAAGAAGAACTAAAGAGCCTCTTGATGAAAGTGAAAGAGAGTGAAAAAGTTGGCTTATAACTCAACATTCAGAAAACTAGGATCATGGCATCTGGTCCCATCATTTCATGGCAAATAGTTGGGGAAACAATGGAAACAGTGAGAGACTATTTGGGGGGGGGCTCCAAAATCACTGCACATGATGACTGCAGCCATGAAATTAAAAGATGCTTGCTCTTTGGAAGAAAAGCTATGACAAACCTAGACAGTGTATTAAAAAGCAGAGACATTACTTTACCAACAAAGGTCCATCTAGTCAAAGCTATGGTTTTTCCAGTAGTCATGTATGGATGTGAGAGTTGGACTATAAAGAAAGCTGAGCACCAAAAGATGCTTTTGAACTGTGGTGTTGGAGAAGACTCTTGAGAGTCCCTTGGACAACAAGGAGATCCAACCAGTCCATCCTAAAGGAAACCAGGCCTGACTGTTCATTAGGAGGACTGATGCTGAAGCTGAAACTCTGGTACTTTGGCCACCTGATGGGAAGAACTGACTCATTGGAAAAGACCATTATGCTGGGAAAGATTGAAGGGGTGGGGAGAAGGGGATGACAGAGGATGAGATGGTTGGATGGCATCACCAACTCAGTGGACATGAGTTTGAGTAATCTCCGGTAGTTGGTGATGGACAAGGAAGCCTGGTGTGCTGCAGCCCATGGGGTTGCAAAGAGTTGGACATGACTGAGCAACTGAACTGACCTGAACTTTTTAGTATAAGTATGTCCCACAAAATGTCTATAAACTGTGTAAAGGTAATTGTATTAATTTTCTTTTGCTGCTAAAACAAAATATCACAGTCAATGACTTAAATCAAATTTATCTTGTCACAATTCTGTAGGTCAGAAGTCCAGGCAGGATCAACTGGGTCCTCTGTTCCAGGTCTCCCAAGATCAAAATCAAAGCGTCAACTGGCCTAGGCTGACCTCTGATGGCTCTGTCAGAGGACATTCTTTTAAAAGCTATTTGAGATGTAGGCATAATTCTGTTTTTACAGCTATAGGGCTGAGGTTTTGATTCCTTTGCTGGCTGTTAGCCAGGAGCTGCTCTACACTCCTAATGCCAGCTGTGTTCCTTGTCAAATTGTCACTCCTTCTCCCCACCAACCTTCAGTTCAGTTCAGTTCAGTTGCTCAATCGTGTCCGATTCTTTTTGCAACTCCATGGACTTCCCTGTCCATCCCCAACTCCCAGAGCTTGTTCAAACTCTGGGAGTGATGCTATCCAACCATCTTATCCTCTGTTGTCCCCTCCTCCTCCTGCCTTCAATCTTTCACGTACTGTTGAAACCTGACTAGGAGAAAGTTGAGCATTACTTTGCTAGCGTGTGAGATGAGTGCAATTGTGCGATAGTTTGAACATTCTTTGGCATTTCCTTTCTTTGGGATTAGAATGAAAACTGACCTTTCACAGTCCTGTGGCCACTGCTGAGTTTTCCAAATTTGCTGGCATATTGAGTGCAGCACTTTCACAGCATCATGTTTTAGGATTTGAAATAGCTCAATTGGAATTCCATCACCTCCACTAGCTTTGTTTGTAGTGATGCTTCCTAAAGTCCACTTGACTTCACATTTCAGGATGTCTGGCTCTAGGTGAGTGATCACACCATCGTGATTATCTGGGTCATGAAGATCTTTTTTGTATAATTCTTCTGTGTATTCTTGCCACCTCTTCTTAATATCTTCTGCTTTTGTTAGGTCCATACCATTTCTGTCCTTTATTGTGCCCATCTTTGCATGAAATGCTCCCTTTATATCTCTAATTTTCTTGAAGAGATCTCTAGTCGTTCCCATTCTATTGTTTTCCTCTATTTCTTTGAACTGATTGCTGAGGAAGGCTTTCTTATCTCTCCTTGCTATTCTTTGGAACTCTCCATTCAAATAGGTATATCTTCCCCTTTCTCCTTTGCCTTTTGCTTCTCTTCTTTTCACAGCTATATGTAAGGCCTCCTCAGATAGCCATTTTGCCTTTTTGCATTTCTTTTTCATGGGGATGGTCTTGATCACTGCCTCCTATACAATGTCACGAACCTCCGTCCATAGTTCTTCAGGCACTCTGTCTATCAGATCGAATCCCCTGAATCTAATTGTCACTTCCACTGTATAATCGTAAGGGATCTGAGTTAGGTCATACCTGAATGGTCCTGTGGTTTTCTTCAATTTAAGTCTGAATTTGGCAATAAGGAGTTCATGATCTGAGCCACAGTCAACTCCCAATTGTGTTTTTTGCTGACCGTATAGAGCTTCTCCATCTTTGGCTACAAAGAATATAATCAGTCTGATTTCGGTATTGACCATCTGGTGATGTCCACGTGTAGAGTCTTTTCTTGTGTTGGAAGAGGGTGTTTGCTATGACCAGTGCATTCTCTTGGCAAAACTCTATTAGCCTTTGCCCTGCTTCATTCTGTACTCCAAGGCCAAATTTGCCTGTTACTCCAGGTATTTCTTTACTTCCTACTTTTGCATTCCAGTCCCCTGTAATGAAAAGGGCATCTTTTTTGGGTGTTAGTTCTAGAAGGTCTTCTACGTCTTCGTATAACCATTCAACTTCAGCTTCTTCAGCATTACTGGTCAGGGCATAGACTTGGAGTATTAGAATGGTTTGCCTTGGAAATGAACAGAGATCATTCTGTTGTCGTTGAGATTGCATCCAAGTACTGCATTTCAGACTCTTTTGTTGACTGTGATGGCTACTCCATTTCTCCTAAGGGATTCTTGCCCACAGTAGTAGATATAATGGTCACCAGAGTTAAATTCACCCATTCCAGTACATTTTAGTTCACTGATTCCTAAAATGCCGATGTTCCCTATTGCCATCTCCTGTTTGACCACTTCTAATTTGCCTTGATTCATGGATCTAACATTCCAGATTCTTATGCAATATTGCTCTTTATAGCATCAGACTTTACTTTTATCACCAGACACATCCACAAGTGGGCATTGTTTCCACTTTAGCTCAGCCTCTTCACTCCTTCTGGAGCTATTTCTTCTCTCTTCTCCAGTAGAGTATTGGGCGCCTAACAACCTGGGGAGTTCATCTTTCAGTGTCATGTTCTTTTTGCCTTTTCATACTTTTCATGGGGTTCTCAAGGCAAGAATACTGAAGTGGTTTACCATTCCCTTCTCCAGTGGACCACGTTTTGTCAGAACTCTCCACCATGACCCACTCGTCTAGGGTGGCCCTACATGGCATGGCTCATAGTTTCATTGAGTTAGACAAGGCTGTGGTCCATGTGATCAGATTGGTTAGTGTTCTGTGACTGTGGTTTTCATTCTGTCTGCCCTCTGATGGAGAAGGATAAGAGGCTTATGGAAGTTAGTTGTTGCTTATCTGAAACTTACATTTAACAGGGCATCTTGTGTTTTATTTGGCTAACCTAATTAGGAAGAATTGATGAGAAGCCATTGATAATTATTTCCAAATGGAAGTATGTGTAAAATGTAGAATAGGTAAAGAAAAACATTTAGTATAGGAAGAATGACAGCACAAATAAATGAAAATAAGGGCTGTACACAGCTTTTCCTGAGAATGGGGTAAAAGCCAAAAGTTTAGATGTTGGGTTGGAAAACAAAGCTGAAAATTTTACAAAGAGCTAAATCACAAATAGCCTTGGATGGCTGACCTAGAAATTCACTCTTTGATGATGATTTACAGTGGGGTATAATTTTGGTGAAATAGATATTATAACTTTTTGTTCCATTTTTTAATTCATTACAAATGCAATGTGGCTATAATAGTGGCAGAAGCTATTAATGAGCTAATTTAAATTAAATAAATGAATAAACAATCAAAAATACTTGAACACCTTGAGAAGAGGAAAAGATCTGTTTAAAAGAAATGGGAAGTTAGTTCTCTCTAGGAAAATTAGTTAATACTTAGGAATGTGAGTCATAGACAAAGGCAAAGCAAGCCTGTATGCAGTTGAAATATTCAGAAACTATGATGTACTTATAAATCCCCAAAGAGCAGGAAGTGAAACTATTCAAGGGAATCACACTGTGTGAGTCAAGAGAGAATCTTAGCACATCAAGAAAGCACAAATGCAAAAGCTTCCCATTTCCCCCAGCCAAACATGTACAAATGTCAGAAATTTGGCAGCATGGTGGAAGGAGAGGTGCCCTGCTAGCTAATGTGCCAGGTACTATAATTCAAATGAATGGTTTTGAGTTAACTAGACTGTATGGGGGAGAATTTCCTAAACTGAAATAAAATAGTCCACCAAACGTGGTGTGGGCAATGGGAAGAGATAGGGAGCGTGCTACCCCAGTAACATCCATAACACTACCTGCTGGAAACCATCTGAGGATATTGGCATTAACTTCCTCCTCTTCCTCTGACATTACCAAAGTAATTTTAACTTTAAAATGTATTTGCTATTCAAATAGAAAGAGGAAGTAAAACCTGATTCCAACCTCCTTGGAAAATAGTATTTCAAATATTTTCAAACTTCTTAAGCAATTTTGAAAGCTGCAAAAGGCACATTTTACACTATTTTCTGTATTCTAAAAAAATGACTTGTCAACATATAGATGGCCAATAGACACTGTGAAAAGATGCTCAACATCACTAATTATTAGAGAAAGACAAATCAAAGCTACAATGACCTCACACTGGTCGGAAAGTCACCATTAAAAAATATACAAGTAACAAATGCTGGAGAGGGTGTGGTAAAAGGAAAACTCTCCTACACTGTTGGTGGGAATGAAAGTTGGTGCAGCCACTGCAAAGAACAGTATGGAAGTTCCTCAAAAAAACTAAAAATAGAGTTGCCATGTGATCCAGCAATACCACTCCTGGCATATATCTAGACAAAACTATAATTCAAAAAGATACATGCACCCCTATGTTCATAGTGGCACCATTTACAATACTCAAAATATGGAAACAACTTAAATGTCCATCAACAGATGAATAGATAAAGAAAACGTGGTATATATATACCATGGAATACTACTCAGCCATAAAAAAGAACAAAAATAATACCATTTGCAGCAACATGGTTAGACCTAGAGATTATTATACTAAGTGAAGTTAGTCAGAAAGAGAACGACAAATATCATTTTTAATCACTTATATGTGAAGTCTAAAATATGGCACAAATGAGCCTATTTATGAAACAGAAACAAATTCACAGACCTGGAGAACAGACTTGTTACTGCCAATGTAGGGGAGGGATGGATTGGGAGTTTCGGATTATCAGATGCAAGCTATTATATTTAGAATGATCCAAATGTATAGCACAGGGAACTATATTTAATATCCTATGATAAAACATATTGGAAAAGACTATGAAAAAGAATGTATATATATATGTGTGTGTGTGTGTGTGTGTGTGTGTGTGTGTGTATTTGAATCACTTTGCTATATAGCAGAAATTAACACAATATTGTAAATCAACTATACCACAAAGGAAAAAAAAAACAGCTTCTTTAAACAACAAAAGAAATGACTAGTAGCACTATATAGGTGTGATTATATACTCTATATTATAAAGTCATTATATTCATAGTTTTTTTTTTATAATTTATTTATTTTTTCAGTGGGTTTTGTCATACACTGACATGAATCAGCAATAGATTTACACGTATTCCCCATCCCGATCCCCCCTCCCACCTCCCTCTCCACCCGATTCTTCTGGGTCTTCCCAGTGCACCAGGCTATTCATAGTTTTTTTAAACTTACACTCAAATTTCTTGCCTTTGCTTTATGCCCAGAATAAAATCAATATATATATATATATATATTCCATATAATGGATCTTAAATCTAAAGAACTCAAGATATTTTGACTAGTGTGATTTGGTTAGCTTTATAGTACTTATATAGATATCTTAAAATTTCTTGTTAAGCATAATTAAAAAATAATGTTTATTACTGATAAATAAATGATGATGGAATCATTTCTCAGAGGTCTAATAAATTAGAACTCCTTGGTATAGTTCTAATGTTTGATTAAAAAACAAAGGTTAGGGGAGACTGGGATTCTTCATAAACTCAGCCAGATCCTGCTGCTGCTGCTATTGCTGCTAAGTCACTTCAGTCATGTTCAACTCTGTGACCCCATAGACGTCAGCCCACCAGGCTTCCCAAATGATTTGTACAACTGGATGTAAAGCCTCATTGCCTCTACACATCTCTCCCAACTGACAGTATTGTGCTGCACAAGGTTGGCAAATTGTTTCAGAATGGGCTTTCCATGGATGCAATATTCTGTCTTCAAACATGTGTATTTAAGAAAGCAGTTTTATACCTTCAGGTACGATCAGACTTTTAGAAAATGAATTAACTCTAATCAGATTCATAAGAGTTTTTTTCCCCCCAAGCAGTACATTTTAATTACATTTGTTCTTTAATAGCTCTATCTGTGTATACAGACTGGGCAGCATACTCACTTATTGATAAAACACTTCACAGCGTAGAAAGTCAGAAGAATTCTTTATTACATGTGCTGTCTCTCCCTGTCCCAGATTTGAGATATAATTGAATACTACCTTGTGTAAGCTTAAGTTGTGAAAAATGTTGATTGGAGACACTGACATATAGCAAAATGATCACCAAAGCCACAGTGTTAACTAACACCTCTGTCACCTCACTGAATTATCATTTCTTTTTAATGGTGAGGACATTTAAGATACAATCTCTTAGCAATGCTCAAATATAGGATACAATATTATTAACTAAAATCCCCATGTGGAATACTATATCCCCAGAACTTCATCTGGAGGTTTGTACCCTTTGACAAATGTCTGCATTCTACCCCACCCACTTCCCTGTAACCACCATTCCACTCTTTGGTTCAAAAGAATGCCAATATATTTTTTTACATTAGAAGATATGTGGCTTTTTTGGATACATGCCATCTAAAACATCCTCTTTCAGATGAAAAATCGAAGTACCAGAGGCAAAAGAAAAAAATCAAAGTACCTGGCAAATATTGGTTGGCACAGCAAAATGATGGAAAGAAGTGATTACAGAAAACTTGGAAACAATAATAGTATGCTTTTCTATAACACAAGAGGTCCCTCTGAGTTTTTTCTAAATTTTTATTTAATTTTATATTTTTTAAGACTTGTCGGGTGAATTTAGTTACAGTTTCTGTGTGTGCTATAATGTCCTTCAGGAGGGTACTTAGATGGTGGCCAAGTGTACCAGGGGAAAACAAAACATACTCACCTGGCCACGAGGAGACAAGGTTGGCAGCTTGAGGAACTTGGCCTGGTTGTATTTACCAGACATGTTAGCCGGGGAAGCAGCACTGTCAGGGGCGGAATGTGCCAGAGCAGGACCCCCACTCTCTCCTCTTTAATGGTGTGCGTTCCGCTTACAGCAGGACAATGAGATCTCAGTGGACATTGGCTAGCCCCTCTACCCACCAACCCTGGGGTGCGAAGTAGCTTACCCATCCCAGCAGAACTTCCTACCTTAAATTGCAGTAGATAATGCCACACCCAGGCATGATGAGGCTTGGTATTCTCAGCAGCATAGCTTCTTCATGCAGAGTGAGACTCAGGGCAAAAGCTGTTTCTGGTGACTTCTATAACTTTATGGTGTTGGATGCCTCAGCAGAAGTCCCCACTCTTGCATACAGGGTAAGAGGCCCTCGTGTTTGATCACTCAAATGTAAAATAAGCCTGGGACAGTACTTCAGTTCACCTGGCCAAAGTGGTTTTACCTGTTAGTAATTTAATCTGTTGCTTTAATAGCCCATTCTTTCTTTTTTACCAACCAGATTACAGGGGAGACAGAGCCTCCATTTAATGTCATGGTCTTTTGATCAATCATGACCTTTGAAATGTGACCACTAATCACTGTCAATTTTATTCAGGTATTCACACAAGCTACTCAGCTTCTCTAATCCAATAAGGGAGGCACCCTTTTTTGCATAATGACAGGAGAAAGCTTTAGTTAAGCCAGACAAGGTGTTCTCACAAACCAAGGCACATTTAGAACTTTTACTTATAGGGAGGGGGCCCAATATAATCAATTTGACAACCTCTAACCAGGTGGGGTCTCCAGTGTACCCCCAGATTCCTTTGGCAGTTGCTTTGGGCATTGTTTAGAACATCCAGGGCATGCTATTGCTGCTTTAACCGAGTCACTGTCTTTCAAGAGCAACCCAGCGTCCTTAGCAATATGGTATCTTACCAGGGCATTGTGGTGGTCACTCTTTCTTTGCACTCAATCTGTTGTATATACTGAAAGATCAGATCTTTGGATTTGTACCAGAGCTAGGCATCAAGTTCCTGATGACCAGGGGGTGTCAGTGTTTTCTGAGCTGAGACATGGAAGACAGTGAGGACAGCCTGAGGCTCTTGCAGGTGAACACAAATGTCTTTCCATATATCCTGACCCCACAAGGGTTTATTTATATCACCTGTCCCTTGGTTTTTCATTGTCCAAGCCATGGGGTTAATCTCTTTAGAAGGGCCCAATTGTGGGTTCAAAGGGTTAATGACCAGGGCTTCTGAGTGACCCCCAGCCAGTGTTCTGAGGTCCACCCACTGGCTGCTGCTGTCCTGTTTTTATCCAGATGGTGTCACTGTTGGACCGAGTGACGACTACAGACCAAGTGGATGAATTGTCTCCTTTAGATCCATTTGTTTATCAGGCATCAGTGGGGGTTTCCTTGCTTCTCTCTCTATGGGGTGCAGGGGCCACCACAGGAATAGGGGTGGGCATTTGGAAGATCTGCTTACTCTACTTGCCCAGCTCAGGGGAGGCAAGTGGACTGCGCAGTCCAAGGACAGGGGAGGGGAGGAGGGAAGAGCCTTCAGTTGCCTGGGTCCTGCTCAGAGTCAGCCAGTGGCCACATCCTCTTGGTTACTGCCTTCAGCAGTTTGTATTGTCTTGATATCAAGATCATGTTTCATTTCTTTATTTTAATAATGGGAAAGGAAAGGGAAAGAAGGAACACAAAAATCAACTAAAATATTCTTTTGTTGTTCAGTTGCTCAGTCGTTTCTGACTCTTTGTGACCCCATGGACTGCAACACACCAGGCTTCCCTGTCCTTCACCATCTCCCGGAGCTTGCTCAATTTCATGTCCATTGAGTCGGTGATGCCATTCTTACCACATGTATTTATTCTCTTGAAATAGCTTTAAAGCACAAACTAGATGATAAAATTGGGGCTTCCCAGGTGGTGCTAATGGTAAAGAACCCACCTGCCAATGCTGGAGACATAAGAAATGTGGGTTTGATCCCTGGGTAGGGAAGATCCCCTGGAGGAGAGCATGGCAACCCACTCCAGTATTCTTGCCTGGAGAATCCCATGGACAGAGGAGCCTGTTGGGTTACAATCCATAGGGTCACACAGAGTCAGACATGACTGAAGCGATTTAGCATGAATACACCAGATGATAAAATTAATGAATCATTACTGGAATCAAGCAAGAAGTCTACAGGTTTCTAAGTTGCATGACTCTCAGAAATTATTAAGCATTCACGTTTTCATGGGCATGCAGAAAAGCATGACTTCATATTATTTCAAAAACAGAACGCAGACTACTTTCTTACAACATTTGTGAAGAAATGTTTCTTCACTTTCCCTTGAAGAAGGAAGTATGTTAGTGTTTCAATATCTGAGATGTTTGATTAATATGGAATAAAAAGGAGGTTGGAAGATGGAATCTTTGGTTTTGAAATGGAAAGTGAGAAAACGTCCATGCTGAGATGTGCAACTAAAAGTGTCTCAACACAAAGGTTGAGATGACCCTAAGAGAAGACTCGGAGGACACTGTACAGGAGGATGTGTGTTGGGAATGTATGTTGTGTCCTAGAGTAGGATAAATGGAAGAAGGATTGGCAGTGCTCTAAGTTACATGCAAAAGCTTAGCTCCTTAACCTGAAATTTACCGCCTTCATTTAATAGTGGACAGACCATAAGGGGTTAATTGTGGACCTGTTCTCAGCATTCAGAATTCTTTAATCCTGTTCCTAAGATAACAGATAAAGACACTGCTAATTGCCTCCTGAAAAGATCTACCCGATCCCTCCTTGCGCACTGTACCACAGTACTTTTAGTGTACTAAAGGGAGCCCTCTTCTCAGCCACAGAATGTAAACCATAGAGGTTTTAAGATTGGATGAGGCGCCAACAAATAACCTCTCTGGCCAACAAGGTGTAAAGACAGTTCTGCTAGAGGGCTTCCAGCATGTCTTCTTTCCTGATAAAAAGAGTCACCACGGTTTTTTGTCTGCCTCCCCACAAGGTTGTGTGAGGACAACTCTAACAACAGCCACCATTTTGTATCTGTGAGAGCAAAGTCATGAGACACATGGGAAACCAGCCCAGAGTTCTGCCAGGCCTGAGTGCTCAAGAGAAACCTGCCCTGGAGCCATCTGTCCTGGATCTCTTGCAATGTGAGAGAAGAGCTTTCTCATCTTATTCAAGACAATCATATCGATATTGTTACTTGAAGGCAGAAATCACTAGGCTGTAAATCACACAGTGAGGCTAATTGAGATGTGTATTCCCACTCTGATCTGCCTTTAAGCCCCACCTCTAGGGTCATACCTCTCAGACTATAATCAATGCAGGAGGTAGGGCAGGATGTTTTGCCAATGTGTATACAGTGAGCCTGGCTACGGAGGTAGACATTTTCTACCTACCAGTCTGTTTCACGGTCCATAAAGCTGTGTCTGCCTCAGTGTCTCCTCTGAAACTTGAGTTTCCTTGTAGGCATTTGGCCCCAAAGTAAACTCCAGTCCTCCACCTGAAGGATGAAACCCACTCTCACCCTTCTCAGAAGTGGTCCTCTGAAGGACTGCATCAGGATAAATCAGGATGACCTGGCAGCTTATTGAAAGTATGGATGCCTGGCCCCATCCACAGGCTCTCAGGAAGTGGTGTCCTAATAAGCGTCTAGTTAACACTGATTTGGTGAAAGCTGAAAACTCTGCCTTATCCTCTGACTGTACTTTCACTGGGCCCACACAAGAATAAGCACAATGCCAGTCTCATTGCCTCTGCCTACCCAGATTTGGGTTGCATCCACCTGGATTTCCTCTTGCTTTTTGCCCTTCACGCCAGGTTGAGCCGGCCAAAGTCTGTCACTTCCACAGGACATGTCACTGGACTGCCCACCTGCCCCCAGGGACAAGTCCACTGAGTGGAGTCCGTTTCCTCAGTCCCATCTTTTCTAGCTCAATCTTTCTCCCCAGTGCCCGCTATTAAGCCAAAATTAGTTAATTATCACGTCCGTTAAGTTCTCAGTGAGCCAATGTCCAAGTGTCTGAAATCCACTAATTATCAGAAACTCAGATTTTTTAAAAATTCCCTAAAAGAAAAATCTGAGCCATAAACTTAGAGAATGATTGGAGTGTGAGAGCTAGGTCAGCACTGCATGGTTATCTTATGAAATCAAAATGCTTTTGATGTATCTGTCAGCTTTGCATTTTGTTCCTTAAAACAAAAAAACTCATAGGGCAGGGAAAAAATTCTATGTTGCTTATTTTATTTATTTATGTATTCATGTATGTACCTATGTATGTCTTTATTTAGAAAAGCCCAAAACTATTTTTTGACCATGCCGCAAGGCTTGTGGGATCTTAGTTCTCTGACCAGGGACTGGCCTGGGCCCTTGACAGTGAAAACCCAGAGTCCTAACCATTGGACTGCCAGAGAAGTCCCAAGAAAACCCAAAACCTTTAATTTTCAACATGAGCTACATGGTCATGAAGACTGTGCAACATGACCCACTCCAACCCATCAGCCCAAGAAACCCTCCCTTCCCCGGAACCCAAGAGCCTCCTGCTCCCAGAGACGAAAGGGGTGAAAGGTGAGTGGAGAGTAAAACTGAGGGCCAGGGGTCCTGCCTTCCTGCCAACCCCTTAGAGGCAGTAGTAGAAAGGGCTCTAGAGATGATGCCTGAGGCCCTGGGTTTAAATCTCCACTTTGCCCTCACAGAAGCTATGAGTCAAGGGGGTACAGTCAATATGCTGCGTATTTTAAAAATAAAGAGATTCAAAGACTCTCTTCCTTGCCCAAAGTGATATGGTGCCCATCTGAGTCCAAACTCTGGTGTAAATAAGCAAAAAGCTTTCCTCATTAACAGCCCTGGTTTAGTTTTATATTCCATTAACTATGCCTGTTCTCCTTCCCATGCCTCTACAGTCAACGGGCAATTTTCAAACTTTAGCTTATTTGTTCTCGTGGCAATATTTGTTCCTGTTGACTTTTGAAATCCTTTTATCCTTTGGATTCCTCAACAACTCTTCTCCCTGGTTCTCCTTTGCCCCACCTCCTCCAGCTTCAGGCACACCTGCTGATCCAATCAGCGCTTGTTATTCTCCACATAAAAGCTGGCAACCTACAATTAGAAAAGAAAGGAGGTGGGATCACAAGGAATAGGGACTATTTAATGCATGTGTTTTCCTTACTAAATCTAGTCAACAGAACCTTCTGTAATTGAGCATTCAACTTATGACTGAGGAAGTGAATTGTTTTAACTTAACTAAAATGGCCACAATGTGGAGAATGGCTACCATATTGGACAGTATAGTGTAGAGTCTCACAACATAAAGGATGGTGCATGGTGCATGGTCTGTGGGACCAGCAGGTTGTGCATCACCCAGGTACCAGTTAGAAATGCAGAACAGGCCCCACCCCAGATCCACTGAAATAGAATTTGCATCTTAACAAGATCACCAGGTCATTCATAAGCACAATAACATTTGAGAAACATTGCTTAGAAAGTTTAATTTTGAAGCACTATAGTGACGGACACCTGTTTATATCCCAGTACATCTGTGGCTATTATTATACCTGAAGAAGTTTCCTTCTGTGAATTTTTACGAAGTCCCTCTCAATACACTAATTAAATACTTCATTAATCATATCTTGGTTGAAGTCCCACTGGATGTCAAAATTCTAAGATAAGTCTTTTATTTCAGAAAGCAACTGAGTTTAATCTATTGATCTGAGTTACATCTCATCCTTCTCTTGAGGGGGTATCATGTGTTAGTAAAACCACTACTTCCTTTCCTTTGTTCTGAGGAAGTATTATCTTCCTTTCGTAAAGGAGTAGAATATAGAAGAGAAAAAATTAAACCACATTGTTCAATAATCTCCAAACAGGTAACCAGCTTGACTGTGAAATCAGGTCACACCCTATGGCTTATGAGAAGACTCACGCAAAGCATTTAAAGATCTGAAGCTAAATAGATTAGAGAAAAAGTTCACGTTAAACAAATGTTTTCTCATTTTCTGTTGAATGTGTCCATGCTCTGGGATCTCCCAAGGGTTAAAGAGACTCAATTTCCTAAAAAAGAGACAAGACTCTTTGGAATATAGTGAAGCTTCCAGATGTAGTGGTTTGGGAGATGGTCACTTTGGCTGACAGCGCAGGTCATAAAGGAGGGTGGGCTAGGAGTCTCAGAGGCAGGGTGTCTGTGGACTCTACTTGGGCTGCCTCAGTTCCTTCTGTAAAATGAAGTATCTGGATTTGTTAGAGCCTCTTTTAGGTCAGTTCTAGCTCTTACGCTCATCTTTGAAAACCTGTAAGAAGGAAGTTAAAATGATTAAGTCATTATCTCCAAAAGAAGGATCATTTCACAGTCACTTTAAGAAAAGCATATGCATTTATTCAACAAATACTGAACTCATTCAACAAGTATATGCTACACACTGACCTGGACACGGGGAAGAGACAATGACGGTACCGTTAGGGTCAGTGAAGTCCAGCTTAGGAAAGTGGTAAATTCTCAAACCTTGTTTACATGCCTAAGCCATTGACTGAGGCTTTGCAATGCCAGGCGGGGTGCCCTGTTTGATTTAGAGTCCAAAAGTCAAGGACACAGCCCATCCTTAGGTATGTTCCAGGCAGCGTATCTCAGTAGACCAGAAGGCAGGCAATAACCCACAACAAAAAATTAAGCAATTAAAACACCTTGTGGAAAATCATACGTAAAAGCTGCAACTGGGGCGGTGTGGTGTGTTCCCTGAGCAGTCGCCTGACACTGTGCAGTCAGAGAGGGCTTCTCAGACGTGGTTAACATCAGCGCTGAGAACTGAATACAAGAGGCAGCCTGACACGTGGGAGTGAGAAAAGCACTCTGGGCAGAGACTCACAGATGCGCCTGAAACTAACACAACACCGTAAATGAACTTTATTCAGACACAAACAAGAAAGAAATAATGCCATTTGCAGCAACATGGGTGGACTTAGAGACTATCATACTACGTGAAGGAAGTCAGACAGAGAGAGATAAATATCATATGATATCAATATATGTGGAATCTAAAAAAAGATGATACAAATGAACTTATTTAGAAAACAAAAACAGACTCATATACATAGAAAGCAATCTTAAGTTTACCAAAGGGGAAATGTGGGTGGTGAGGGATAAATTAGGAGTTTAGGATTAACATACACACACAACTACAGGTATATACAAAATAGATAATCAACAAGAACCTACTATATAGCACCGGGAACTCTACTCAATATTCTGTATTAACCTATTTGGGAAAAGAATCTGAAAAAGAATAGATATATTTATATGTACAACTGAATCACTGGGCTGTACATGTGAAACTAACACAACCCTGTAAAATAAATATACTGCAATAAATCATACTTGTGATTAAATTATAAACCTAAAAAATAAGAGGATTGTATTGTTCTGAACTGGAAAATTTCTAAGCTCTCATACTAAGGTTTTTTTATTTTTCTTAAAAATCTTGGCACATCTGAATGAAAAGAGCTGAATTCTGAGTATAGTGAGAAAAATATACTAAATACATGCATTCTTCTATCTGTGTTTTAACTACAATATATACACTTTTTTAATACTTTTAATTCCTTATGCTGTCAGTGTGAACAATTAATCTGTGTGCTGGCCATAGTCTTGAATTATAGCTGACTTTTATTTTTAGGCTTCGCTGTTGGTCACAACTGACATTTCCTAGTTAGTCCTTCGTCAGAGAAGCAAACCCTAAATATAGCATAGTTTCTATGGGAACATACTTTATCTTGAAGATTCCAAGAAACACATTTTATCTGAAAAACGAGACCTGCCAGATAAAATGTGAAAATCCAGGCTCACAATCCAGATTTTCTACTTTCAAAATAATGCGATTTAAGGAGAGATATTTAAAATGGATTGAAAAATTGGCTCCATGAGAAATCTTTCTAACTGAGTTAAATTGGTACAGATCTGCTTTTGACTGTAAGAGTTGGAAATCTCATCTTTTATTGTTTTTCTTGTAATAATCAAGCACATGACTCTATTATGTTTAGATTCTATTGTTTTGTATCTCTGTGGCTGCAAACAGTTGGGTAATCATCTAGCAGATGGCGTAGGTGGTGATGATTACTCATTCTTCCCAAAGTAAATGAAAATTTTATGAGTTGTTACTGAAATGTAGGTCATAATGAGTTTGCTTTACAAGTTATAGAGTTTTGGGCCTTTTAAATACCTGTAGCTGAACAGTAATATGATTTGGGGCTGCATTTGCCTATTAGTATTGAAGGCATGTTGGTTTCTTTCATCTTTAGGTATACTAAACCCATTTCCTTAAAGTTATGCTTTGAGACCTTAAGATAGCTAAAGATGACTATGCAGTTAGAGCAGGAAGTAAAAAGACTGATGGAAGAATATTTAAGACTTTTGAGAAAAACAAAACGAGCCCTCTTGTGGAAGTTACATCACCAGACAGTCAAGCTCCAAAGGAGTCATATCTCCAAATGGCAGTTATTGAGGGAAGGGAGTCTTTGGAAATTGAACACCAGAGAGATAAATATTTTGAGCTTATTGCTGAGAATATGAAAGTCTCATAGGAAGTAGTCCTCTCCATCATTCTTGTACTGAATATGAAACATTTTGGATATAATAAGTGCAATAAGGAACAGCACTGAGGGTGAAAAAAGCTCTAAATTTTTCATGCTAATAAGAAAAATTACTGCAAAGAAGTAATGGATAGTGAAAATGAAAGTCCTAACTTAAGAAGAATGATTTGAGTCTGTCTCACCACTAGTTTTAGAGATAAACATCTGTTGGTGGCCCAGATGCTTTATCTGGACCCTCCATCTTGACTGTGTAACTTCGGAAGTTCTCAGTCTAAAGCTTGAGCTCTTCACCAGTTCATTATCCACCCCATGACTTCCCTTGACTGTTGTTAGTGAAGACTTGATTCTAGAAAAGTATTCTTCTTACCTGCTCTGATGTAGACCACCAACAAATGACCAGGTTGTCTTGAGTCTTCCACCAGCAGAAAATCATAAGAGGAAAAGAACAAGTAAGTAGTTCGGATGGTCATTTAATGGTTTCTGCGTGAGAAACAGAGCTAGAAATCTCAGTGCTTGGTTTTTACAAGCAAAGAAATACTTAGAAATTTCCTGGGGTTGGCGGTCCTAAGGGTAAGGTCCTGAGAGAAAGGAAAGGGGATGATCCAACTCCTCTCTTTGCTAAAAATTTATCCCAATGCATTTGAATATTTATAGGGTGATTCTGAGAGAACTTCAAAAGGGTGGAATTTTATGTTTATGATATATCTTTGTGTACACTGTAGAAGGAAAAGTAGCATTGAGACTTTTAAGACCAAGTCCACGTCAGGGAATTTGTTGGCTCTTTAGACATGGAATCTTTCTTACTTCTCATAACATTCTTACAAACTAGATCTCATTCCCATATTTGAGATTGAAGAGGCAACTTCAGTGTTAAGCATATAAAAACCACCTAAACTGGTTGGATGTGATAGATTATTTAAGTTTTCCTTGCCTTAAAGTCATTTCAAACTTAACATCTTGTCTCCTTAGACTGCAGAACTACCGACATTTTAAAATTTTAGTAGTTTCGAATTTGTTTTTCATAAGTCACATAAAACTATTTTGTTTCACACAAAAAGTATATAAGCATTATGTATTTTATGTATATGTAATTGGCTATAACATATATTTCAGCACATAAAATTTAGATTGTTATGCAAAATATAATTATATTTCTAAATTACAATAAAATCTTATTTGAGGGTAGTCAACCTGACGGGGTCAATGTAAATTTTTTTATAAACAAAAATTTAATTATTCTAAGAAGATTCCATGGTAGCAGAAGAAAAATTCTAAGATATTAAGGTATTCACTGTGGAATAACTACTCCCTCAGAAACATATGCTCAAACTTCTTCTGACCACGTGGAGAGCAGATACATGAGGAAAATGAACACAGATAATTCCAGATGGGAAAGTTTGACTTGTTGAAGCCTGGGTCTCATACGATCTAATCAAAGATCTGAAAAAGTGTTTTTTTAATTGTCAAATATTTATTATATACTTAATAATGCAACAACAATTTTATGTAACATAACTGTGTATCTGCCCCTATGTAGAGTAAGGAGAAAAAAGTAAATAATGTCTTTTTTGTCTTTGCTTTTCACCTTAAGCGTCATTACTTTGTGTAGCTCTTTTTTTATATATATAAAGTTGTCTCAAACACACTGACTCATTTAATTTTACAGTGATGTAGGCAGTATGTGAAGTGAAAGTCACTTAGTCATGTCCAACTCTTTGCAACCCCATGGACTATACAGTCCATGGAATTCTCTGTAGCCTTTCCCTTCTCCAGGGGATCTTCCCAACCTAGGGATAGAGCCCAGGTGTCCTGAATTGCAGGTGAATTCTTCACCAGCTGAGCTATTGTAGTCAGTATGATCTTCTGTATTTCATAGCTAGAGTTCTGTGAGGCCAGATGACTTATGCATGCTCTAACAGCGAACAAATGACCGAGTGGCACTTAGGTATGGCAAAGCACATTGCCAAGCATTCTTGTCTTTCTGCTATATGATCACTGCCCCTTATGCATCCAGTACCTGAAAAACTTAAATGAAAGCTAAACAGAACCTACCCTCAAACTCCAACTTTTTACCAAATGTAACACACCAATCCACGAAAGTTTCAGAGTCTGGAAGAAGGAAAGAGAGAAGGTGATAGGTATATTATAGGCCACTTCTTCCTCAAAGCTGCTCACAGAAAATATTTTCAAGTGTCTGATATATCTTCTCACAACAATTTCATGTGACTTACATGATCGTTACAATATCTCAAACTGGATTTCCTGACAATAGGAAGGATGGCCTTTATTTTATAGATCTGATATGGATGTTTGCTGGGTACATACGGTCCCTACCATCACTTAAACTTTATTTTGTTCATCATGATTTTTTTGCATTAGTTTTTATTCTAAAAAATATTGCATTAGACTGTTATTTATTTTGATGACTGAGTCTCTAGCCCTTCCTTAAATTTTATGCCAGAGAATAATGTGTCTTATGCTCAGCCCTGTGCTGGTATGTGAATTTAGACATATCCATGAACAGAATGCCTGACTGCCCAACGACAAGTTTTATATTCAATCTTATTTTTGTCATTTTGTTTCACTCTCTGACTTCTCAGTATTTTTGAGTAATGAAGATGAGTCTCTGACAATATTTATTGGGTATTCAGTTCATGGGCAGTTGCTGTGCAATTTTAATATATCCACTCTAATTTTGTAAAACTTTTAATTTAAGGGTTTATGGCCTCCTAGCATTTTGTGGTGAAAGATGGAGCTGACCAATGTGACCACCCTGTCAAACGCTTCGAACACAGACCTGAGTCGCTGTGACAGGCACTGCAGGACGATTCTCCTATCACTATACAGTGTGGTTTTGCTGGGAGGCGCTGCAGGGGCCATTGCGATGTCTTATATGATGCTCAAAAGGAACAACCAATCAATCGTCGCCACGATTGTTCTCAATATCATCGTGCTACACTCCATCCTCCTGTTCAGCCTTCCCTTCCGCCTCAGCTATTATGTCTTAGTTGTCTGGGAGTTTGGATCCTTCACCTGCCGATTGGTTAGCAGCATAATATATGGTCATATGTATTTCACCTTTGTTTTCTATGTGGCCATCATTGTAAGTCGATTGCTCATGTATTTTAAGAAACTCCAAACTCAGTTCCAAAAGTACCATGTGGTGGTTTTAAGCATTATTATTTGGATGGTGGGTAGTGTCATTTTTTTGCCAATATTTTTTTTACATTATGGCACCAATCCAAGTTACTCAGAACAACAGTGTTTCGAGTTCTACAAAGACCTCAAACGCGAGGAGTTTATTATCTTGAACTACTCTATGATTGTCATTATGATGACAACGGTTGTGACCCTCTTTCTGATACAGATGTGGGTCATTGTTCAACTGGTAAAGGCTCTTTGGCCAGACATGTGGACGCATCAAGAGTATAGAGCTCAAATCAAGAGCTTCTTCTTCCTCCTCATAATAGTGGTTTGTTTTATACCCCACCATGCCTTCCGGATACACTTCATTCAACATTACTCAGAGACAGAAAATTCCGATTTAGTTCTTTATAATGAAATTTTTGTTGCTTTAACTACAGCCTGTTGCCTGGATATGCTGTGTTTCGTAGGTGGTGTTATCCATTAAAGATGCCTATGTTACTTGCTTTGTAATCAGTTTCTCACTATTGTGAAAAAATAGTTTCAATTGAGTAGCTGCTTCCACAACTTCGAAATTTTTCAAATTCTTGTTCTTAATCATCACCAAAATGATTTTTTCACAAAAAGGTAATGAGGATTGATTTTTTTCTCTCTTCTCAACAAACTGTTATTAGTTCTTCACTACCTGAACATGTTCAATTGCCTTAACGCTACACAAGTTGATCCCAACCACCCAGACTCAACAAATCTCTCTTTTTTTCCTGTAATATTTACTTCCACTATGCACAGCTGTTGGTTTTTCCAGTATACTCTCTTCTTTGCATTTATTTTCACTGAGCTTTGATCCTAGAATATTCTTCAAGGTCCAGAGAACCCAAAGATAAAGACTCTACAGAAGCCTTAACTTATTCAACTTATGGTCAACTTGGCGATGTCTCTATCTTGAAAATTACTGATATTTTACCATATCTGGAGGAAAGAATTAGCTCAGAAAGTCAAGAGACCTAGAGGAAATTCTTTCAGGATTGATGGGACATTGTGGTTTGATTTTGATTAAGATATAACAGATAGTCAGGAAGCTGAGATTACCTCCCCGATCTCCCTTTCCAGACATGTAGCCATAAGGCAGGAAAAGAAATAGGAAAAGGCGGAAAACAACTGGTTTTAGTCTAAGCATGCTGGCAGACTGTATTAGAGCCATGCCTCTGAGACTGTGGGACTATTCTCAAGCTTCTTTAAGGCACCATTTATAACCAGTAGTGTTATACAAAATCAGTCAGTGTCAGTTAAATGCAATAAAACAACCAAGACAACCAACTCAGATTCTACTTATCAAACACAGACATCGATAGGTCCTTACGCTTTGCTTTGCTTATAATTATACTCCATAAAGAGGGCTTACCACTTCTTCCCTCTTTAGCAAATTGGCCAGAGGCTTTAGTCTTGGCCAAGACGACTTCATGCCAGAGCACTGAAGCAGGAAGTTTTAACTTGGTTCCATTACCCTCTTATCAAAAATCCTTCCCACTCATTCTGGATTTTGGAGAGAAATGAAAAAAATCCACCAAGAATTATAAACGTACATGCATCTTGAAATTGGCTTCTGAGTTTTCATTTCCTTGTGATTTTCTACTGGGTCTATCAGACAGAAAGTCAAGTAGATTACTGGAAAAGGAGGGAAAATTGTACCCCCTGTGCCAGAGAGAAATTGTGTAGTACCTAAAGTTTACCATACTGTAAGGTCAATATCATAAACCTGTTATATGGGAACAATCTTTTGTTTTTTAATGCATTTACTTTTGAACAGTAGTCTTCAGAGTGGGAGTGGGTACAATAATAATTTAGTGGAATGTAAAAGAGTAGTAGTAGAAATTTATTTCTATTTATTTTATATTAAAATATAGTTTATTGTACTGATATTCATAAAGGAACTTATCAGCAATGTATGGGTATAAACTATGTATAAATATTACTTAATGGGGATATATACAATTTTTTTTTTTACTGATAAGGATGTAAGATCAAAATAATCTGAAATCCACTGTTCCTGAAGACTATTCAACAATGACAATATTCCCTGTCAAAATGTTTTTCTCTTAGGGACAAGACCATTCTTTCTTTAGTGAAAGTATCTTGATGAAATGTAATGAAATGTAACTATCAAGATAATATAGAAAAGCATATCAGATATTACCATCAGATACCTAACAAACAAATGTATTTGTACAGACCATCTATTATTGTCTTTGTCAAATTGCCTTATAAGTGTGTTTGTGTGTAATTATCTCTTATACTCTCCACATTTCAGACCAAAGGAATGGGTCTTATTTGATTGTGTATATTTAATCCTCCCTTGAAAATCAAACTACTCTTGAAGCTAGAAAAGTGTGAAATCAGACTCTGAAGGTTGAATATTGTGAGATCTGGGAATTGCAAATTCGGTCCTCAAGTAGTAATCATCTGTCCTATGAGCCCTCTGCCTAGGGTGGAAGTTGCTTACACAACAGGTAATAAACCAATGACCTCATAAATCCAGTCAGATGGAGGTTTGTGCTGGTATCTCTCAATCTGGGTGATGATAAATATTGATATTTCAGAGTGAAAACCACTAAGATGGAGAGTACTCTAGATCTCAGATATTAACCAGATCAAGGATACATCTTCAGATTAGCTGATTTACCAGTAATTTTCTTTTTCTCTCAAGCAGTCATTTTGCCACTTGATAGCAAATACGTCTTCAATAAAACTCTATGCATAAAAGGTTACTATTAACTCCTTCATTTATAAGGAGCTAAAACAAAGACAAACTCTCTACCCACTTTATTTATACTAAATCCAGAATCTTTAGTGCTTTAGACTTACAAAGGGGATATCAGTTGGACAAAGTACTGTGAGCTGATCAAGTATTCATTTCTTGTCAAGATCCCACCAGGAAATGAAGTCCCACACAAATTAGGCTAATTCAAGGATAACACAATGATCAGAGACTAGTTATAAAGAAGTGTATACAATGCAGGGAAATCCAGAACAATGGCACTCCAAGGCTAGTGATAGTAGCGCTGTCACTATCCTTATGCCCAAAATGACAAACAGGGGTACTGGTGACCAAAAACTGGAAACAGGAGTATTGTGGAATGAAAGTAAAAGTCGCTCAGTTGTGTCTGGCTCTTTGCAACCCATGGACTATATAGTCCATGGAATTCTCCAGTCCAGAATACTGGAGTGGGTAGCCTTTTCCTTATCCAGGGGATCTTCCCAATCCAGGGATCCAACCCAGTTCTCCTGTGTTGCAGGCAGATTCTTTACCAGCTGAGCCACAGTTCAGTTCAGTCGCTCAGTCGTGTCCAACTCTTTGCGATCCCATGAACCACAGCACGCCAGGTCTCCCTGTCCATCATCAACTGCCGGAGTCCACCCAAACCCATGTCCATCGAGTTGGTGATGCCATCCAACCATCTCATCCTCTGTTGTCCCCTTCTCCTCCTGCCCTCAATCTTTCCCACAAGGGAAGCCCAATTGTGGAGTGAGCTGCTTTGAAAGAAGCTATGACCTTAGGCCAAGAAATCAATCATCCCACGGCAAAGCTGTAGAAAATAAACCAGTGGAAAACATACCATCATCTTATTCTTCTCCACCCTTCCAATGTTTTGGTGATGTTCTCAATTTGCTGAATTCACCAGAAGGCAAGGGAGACTGTTGAGGTGGTTAATACAAGTAAGATTTTCTGGGTAGAGAATCATGGAGAAAAATGTTGACAGACCCCTACTTTCAAAAATATGCTTTATTGAAGTCATTACTCATAAAACAGAAGCAAAAAATCAGAGATCAAACTTGATGGTAAGATGCGATTTTTTAAAAAATGTCCAGAAGATGATGAAATATAAGCTGACACATTTCAAAGAATAAGCAACATAAAAATTTCAGAGATGAAGCTCATACTGAAAACTTCATAAAAGAGGATTTGTTTAGAACACGGTAAAAAATCTGGCAGTGAGGATCAGTAAAAGCAAACAATCCCACGAAAAATTTTTCAAAAATTAAAAAGAATTAGCAGGAAAATGATTGGCTGTGGACCACAGAAATGGAGTTCTAACATACGTATTGGTATTTTTTAGAAGTTGCTATTTCATCTCTCTTTTAAAATATACTTTTGTTGAGCATGGGATTCTAGGCTGACAGTTCCCTTCCTCCACTGTCTTCTTACTTAGAGCTTTGGTTTCAGGGTATTCCTAGCCTCATTAAATGAGTTTGGAAGTATGCCTCTTCTATTTTCTGGAAGAGTTAGAGAAAGATTGACATTAAATCTGCTCTATACGTTTGCTGGAACTCATTTTTGAAGTCATCTGATCCTGGATTCTTTTCCTTTGCAGTGTCTTTGATTAGTGATTCATTTCTGTACTTATAGATCTGTTGAGATTTTCCCTTTCACCTTGAATCATTTTATGTAATATTATGTTGGTAGGAATTTACCCATTTAACCTAAGTTATCCAACTTATTAGTGAACTGTTGTTCATAGTATTCTCTTAAAATCCTTAGTTATTTCTTCAAGCTTGGTAGTAATTTTCTCACTCTTATATCTGATTTTGTGCATTTGTGTTTTCTCCCCTATTTTCTTTGTCAGCTGAGCTAAAGGTTAATTTTTATTATCATTTCTAGGAATCAACTTTCTGTTATGTTGATTTTCCATGTTTTTTATTTTATTTATGTCCACTGTAAATTTTATTATTTCCTACCCTCTACTAGCATTCACTGTAATTTTACCTCATTGGATGTTAGGTATTTTTGTATTTTTGTAAGTATTCTCAAGCTTTCTTCTGGAAGGCAGTTTGTTCCTCATTAAGGTGTTGTTTTTAAGATCTGTTAGGCAGGTCCAGAGCAGTATTACATCTAGAGCTATTTATTCCACATTATTCAAGCAAGAACTTGCTGAGTTATATACCTAGTGTCCCATAAATTATTAAATTCGTCAATAAGTCTGGTGGGAATGTGTACTATTCCCAACCCTATGTGAGCAATGGGCACAATTCCCACTAGTCCTCTAATGTTCATTCTTCCTTCCCTAGACAGATCAGGACTCAGCTGAACACCCAAGGAGAGGGTGGTGATACAAGTGTCCGGAGTTCTCTCTGCTTTGCTCTCTGTTTTCTGTTACCTCTCCCTAAAAATTCTCATTGCCTGCATTCTCAGCTCAGCCTCCTTAACCCCGGGACTGTGCCTGGTTCTGCCTGGGTTCTCCTCCCTATGTGGCACATTGGAAACGTACAAGGCAGTGATCTAAAGCAATCAGAGGGTTCATCTCCTCGATTTCCTGTCTCTCATTGATCATTGCCCTTCTTTACCTGATGTTCGTCCAATGTCTTGAAAACCACTGTTACACGTATCTTGTCAGTTTGTTATTGTTCCAGGCAGTATGGTAAATCTGGTTTCCATCATTCCATCTTGGCCAGAACCGCAGGAATTTAATATATAACAACATGTCATAATTATTCATGATCTTTTTTCTTATCTATTGGCTCAGCAATCTGTCTCAGATAATATCATGGTGCTAGGGGTAAAGAACCCATCTTCCTGAAGATGTGGGTTCAATCCTTGGGTCAGGAAGATCACACTCCAGTATTCTTGCCTGGAGATTCTCTTGGACAGAGCAGCCTGGTGGTCGACAGTTCATAGGGTTGCACAGAGTTGGACACGACTGAAGTGACTTAGCATACGTGCATGAAGATGACCTGCTTACAGAGGTTGTAATCAAATTTTCTTTCTTTCTTTTATTGCTCAATCACTGAATCGTTTGTGTAAAAGGATATCAGCATTGATCATCTGAAAACATTTCAGTCATGCAATTCTTCTCCCTTCTCCATGCCCACTCCTATCTCCCCTGCATTCTTTCTCTACCATCTCCATTCAATTCTTAACTAGATAGGAATTTTTGTGAAAAGTTAGTTTTGCAAGTTTTAAGTAGACAGGACTTCCACACAGGTATGCTGATCAAAATATTTTAGAGTTATATCTTTGCACGACAATAGAAAACAATAATCGAATACTCACCATAAGCTGGAGATGGTTTTTAGCATTTTCTATCTTTTAAATCATTGAATCCACACAACAGTCATTAAATAGGCTCTATTATTAGCTCCAGTAAAACTACAGAGTGGCTTCCCTGGTGGCCCAGCAGTAAAGTATCCACCTGCCAATGCAGGATACTCGGTTTTGATCTCTGGGTCAGGAAAGTTCCCTGGAGAAGGAAATGGCAACCCACTTCAGTATTTTTGCCTGGAACATCCCATGGACAGAGGATCCTGGTGGGCTATAGTCCATGGGGTTGCAAAGAGTTGGATGTGACTTAGCAACTAAACAACAACAAAGACTGCAGAGAGGTTAAGAAATTTGCCTAAGATTACAAAAACTACCATATCTAATATTGCTTCATTGGGGATTTTATAGAAAATGTGTGTGTTGGGTGCAGGAAGAGCACAAATTAGCTAGAAAAAGCCTTTTTAAAAAAAAAAAGTTTTTTGATGTGGACCATTTTAAGAAGTCTTTTTGAATTTGTTACAATATTTGCTTCTGTTTTATGTTTTTGTTTTTTGATCCTGAGGCATGTGGGATCTTCACTTCCCAACCAGGGATCAAACCCTGTGCCTTCTGCATTGGAAGGCAAAATCTTAACACTGGACCACCAGGAAAGTCTCTAGAAAAAGCCTTGGTGTAATAACCTTATTTACTCACAAACTACCAGTCACACAGAGCAAGGTTGAGCCAGAAGGTGCGATTACTCAAACCTAATGATGAAAGTGAAAGAGAAGAGTGAAAAAGTTGGCTTAAAGCTCAACATTCAGAAAACTAAGATCACGGCATCTGGTTCCATCACTTCATGGGAAATAGATGGGGAAACTGGAAACAGTGTCAGACTTTATTTTTTTGCGCTCCAAAATCACTGCAGATGGTGACTGCAGCCATGAAATTAAAAGACACTTACTCCTTGGAAGGAAAGTTATGACCAACATAGATAGCATATTTAAAAGCAGAGACATTACTTTGCCAACAAAGGTCCGTCCGGTCAAGGCTATGGTTTTTCCAGTGGTCATGTATGGATGTGAGAGTCATGTGGACTGTGAAGAAAACTGAGCGCTGAAAAATTGATGCTTTTGAACTGTGGTGTTGGAGAAGACTCTTGCGAGTCCCTTGGAATGCAAGGAGATCCAACCAGTAAATCCTAAAGGAAATCAGTCCTGGGTGTTCATTGGACGGACTGATGCTGAAGCTGAAACTCCAATACTTTGGCCACCTCATGCAAAGCATTGACTCATTGGAAAAGACCCTGATGCTGGGAGGGATTGGGGGCAGGAGAAAAAGGGGACGACAGAGGATTAGATGGCTGGATGGCATCACTGACTTGATGGACATGAGTTTGTGTAAACTCTGGGGGTTGGTGATGGACAGGGAGGCCTGTCATGCTGCGATTCATGGGGTCACAAAGAGTCGGACACAACTGAGCGACTGAACTGAACTGAACTGAACGCCATCTTGCACAATTACTTGTTTCCTGGGGATTTGACTGTCAATAATGGTAGCGAGTCTTCTCTTTCCATCTTGTCATCCTAAAACCTGAACTCACATTTTTCGCTCCAGGTCTGATCCTCCTTTTGTATTTCTCATTTATTTGAAAAGCATCATTCACTCACTCAAACTTGAAACTTATTTCTGTATTTTCTCCCACTTGCTCAACCTGACGAAGAGTCGGTCTCCAAGTCTGACTGATAGCAGCCCCCAAGTATTCCACGAACCTGTATCTTTTACCCTGTACCTCTAGTCTCTGCCTTCATTGAGGTCTTTAGCCCAGCTCTCTTGGGTGGCTAAAATAGTCTTCTATCTATTACCTCCTGTTTCATCGCCCCCCACCAATCATATTTGCTTCCATTACCAGGCTGATGCCACAGTGGTTTTCCTAGAATTGAAATCTTTTTATGTCAACTGTCAATTTTAAATCCTCCCACTTTAAGCCTTGAGAACACTGACACTGTTTTCATATGAAGCCCACACATAATCTTGTTCTTACGGGACCTCTGTGCTTCAGCCACAGACGGCCTTTCTGAACTCATAGGGACCTCACCCAGATCCTTTGTTTCAGTCTAGCATCACAATCACAATTCTGTGTCTGACTCTTTCACCCTCTACGACTTGGCACATCCCGTTTTCTCCACCTTGTAGTCATCTTCCTTCCTTGTTTCCCCTTCATCCCAGGGGCCTCACTCTGTGGTCTGTGCTCAGCTTTGTCATACCTTCTGCTCTTGCCTCCAGTCCTTTACAAAAGTGAGTGGAGGGAGTAATTAACTACGCTAAGTCTCCTACATATTAACCTTCCTGTTGGGAACTTTCAAAGATGCGAACGTGTTTTCACATGTTGCAACTTGCCCTCCATCTCCTATGGCTGATGATCCTTCAGTTCTACGTCTTCCATCTCCTCTCCCTCCTCCGGTCAGTAACTCTTCTTGCCTGCTCACTTGGTGCCAGTCCCTTTATGCCAACTGCTGTCCTGCACAACTGTACTTTTCAAGGTACTGAATATAAGATGAAAAAAATTTTTTTTTATTTTTTGTGTTTGTTTCTGGTGTATTATTTGTGTGAAAAGCATTGTAAACTCATTATAGTACAGTACTATATAGCTGATGGTATTAGTTGGCTAATTTTGTTGTATTTCTGAACAAATTAGACTTAGGAACATGCTCTTGGAACAGAACTTGTAGGGGACTTACTATATTCTTACTTGTCTTTTCCAAAGGCACGGGCCAGATCTTGTCATGCCCCTTCCCTATTTCCAGACTGAGTTATGAACCCCTATTTAACCAAACCCCCTGTTTCTTACATAGACCTCTATCACAACACCTTTCTTCTAGCATGATAAGCCTCAGTGCCAGACAGTGAGAGCAGAGAAGAAACCAAATGATATTTATTTCTTTACCTTTAGGGTTTATCATATTGCATATTTTAATTATTCTCAGAACCTTAATTTTTTATTTAGTGTGAAAAAAGAGTTTTATTATTTGAATGACATTTAAACTGGCATTCAGAATCTAGAATGTTTGATCTGAAGGAGATGGGGAAAATTAACAAAAATGTACATAAATTTCTCCTAGATAGACCAGTTTGTTTCTATCTCTAGCTCAAGTGATGAACTTAAAGTAAATCCCTACAGTATTTATTTTCTTTATCATCTAATGACCTGGACCAGAGTGCTAAAAATAGGAATTTTGTTTAAAATTCAAAAATAGGAATCCTCACAAAGCAGTTTGCAAATGTGTCAAGAATGTCTGCTATTTCCAAATGCACTAATTTGCCAACTAATTTTTGAGTGTTTTTGTGCAAGTGATGATGCCAGGTGCCAGAGATAACCACAAGAAGAGATCAAAGTGAAAGTAATTTGGCAATTTTACAACCCAGTTCCTCTCCTATGGGCCTTCATATATATTCAGAGATCCAGAGAATCTAGAAGTGAAACAGTAAGATACTAAGAAACCTACGAGCCAAGAAAAAAATTGAATGTTATAGATAGTATTGTGGGAGGACCAAAACAAACAAACAAACAAAGTGGCAGGTCAGTGTAGGAAAAAGCATTTTGAATGAAACTTGAAAGATTTTGTCTTTCAATTGAATTGAAATGAAAATTGAATGAAACTTGAAAGATAACATCAAATATACTCTAGAAGAAAAACAAAGTACTAGATCCTTCAGGAGTAAAACTTCTCACAGACTTTTTGGCATTTTTAACTTACAGTCTCCTTTAATCAAATATAAATACATTTTCTTTTAAATAACAGTTTCAGAGTGCACTTGTCCTTGCAGTCTCTACTAGGAAGACCCAAACCAAAAGCATATCAAGTTTATGTTTCAAAGCCTCAACATTCAAGCTTTGTGCAATTAGTAGGAATGATGTTTAAAAACTCAATTTCACCTATTGCCCTGCATGTCTTGAACTCTGGTAAATGTGATCATTTGAGAATAGATTGTATGTAGTAGTGATGTTTTCCCTTAAATAGTAAAAGCATTATGTGAAGATATTGAAACATGTGCATGAACATTTGTAGCACTTGCTAAATGCTTCCTGTAGGTGCTGTGCAATAACATCTTTTCAGGTTAACAAATTTCATTAAAAAAAAAAAAGATTCTCAGATTCTGCATATGGGTTGGAGTACAGGAAGCAACTATAGGGTTAAGAGATGCAATGGACCTTTGTAGACAGGCTCCTTATTCCCACAGTGGACCAAGTAGATGAGCAGAATTACCTGCAAGAGAATTTCTGAATATGACCTTACCCTATCAAGGATATATATCAAGAGTACGTATTGTCCCTGCACTTCACCGTCTGGTGTTTTAGAAGGAGTATTATATATTTTCAATCACTGCTGCTTCACCAAGGTTAGATTGTCAGTAAATTGACTTGGATCCATCTTAATAGTTGTCAACAGAGGAAGAGGTTCCTAAAGAGGAAGGTTCTGGTACCTATGTTGTTGTCAACATGAGTCCAAAGGAAAACTTAGGTTCCTCAGAGGTTTACCAGATGGCTTTCTGGGGTAACCTATGAGAAGAACTGGGATAAAAACACTAAGGCTTGTGAAATGGACTCCAAATATTAGGTTGATTGCTAGCCTAAAATCAAGAAACAGTTACATATATTATAAAAACAAACTAGAGGACGTCCCTAGTGGCCCAGTGGTTAAGACTCTGTGCTTCCGTGAAGCAGGGATGGGTTTGATTCCTGGTCTGAGAAGTTCTGCATGCTGCCATGGTGCAGCCAACCCCGCCCCCCACACAAAACAAAAAACAAAGAACAAAACCAAAACCCAAACCCCAAACCCAAACAAATTGTGAATGGAGCAATTCATGGTGGGAGGTGTGTTCCCAGGTTGGAGCATCAGAAGCAGGATGAACCCGAGTAGGGAGTGTTGGCAGTTAGAGTTGTGTTTGTCTTTCTCCAGAAAATCAGACAACTAAAAAGCTAGTGAGAAAGATGCCACCTCAGAGAAATGGAGTGACCCATGTGAAACTTGCTAAAAACACAGAATAAACTGGAAGTTACACACATGACTTGTACTCTAAGTATAGATATTACCAGAGAACTCACCCCCATAAAAGTGGGTACAGAATACTTCCCAAGCCAAGCCAGCCACTCACCCTATCAGAATAGAACAAGTCTCCCACTGAGGAGGGGCGATGAGAAAGAACACATCATGGGGCAATGGGAAAAGGAAGTTAGACCCCTGGAGAGGCAGGAGCTAAGGAAGCCTCCGAAGCACCATCTCTAAGAATTACCTACTGTAGAACACTAGAGAAAGCTTGAGGAATGTTGGATTTTTAAGCTAAGTGAAGAATCACAAAGTGCTAAGGGAAGCAATAATCACAGGGGAAGTCGTGATGAAAAATCAGCAGGCTAAGATCCAGTCAATGTGGTTGACAGAGCTGCTGCACAAAGATGCCCAGTTTAGGTCTAAATATGTGGAAATACTGAATAAAATAACTCAAATTTTTAGTACAACAATTTTAAATTTAGCTGAAAACTAAGAGAAAGAAGTATCTAGGAGAGAGAAGCACCACAGGAAATTGAAATCATGGGGTGAGCATTACTGGACCAGAAAGGATTCGCTGGAGTATTAGAATGGAGAACCAACTTTCACAGACAGGGTTGGGATTCTGACCTCTACATCCCTGCCAGTCCGCACACTCTGAGGCTGAGAGGCTATGATTCACAGGTGGCTGAAACTACTTGTATACTGCTAGAAATAAAGATGGGCTGTCCCATTTCTGAAGTGGGACTATAAACATTTCTCCTCCAGTTGGTTTAGTGGCAAGAGGTGCTTGCCATCCATTGGAATTCTGTGTGGATTAAAAACTGATTGATGAGACATTCAGGTCCCAGAATTGTGCTAATCATAGATATAGATTCAGGTTTTCTGCTGAGGGAAGTAAGAAATATAATTTGAGAAATTAACATACAACCTGTCTGGTGCTGTAAATAATGATGGACCATGCAAAGGCACATGGGACATCACTGTGTAACCATGCTTCTGCAGTCCTGTCACAGAAAGGGAAAAAAAGGTGAAAGGGTCAGCCGCTCAGCGGTGTATGACTCTGTAACCCCATGGACTGTGTAGCCCTCCAGGGTCATGGAATTCTCCAGGCAAGAATACTGGACTGGGTAGTCACTCCCTTCTCCAAAGGATCTTCACAACCCAGGAATCGAACCCAGGTCTCCTGCATTGCAAGAGATTCTTTACCATCTGAGCCACCAGGGAAACCATGTCACAGACACTCATACTAAAAGCAATCCCTGCAAGATGCACAGTATTTTATACAGAATAGATAAACAGAAAGGTACTACTGTATAGTACAGTGAACTATATTCAATATCCTGGGATAAACCATCATGAAAAAGAATATATGTATAACCAAGTCACTTAGCTGTGCAGCAGAAATTAACACAACATTGTAAATCAACTATACTTGAATAAAATAAAATGTTTTAAAAGGCAATCCTTGTTAAAAACTCACAGAAAAAGTCGACACCAAAAAAAAAAAAAAAAAACAGCAAAAAATCATCATGAAGAGGATAAGAGAGAAAACAGCAAGCTGAAAAGGCAGTTAAAGTAACTTTAATGATCAAATTCATATGGCATGAAAGGAGAGTATGCTTTTTTGTTGTTACTTTAAAAATTTCCTGATATAAATTTTGTAAATGACATAATGAAATCACACACACACACACACACACTCACAACTCACACTCACACCAAGGCTTTACAAGATAAAGATAGTCCAGAAGAATGGTCCTAGATGCGAGAAGAGCAAGGAGAAGTGAATGAAATGTAGGACTCAGGACTGAATCCCAGACCAGGAAAAGGACATTCTTGGGAAAATGGAAAGGACCTGATGAGGTCTGTAGTGTAGCTAATATTGTATCAACATTAGCCTCCTGGCTTCAATAATTATACTATGATTGTGAAAGATAAGGGGAGAACGTATAAAAGCTCTGGGTATTGGTTTTGCAATTTTCTTGTAAGTCTAAAGTGCTTTCTAAATGACTTTTTAAAGATAAAGAAGGGAGGCAGGCACAAGGGAATCTGGATGACTGGCTGGGCTGGACTTTTGGGAGCCCTTCTTTCCAACCAGAGGCGCAGAGGGTTCACACTGCCCTGGTGAGCAGCGTGGCCGGCGTCAAGCGCAGGAGATGATGGCATCTGCCCTGAGCAGCGCACTTTGGAGGAGGAGGGGAGACGCTGAAGGTACCCAGGCGCCAGGAGGCAGCAGGAGGTGGACGAACTTGGGAGCCAACTGCTCTGTAACTGCCGCCCAGGCCTGCGTGCTGGGATTTCGGTCCTGGGGTGGCGGGGACTGGGCTCGCGGGCAGGCGGACGGGTGGAGGGAAGCGTTGGCGTTCTTCCGCTGCCCGAACCATTCCGGCATCCATTCTCATCCTTGGGACCATCACCAGCACCAGCATCGGCGCCACGGGGAGTCCGGCCGCCACCGCCCAGGCCTGCTGCGCACCCCAGGGACTTGCGCTTGGCTGAACTTACCAGGCGAAAACACAGGCCTCGGTAAGGGATTGATGCCCTTGGGGGATTTTGAGTTCCTGTTCTTGAAACGTCGGAATCTAGCAGCTAGACAAGGGTCTGTTTTGTGCAACGCTGGTGAGAGAATTCCTTTTGCAGGATGTAGTCTTGTTTGTGGTCACGCCTTTGTTCACAGTAGTGTCCAGTGACACACGCAGTTGGACCCATGTGTAAACAACCTTGACACCAGGGAGCAGGATGTTTGGGCCTCATTGATTTAACATCTGCCCAGAGTTTATGCTGTGCCCAGAACACACTGGTGGCCTTGCTCTAAAAATTAAATCTTGGAAAGGAACCCAAGGAAGATCCATGTTCATGTTCATGGACAATTAACATGTGGCACACAGACAGACACTCTATAATCCTCCAGGGAAAACAAAACTCTGTTTAAGAACCTGTGTCTGCTAATAGTTCTGACTTCTTTCTCTTAGAAGCTACTGCTTTATGGGAATTCAGTCCCAGGAAATATAGAATGAAGGACAGAGGGTTCATTATGGAGCCAGCCGTAGTTTTGCAAAACATACAACTGGTTGCCCACCTTATAAAGCACCTTTAAAAAAATGTTCAAATTTTTATACAATTTTTAAAGGTTACTTTCTATTTACAGTGATTACAAAATATTGGCTGTATTCCCTGTGTTGTACAATACGTCCTTGAACCTACCTTACATCCAATAGTTTGTACCTGTAACTCCCTATCCATATGTTGTCCCTCCATCTCTCTCTCCCCACTGGTAACCAGTAGTTTGATCTCTATATCTGTGAGTCTGCTTCTTTTATGACTTACTTTGCTTCAGAATTATTGGGAGGGTAAGATAGTATGGCTGCTACAAGCATTTAGCAAGAGCCCAGCCTGAAGAGCTCTTCAGAGACCACAACTCCTCTCTCTCCAGAAGAGGGGAAAGTACATAATCCAATATTGCTGAGGGAAAATTTCTGCAGTACTTAAGATGCTGCTTGAATGAATAAACATTATTTCAATTTCCTTTTACTTGTTTTCTATTTTTCTTCCCTCTTTCGTGTGACAGTGGATAAATGGCAAGCAAAAAGCGAGAAATCCAGTTACAGGTAGGCATGACACATCAACAATTCTTTACTTAGAGCATTGGCCCTTGAAGACTTTTGACAGCCCCTTCCTTTTTTGCAGGCGGTCATCAATAATCAAAGCCTGTGGGATGAGATGATGCAGAACAAAGGCCTAACAGGTACTAGGCTTCCTAGGTGTTTGCCATCTGGAGTCAGGCTCAGGGCATCTTGTGGCACCCCAACACTGAGCACCACTCCCCACTTCCCAGAGTAAAAACCTGCTCTGTCTTTTCTCTGCCCTAAGAATTAGGAGAAGCTGCTAATCGAGACTCTTTGCCTCTGTTCCTTCACGAATATTATCATCTTCTAGTGATCGATGTTTACCAAGCCTGGTGTGGACCTTGCAAAGCAATGCAAACCTTATTCAGAAAATTGAAAAATGAGCTGAACGAAGATGAACTTCTGCATTTTGCTGTAGTAAGGATTTCCACTAAACTATTATTTTATTACTTTAAATGTTGAGGATTGTCTTAATTTAAGCAATCTGTCAACTCTTCAAAATGGACAGTGTTTACTTGGTAATTTACTGTATATTTAATTCCACTAGGTCTGAGAACAAATGTGATTTTTGTCCCATTCCTATAAAGCTAAGATCATTTACCATGGTTTTGAGTGTTAGAAAAACATAAAAATGGGTATCTGTTTATTGCCATGTTTATTTTCACCAGAGCATATGGTGTGTGTTCAGAATAAGGGTTGCAAATAGCATTTACTAGAAAGCCTGGGGTAGGACTCTGGTCATTTACCCAGTTAATGTTAGATATGCGACTCTACCTCTTTGAATTTATGAAATCTAATTAGAAGTCAATTATTTATGATTAAAATTTAGCCCACAAATTGAGATGCGTCCTAAGTATAAAATACAACTCGATTTTGAAGACAGTATGAAAAAAAAAGAATGTAAAATACTTCATTAATAATTTTTTACATC
This sequence comes from Cervus elaphus, assembly GCF_910594005.1. Taxonomy (NCBI): domain Eukaryota; kingdom Metazoa; phylum Chordata; class Mammalia; order Artiodactyla; family Cervidae; genus Cervus; species Cervus elaphus. Next base: position 58,053,637 of record NC_057832.1, read on the forward strand.
CATTACATGTTAGAATGATCATTTGGGGATATATTGGACTAAGTGAAATGTATCATTAGATTATTTTCACCTGTTTCTTTTTAGTTTTTTAAATGTGGCCACTGGAGGATTTAAAAGTATGTATGTGACTCATGTTCTATTTCTATTGGACAGAAACATGTCCAGACCAGCTAGACCTAAGATGCAAAAGCAGATAACTCATGTATTTTTACTTCTTATCCCTAAAACTCATAATCCCTGGTACAAATATGAAGCCTCAATCTATTGCATGTTCTCATGTACACAGGCCTTCCTGACTCCTCCCAACCCCAGCCTTGCAATGAACTTGCTTACTGACCTTAACTTATGTCTGTCCATCCTCTTCTGCAGACACACTGTTTACAGGGCTTCTTTTTCTTAGTTCAGGGTTACAAATAAACAGTCTAAAGCTTAGAAACTCATCTTTTATTATTTTTTCCTCTTAAAGAAGGTGGGCTGCAAAGAAGAAGGAAAAAAAAAAAAACCTGAAGACCCAACAAAGAGAAAACAGAAAGAAGAGTTTTTAAAAAAAGAGAGAATAGATGGTTATATACAATCATTAACTCATTTTGTCAAGAGACTGACTTTGTCTTTTGAAATGAGGGCCATATAAGTTTTTAAAGGGCAGCATTATATTACAAGCTTAGCTCTGAAGAGTCAGAACCACCTGAGTAGAACTGGATTGTGATTCTAGATTTGACTTGACTTTGGCCATCTGATGTGAAGAGCCGACTCATTGGAAAAGACCCTGATGCTGGGAAAGATGGAAGGCAAAAAGAGAAGGGGGCGGCAGAGGATGAGATGGTTGGATGGCATCACTGACTCAATGGACATGAGTTTGAGCAAACTCCGGGAGATACTGAAGGACAGGGAAACCATGATGTTGCAAAGAGTCAGACGCGACTTAGCAACGAAACAACAACAACAGGGAGGAAAACTAATTTCAGAGGACAGAGAATGAGGCCTAAAGGGAATTGCCATATGCAGTAGACAGTGGGTTGGTGTAAGAAGTTATAAGACAATAACAGAAGGATCTAATAGCTGGGAAATGGATCATGGAGAATCAAGGGTCAGAAAATTCACATGACTCATGGCAATCTGTCTGGAAGTGATAGGAGTGCAAGTTCATGGTCTAGGGATCATGAAGAAACTCCAGGTCAAAAAGGAAATTGGAGTCAATGGGGAGAGACAGGAGGCAGAACCCCTGCTCACTTGTCTGGCTACCTGGAAGGGAACTGGTGCATAGAAAGCAAGGCAAGAGGAAAGTGTAATTTGATGCTGTGTTCCCAGGGAGTCTGGAGTCATTAAATCCCTTCTTGTTTACAGAGCCAGAGTAGGAACAAACCTGGGGTATGCGTGTGGGTTGGGCACTGTGGTGGAGGCTGAGGGGTGGGTCCAGGAGGATTGGCCCATGTGGTTTTTTGGGCTACCATTTCAGCACAGCACAGGGTTATGTGAGAATACAGGGCTCCTCCCACCCAGAGCCTTCTGACTGTGTCCTCCCAGCAGTACCCCAGCCAGCCAGACTTCCTCAACCTGCCTCACACGAATCAGTTTCATCACTATATCTATTCCACCAGGGAGAGCTAGTAAACTATTCAAACTGTATCCCAAATATGTTCATATTGTTCATTTGTTGAATTTAACAACAATAACAACAACAACAAAAATGTGTGCATTGTCTCTAAATGGCTTCTCTTCTGTTTGAGCACAACCAACAATAGAACATTCACTTAAACTGATGTTATTTTTCTTCTATGACCTGCTTATTTAAAAAAAAATTAAAGATTATGTATAATAGCTTCCAAATCTCCATTGGGAACAACGGAGGGGTGCCCTCTGCTGGATATTTTATTTCCTGCCGTTAACTAAAGAAAGACCCTTTCTGAACTTGTAAACTTGAATCCAAAACTAAAACCTATGAGGTTAATTACCTATTGAAATCACCCTAAGTTGCATGGTCAGTATAAAATTTTTTCTATTATGTGATCTTTTAAAAGAGTTGAAGACTTGTACTAACATTGTGTCTATACATATAAAAATTCAGTAAATGTCATGTATTATAGTTTTTAGTTTTTATGTATTATAGTTTTTAATTTTTATGTATTATAGTTTTTAATTATATGCTTTATTTGCTAGTACTTTGCTATAATATTAAATTGCAACAATGATGGCTAAACTGCTTTTAAATGTAATCTTTGACTACTGTCCTTCAATGTTATAGAGTAGCTCCTTTTAAGCTTTTTTTTTTTTGAAAGCAGTGAAACCTACTTTTTTGAAAAGAGAAAAATAGAGAAAGAAGGAAGGGAAAAAAGGGAAAGAAAGAAAGTGATGTAGAATCCAATGTGTTAAAAAAAATGACTACAACACATCCCCTCTGGCTGACATGGGGCCGAGGGACCCTGCCTTGGCTCACACCTCACTATCTTTGGCCAGGGTTGAGGAACCTCTAGAAACCCAGTTTGGAAACAATTGCTGAGGTTCCAAAAAGCAACTTTTATATAGAAGATCCTATAACACACATCCTGATAGCTGGCCCAAGAGATGTTAAATTAATTTGCAGGAACACTGTTATTTAATACATAGTTGTTGATAATCAATTTAAGACAACTTGAAATTTGTGGGAAAACTTTAAAATCAAAGGCTTTTAAATCTGACAACCAGTTTATTCAAAAAGCATTTAGGAAGCTCTGACTGATAAGGTGGGGAGTGACATGCAAGGGTGAGTATGATTCTCTGTGCATGTAGTTCACTTTCTAACAGAGGACATGAACTAGATTCTCACAACAGTAGTACAGTGTTGAAAGGGACTGTTGGTGCCCTGAGAGAAGGGTGATGAAGTGTTATGTGGAGGGAAGATGATTTGCAGCAGAAGGGGGAGCGAGGCAGAGTTCCTGGAGGAAGGACACTTGAGCTGGGTTGGAAAAGGAAGGGCAGGAGCAGGAAACAAGGGGAAAAGTCCAGTATATATAAAGCAGTCTATGAGGGGATGAGTTTAGCTGCAGGTTGGGAACTATAAGGATGAAGAGTGGGAAGTAAGGTTGGAGCCAAATGAGATAGAGTCTGAATTGCCAGAATGTGTAACTTGATTCTAAATACAACTATAACATACTCATGAAATATTGTAGTAAACATAAAAATTTTCATGTATCTCTGCATTTTTTGAATGTAGTACATCAAATGACTTGAATATAGTGTCCTTTATCATTATATGAAATAATTTTTTTAGGCAGAAGCTGACAGCATTGTGACTCTCCAGCCGTTTAGAGATAAATGTGAACCTGTTTTTCTCTTCAGTGTTGTAAGTATATTTATCGTCTCAAATGTATCATCAGACTCCAATTCACAGCTAAAGAGCAAATAACATTACACACTGACTGGAACTGTTCTCTGGTGATAGTAATTGTAGACTTTTTTGCCTTACATTTGCTTGTCTATTAACATATTTTATAACTTGACCTGTAGGAGCTCATAATGCATTGTGAAGATTAGACTACCATACACTGAGTTGATCAGGGGAAAGAAAAACAAAATGGTATCCACCTTTTCTAAGGAAATAATCAGAGATTGTTATTATAGGATGAATTATTATAGGAGTGAAAAATTGGAAATTACTTAGGTACTCAGTAGAAGAGAATTGGTTATAAATATTCACATATATCAATACAAAGAAATATTTATATGGTCACTATTTAGTAATATAGATTGCTTTTCTCTCTCTATTTACAAATGTATAGAAAGAAGGTAGGTAGTGTATTCACCAGAATGCTAATAGAAGTTTTCTGTGTATGGGGGATATGTATAAAATTTAAGTTTTTGTCTTATCCTTTTCTATATTTTCCAAATATTCCAGGATAAACAACTTTAATAATCAAAAAATATTATAAGTGTTGGTTTCTAAATGAAGATTCAGGTAACTGCTCACTTGTGCGATATAGAGCAAAAAGGAAATCCTTCCCTGAGAGGGTTTGGACTGTTTCTTTGCTGTTGAAGAGACCATTTTGACATTATAAATAATTATTTTAAAAACACGTCTCAAATATAACTTTTTGCTTCTGTTAAACTATAATCTTGCAGCTATTTTAGGGAAGTGAACGACAGAGTTAACTGAATTTTAAAAAATTGCACTATAGATCTTACTGTCAACTGGTAAGATGTGATGATTTATCTGAGGGGTAGCAAGCTGTTATTTATATGGGGCCAGACAGTAAGTATTTTCAGTTTTGCAGAAGTATCATCCCTGTATAATAGTTTGCAGACACCTGGCCTAGATATAATTCAGGGAACCAGAATGAGTAACCACCAGAGGCAGGAATGGGCTTGCCAGGTTAATGTGCCCATGAGGTGGCTTTAGCAGCAGCAGTAGTTGGGAGCCTGGCACCCAGGAGGAGAGGCTGGGCAGGTGGCCCACATAGAGTCTGCAGCTTTGGGGTGGCCATCACCTGCCAAGTGAGTCAGGTCTGAGCAGCAGACCCGCGCCCACCGGAAGACGGGGCTCAAAATCTTCCTTTCATGCTGACAGGCTGCCATCATCCCGGGACTGCGGGATCCTGGCCTCTCCTAACTACCAACGAACTTTTCTTCCAACTCACTTCCTGCAGTCACGCCTCACTTTGTTATCACCCATTGCTCCCATATTCAAAATCCTAATTCAAGAATCTCCATGGGGAATATAGTCAGTATTTTGTAATAACTGCAAATGGAAAGCAACCTTTAAAAATTGTATAAAAATTAAAACTTAAAAAAAAAGATCTCAGTCCATGACTACAAAACCACCTTTGTTTTGGGCAGTGTTCTTAGCTGACAACAAATTCATTCCAGCCTGTTAACAGGAAGGGCTTTTTCAAGGGATATTAGAAAGCTCATGGAGGTCCATTTTAGTGGTAAATGGTAATTAGAGTGTCAGGTTTCATTCAGATCTTTCTCAACTGGATTCTTCTCTTTGGCCTTTGAATATGATTAAATCTTTCCAATTAAAAAAAAAATCCTTTTGATACTATGTCCCTCTCCAGCCTCCACTCACCTCTCTCCTCTACCTCAGAGCTAAATTTCTTAGAAGAGTTTCTATATTTTCACTCCATCTCTTCTCATCCCATTAATTCTTCAACCCATTCAATTGAACTTCTTTCAGATTATTCCACCAAACTGGCTGTTGCTAATGTATCCAGTTACCAGCCTGTTGTTAAATAGAGTGAATGCTTTCAGGTCTTCATCGTTCTGTACCTCTCAAATGTATTAAATGTGGTGGTCATGTCCTCCTTTTTGGAACAGTTGCTTCTTTTGACTTTTGTGACTTGATTTTCTTTCTGCTTCCTAGGTGCTACTCACTATCCCCCCCACCCATTCTCCTTTACAGGTTCACCTTTCTTTATTTAGCCATTACATATTGACTTCATTATGCTATAAATCTCCTTAGAAAACTTCTCCCAAACACAGTTTAAAATGTCACTTCTTATATATCAATAACTCAAATTAATGTCTTCAGCTAAATCCTACACTTTGAGCACGAGACTTGTGTATCCAACCGGTCCTTTGATCTTTCCTCTTGATAGCTCAAGGACATCTCACAATGAACTGGTCCAGTACTACACCCCTCCTGCCCTCCCCATCCCCATTGGAAATGTTATCTTCTAGTGTTGCCTCATCTGGTGAGTAATATCTTAACATACCCAGTTTCTCAAGCCAGAAACAGAAAAGTCATCTCAGTGACTTCTCTTTACATTACACCCCATCCACACCAGACCTTGGTCCTGTCAATTTCACCACCCAAGCTTGCCTCACACTCATCTCCTTCTTTCTATTCTTTCCATTTCGAATAGCACTGCCATAGACTGAGCTCCCATCTCTCCCATCTCTCCCATCTTCACCTCTAGGGTAACTTCTGATTTGTTTACAGATATCTTCTCTTGCTCCATCTGTAACCTTGTCTCCATATGGTAGGTAAAATGATTTCTACAAACAGCAGTTCTAATTGTGATCCCTGCCTCTGTTTAAACATTTCAGTCTTTCCACTGCACTTAGGATAAAGGTTGCATCCTCCCAAGTTGACCCACAAGCCTCTGCACATTCTGGCTCCCCTTAGCTATTGGGCTTTGTCTCATATCAGGCCTTTCCTTAGTTTCTCTGCTGGCCTCCTTATATACCATGTTTCTTTCCAGCCGTAGGACCCTCGCATCTCTATTTCCTTTTGCCTAGAATGATCTTTCTTCTTTTTATTTCTTACCTGTCCTTCACATTTTAAACCAAGAATTACTTCCTGACACTGATAAGTACCTTTACTAATCTACCTAACCAGAACAAATTATAGATGCTCCCAGCTCTTTGTACCTCCCGTAGTGGTTCCTGTCATGGCTTTTATTTCACATGTGTTTGTGGTTTTTTCCTTTTTTTAAGATAATTATATGGTACCAGGACTACTGGCTTCCCCAGTAAAGAATCTTTACTGGCTCAGCAGTAAAGAATCTGCCTGCAATGCAGGAGACATGGGTTTGATCCCTGGGTCAGGAAGATCCCCTGGAGAAGGAAATGGCAACCCATCCCAGTATTCTTAACTGGTAAATCTCATGGACAGAGGAGCCTGGCGGGCTACAGTCCATGGCATTGCAAAGAGTTGGACATGACTGAGCAACTGAACAACAAAAACCAAGACTATTATCTCATACCACCTTGCCTCGTACAATGGTAGTACACAAGTGTTCAGTAAATATGTGCTGAAAGATGGACAAAAGGGAAATAATATCAAAAATAGTGAGGGAGAGTAATGTTGGGAGGCCTGAACAGAGCCAGTAAAATTTAATGCATGGATGGCCTGTCTTTGGTTGTAGGAGAATTAGTGGTAGAAATAGTCATCTAACAGATGAATCAGAGGTAGAACTCAAAGAGGTGGATTTACCAAATGGACATACTTTCATACCACTAATATTTATTTTAAAATGGCTAATTACAGTAGCTAAAAAAGGACTGGTGAGGGTGTGGGTCAGAGTGGGGTGACAGTCTAGTTGAAGTATTAATTCTTGACTTATCCTGAAAATGAATTTCCTTCCTGCTTTTATTTCCCCTTATAGAATGGCACAATTGTTGCAAAAATCCAGGGTGCAAATGCACCACTTGTGAATCAAAAAATTATTACCTTGGTCGATGAGGAGAGGAAAATTGCAGCAGGTGAAATGGTTCGCCCTCAGGTAATACTTTGAATTACTAACAATTTTATTTTAAAAAATTTGTTTTAAAAATGATGTATTTCATCTTTTTTGCTGTTTTCCTGAAGTGTTTCCCCTAGTTTTATAACTATCTAGCTATCTAAATGGTGCAACCTTGTTGGGAAGTATTTTGATAATATGAATCAAAGGCTTAAAATAAAACATGTATCTTTTGACTGACAATTACACTCCATTAAGTTTCCTTAAGAAGATCATGAGACAAATAAAGAAAAGGATATTTATTTCAGTGTTGTCTATGTTACTAAAATTTTGGAACCAATCTAAATACCTAGCAATAGTGAATAGATGACATAAATGTAATGTGTCATAAATTATACGAATTCATACAGTAGAATATTATTTAGTACATATTAGCTCTGTTTATTGATATGAAAAGAGGGCCAAGGGAAACTGAAAAATGAACAATAGAGTATTATACTTTAATATGATGCTTAGAATAACATCCTATGTGTGTAAAGTGTACTACCTGGTAATAAGAAATAAAATATTTTGAAATTTTGAAATGAATCATAAAGCATGTAGAACTATGAACATAATATACCATAAGAAAGAAAGTCACATAGGAAAGTGATTATAAATATGGACAGATAGATAGGAGTGACATATTGAAACATGCACACACATATACATACACAACAACAAAAACAAGAAGTGTGAATTTAAGAAACAAAAAGTAAAGACTAGCTGAGAAATAATGAAAAATAAAAATTATGAGAAGGTATAGGCTCAAGGCTGTATAAGTATCTGCTATAAAAACTATCAGCTTAAATCTGGAAAGGATTAAAAATTCCCAAAACAGTAATACTGGGTTAACTATTTGTATAAGAAAGTTGTATCATTTCTTCATGGACATAAACAAATTTCAGATGAATGGAAGAGCTATGAAGAAACAAAGCATAAAAGTATTAGAAGAAAATATTGGAAAGCATTTATTTTGTCATAGGTTGAGAAAGGCCTTGAAAGTATAATATGAAACAGATATCAAAAAAGAAAAAATGGATATATTTGATTATTTAAAAGTTTGAATAAAATATAAAAGTAAAGCAGCAAACTTGGAGAAATGTTTGCACTGTGTCTCAATGTGTTAATATCCTTAGTATGTACAAAGTGTAAGCATTAAGGAGAAAAATGAATATTTTGATGGAAAACTGACAAATGACAAACATAGGGGATTTACATTTACAGTAGTGATTTTTCTCATTCCAGACCATGTTCCTTTACATTTTCAGGTTTCTTGTTTTTCAGGGAACCTTTGCCCTTCCTTTCTCTCTGTATCTCCCTCCCTCCCTCTTTCCACCCCCTCTACTTCTTTTTGAAGTTATAATAACTAGGAATTTTTGAAGGCTTACTGTTTGCTAAGATTTTAAAAAAGATATCCTCATTTAATCCTTACAGAAACCATTTTACTCCTCACTTTTATTGAGATATAATTGACAGCTAACATTTTATTAGTTTAAGGTATATACCATAATGATTTGATGTATGTGGATATTAGGAAATGATTACTACACTTAATTGGACATAGCAACTGAACAACAACAACTGCTACACTTAGTTAACATTTGTCTTGTCATGTTTTCTGAAAAAGTTTGTCATTAAAAGTTTTAAAAATCTACTCTTTTAGCAACTTTCACATACACAATACATAGCATTACCTATAGTCATTATGCTATACATTATGCCCTCTGAACTTATTTGGAAGTTTTACCTTTTGACCTCCTTCACCCAATTCCCCGATTCACCATACTCTGCCTCTATCAACTACCATTCTGTTCTCTGCGCCTGTGAGTTCATTTTTTCTAGATTCCACATATAAGAGAGATCATACAGCATTTATCTTTCTTTGACTTATTTCACATAGCATAATGCGCTCACACTCCATCTACATTGTCGCAAATAGCAAGATTTCTTCCTTTTTTATGAATGAATAGGATTTCATTGTGTATAGATACAATACCTTTATCCATCGTAAGTGTCCGTTAGGTTGTTTTCATGTCTTGGCTGTTGTCAATAAGACTGCAATGAACATGGGAGTGCTTTTTGAGACAATCATTTCATAGTTGGTCATAATAGTCTTTTAAGATCCTTGTGTTTCTGTGGTATTAGTTATAATGTCTCCTCTTTCATTACTAATTTTATTTATTTGAGTCTTTTCTTTTTTTCCCTCACAATCTAGCTAAAGTTCTCTTTTGTGTATTTTTTTCAAAATCCAGCTCTTAGTTTCACTGATTTTTTTCTATTGTCTTTTAGTCTCTATTTTATTTATTTCTGCTCTGATCTTTATTTCCTTCATCTACTAACTTGGGCTTCATTTAGAGCCAAGCACTTGGGGCCCCATCTCTCCATTGGAAGTCTTAAAGTTGGGGGTACTCGATGTTGGTGTCAAGCCCTTCACTCCTTTGGGAGATGCTGGGAATTGTGAGTCCCCTCTCGATTTTATGTCTCTGTGTCAGGGAGAGAGTTTATGGTGAGATTGTGACAGCCTCTCCTACCCAATTTGGCATGTGTTTTTTTTTTTCCCCTCATTTGTCTGATGCATAGGAATTGCCCGGTTGTTTTCTGGATTTCGCTCAGAGGGAACTGTTCCACAAATAACTATAGGTCTGGTGTGTCTGAGGGAGGAGGTGAGTTCAGGAGCCTCCTATGTTGCATCTTGAATCTGGACCTAGGGGAACCTTATGAAGCATTTGTGCTCAATAAGACAGGCTTAGAAACATTATGTCCTTTCCTTAGAAACGGGTAGCTAGTAGGCTGTAAAAGCAGAATTTGAAGTCAGGCAGCATGACTTTTAAACATTCTCCTAATTACTATACTGCATCTGGCTTTCGCTCTGTGTGCTCTGTACTATGGTTTTATTGTCATTGTTCTCATTATTCTTGCAGAATGACATCTTATTTTAATTAATTATAGTGGATATGTAAGAAATTTATTAATATCTGGTATTTATTTTATCTTATTCCATTCTGTTGGACTTTTCAATTATTTTGATTTCTCATCAATTGCCTTGTCTAGTGCAATAATAGTAATAAAATACAAGCCATAATGTGAGCCACATACAAAACTTATAATATTCTACTAGTCAATTAAAAACAATAAAAAAAGTGAAGTTAATTTTCAAACATCTTTTCTTATGTCTGACATATTAAAAACATGCCCATTTAAAGAGGTATTCAATATAACTTACAAGATTTTGCACAATTAGGTAACGCATAGACAAAACGAGAAGACAATCTATGAACTGGGAGAAAATATTTGCAAATGATGTGACCAACAAGGGCTTAATTTCCAAAATATACAAAGAGCTCTTATAATTCAACAACAACAACAACAACAACAAACAACCCAATTGAAAAATGGACAGAAACCTAAATAGACATTTCTCCAAAGAAGACATACAGAGATCTAATAGGAACATGAAAAGATCTTCATTACTAATTATTAGAGAAATGAAAATCAAAACTACATTGGGGTACCACACTTTACACCTGTCAGAATGGCCATCATTAAAAAGTCTACAAATAATAAATGCTGGAGACGGTGTGGAGAAAAGGGAACCTTCTTACACTGTTGGTAGGAATGTAAACTGGTGCAGCCACTATGGAGAACAATATGGTAGTTCCTCAAAAAACTAAAAATAGAGTTGCCATATGATCTAGCAATCCCACTCCTGGGCATATACCCAGACAAAACTATAATTCGAAACAATACATGCACCCCTAGATGAATGGATAAGGAAGATGTGGTATGTATATACACACACACACACATACCTACACACACAATGAAATATTAGTCAGCCATTAAAAAGAACAAAATCATTGCAGCAACATGGATGCATCTAGAGCTTATCATACTAAGTGACGTCAGTCAGAAAGAGAAAGATAAATATCATATACCACTTATATTTGGAATCTAAAATATGACACAAATGAACCTATCTATGAACCAAAAACAGACTCACAAATATAGAGAACAGACTTGTGGCTTCCAACGGAGAGAGGGGGCGATGGAGGGGAGGATTGGGAGTTTGGGATTAGCAGATGCAAGCTATTATTTATTAGATGTGTAAACTGTATAGCACAGGGAACTATATTCAATATCCTCTGATAAACCATATTGGAAAGGACTATGAAAAAGTATATTTATAAAACTAAGCCACTTTTCTGTATGGCAGCAATTAAATGCAGCATTGTAAATCAACTATACTTCAATAAAATAAGAAAAAGATGTAGTCAATATAGGAAATAAGGTATTCCACATTCATTTTTTCAAACTAAGTCTTTGGAATGTGCTGTGTATTTTTCACTCATAGCACATCTTAGTTTGGACTAACCTCATTTCAAGCTCTCAAATATAGCCTTATGTGGTTAGTGGCTGCCTTGTTTGTCAGGGTAGATCCAACAAATACAAGACAGGTCACTATGAAGTTATAGCTGGCATAATTCTCTTATTTCTGATTATAACAGAAGTGAATGCTTTCAGTATAGCTATTTCCAAACATTTTTGATTCTGTAGTCCATTGAGAATCTATAATTATACAAACTTTTTGCCCTCAAAATGTATATATGTAAATATATAAACTTTTCAGGTAGTTTACAGAATCACAGAAGCATTTTCAGGGCTTCTCCAGAAACTAAGAATCTCTTATCCTTCCTAGGGTTTTACTCTATAGGAGGAAATTGACTATTGTTTTGAGAAAGACATTTTTTATAAGTTAAGGAAGTGTCTTTCTGCTCCTAATTTACTCAGAGCAATGGTCAAGAATGGATCCTGAAGCTTACAAATGTTCTTTCCGCTTTAATTTCTATCCCTTTGATTATACATATTTACTAGAAACAAAATTTATAAAAACTCTCTATCATATTAAAATATAACTGTTTTATTTGCTTTTCTTTTTCACAGTATCATGAAATTGCATTTGTAGACTCAGATTCAGAGGATGCTGGGGAACCAAGCTATGAAAGTGTTGGCAAGTAAATTTACTTTAAAGTAATAGTGAAGGATTTGTGTACATGAATGATGTTCATTACAGCATCACTTGCAGCAAAAACCTTGTAATGACATCAGTGTTAATTGATAAGGACTGGTAGGATTAATGATGATTTGTGCAATACCAGACTCAGCTCTTAAAAAGCAATCTCTTTTGCTCCCCTTGCCTTGCCTTCAGCCTCTATGCCCGGAGTCTTTCAGAGATTACATTCAATCAGGGGCTTCTGTCCCCTATGAGTAATCTGGACAGTAGTTTCCTCCTACTTTATCCTTCATCATCTTTCCAAAACTTGTAAAAATTTCCTCCCTGATGACCTGCACTCCTAGTTTGCTTTATGGATGAACAACTTCCTGCCTTCATTGGAATATCTTGAGTGAGTGTGTGAATGTGTGTTCATACCCTGGAGGGATCAGAGGCAAACAACATGCTAGGTGAGCTATTCTGCACTAAAAACTAATTATAAGAATGTGTCAATAAATGTGGATAAACTCATAGACAGTTAAGCCATTGGTTTATAATGTTTGCTTGCACTGAAACTCCAGCCACTAGTGATACTGACCTGGACGGATCATTGGTGTGATTCTAAAGCACGTGAATTGTACTAAAATAACTAGTACTGGGAATTCCCTGGTGGTCCAGTGGTTAGGACTTCACATTGTCACCGCTGAGGGCCCGGATTCAACCCCTAGTTGGGGAACTAAGATCGCACAAGCCATGAGATGTGGCCAAAAAAATAAAATAACTAGTACCCACCTATACTTTTTTTTGGCCCTCTGACTATAAACTCTTGTGAATGTTTCTCCTGCATGCAAATACAGGAAATATACTTTGATTCTAAGTAGAAACTCTTTGGTAGTTGCAATGCCATAAGGACAAAGCTATTGATAGACAAAATTCATTGGACATTAGTAGTTTACGCTTGCAATTGTCAAATCATTCATTATCTAGACTTTGTGCCAAGAAAATGAAATCCATCCATTGTTTTTTCCTAGACCAAATATACACCATTGTTATTATAAAGCCTGATGCTGTGACTGCTAGAAAAGTTCAAGAAATTAAAGAAAAAGTAAGTAATATCTCCCAACAATAGTTTAAATTAATTGGAAAAGAAATCCCTTAATTTTCAATGTGGAGACAAGCTTATCACTCAGAGTAAACTAGAACATAAAGAACATCTGGTACTAGGTACCTCTAAAGGCTTTGGGTGTTTTGTCTTACAAAGGCTCAATCTACTTAACATCCTTATTTAAATAACTCTGCTCTACTAGCATCCAACATAAAAGATAAAAGTTGCCGTTCTTATGTTGGATGATAACAAATTCTTTGTATTTAGTTGTCATCAGTGCAAACTTGTTATAAGCTCACATTAGCCTGCATTATTCCCTGAGTTGTCACAAATATATGGTCCTTTTAGATACATGATAACTTAAAGAAGCATTTAAGGTTTTGCTTTTAGAGCCCAAAGAAAAAATTTTTGGAGGAAAATTGCATGCTAATCTAAAAGTCAGCTTACTTCTCCTATAAAGAGCCAGATAGTAACGATTTTCAGGCTTATGGGGCATATGAGCTCTGTCACAGAAGTTTAACTCTGCCATCGTCTGGAGAAGGCAAGACGGTAAATAAACAAAGGGGCGTGGTTCTAGTAATCTTTGTTTCTAAACATGTGTGGTGGAAGGGGCTATGGTTTACTGACCCCTGAATAGAGATTTTGTGTTGAAACAACAAAGTTATATTAAAATTTGCAAGAATATTGCATGTGCAATAGAGGAGGTCACATGGAAAGCTATGTCAGGAGGGATTGGGTATCTTTGTGAATTTCCCATCATGCATTCTTTCTTCAGCCAAAGAAGCATTGATTAAACTACAATAAAGTAGATGGTCCATTTTGTACATTGTTATACTAGAGTGACATACACACTGAATCATTAATTAAAAAATTTTAAGACAAAGCATGGCTGAATTTTAAATTCTATTCTTCCCTGTGATTTGGATATTTTTATTGCTGTCAGAGTAAGATATACTAGATTATGAGTTACAGATTTAACAAAGGTAAGCCTTGAAAAAAGTTAAGAGTTAAAATAATTTTGAAAATAGATGGTTAAAAATGCTTATAAATGTATGTCTTTTTGAATGATTTAGAAAGCTGTGACATCTTTCCTTGGAATTCAGTTAGCTCTTTTTTTTTTTTTTTAATCTTGAAACGATTCACTTAAATAATAGAAATAGTGTGGAGTCTCTCGTTCAAGCAGTGAAAATTTAAACACTGACGTTGGGGGAGGCATGAAAAGAACCTTCTTTGTTTACATATTTTTGGGCCTCTTGCAACTTAGTGCCTTATGGATTGTGCTGAGGCATAATCATGTAATGCATTCAAATCTGGAAGATTTGTTAAGCCTAGGAAACAAATGTCCTTGACTTCTTTTACCTGTGGCCCCACTACCCATTTGGATCTGACCTTGCTCTCTAATTGAAGATTATCAAGGCAGGATTTGTCATAGAAGCAGAGGATAAGAAACCGCTTACTGAAGAACAAGTAAAGCACTTCTATAGTCAAATAGCAGACCAGGTAAGAAGTTAAAAAAAAAATCCACTGTGTGCCAAATACAATGGGTTCCTATAAGTTTAGTATTCTCATTATAGAAAAAACAAATAAGTCTGACCAACCAAGCTCCAGATTTCCTTGGCGGTGTCCATATCACGGTTAATCCAAAGAGAGTGACTGTGGAGAAAGCTCCAGTAGACACAGAATCAGTCAAGCAAAAATGGATGCTCTGATTGTGTTTTATTGGAGCAAAGATCTTTTTATGATATGTGTCCTCTAAGACTCTGTGCATCAGCCCCCAGGAAGTGAGTATCCAGACCTTTCCTGTAGAGTCTGATCCCAGGTTGAAGGCTCCTTGTCATAAACTTCATAGGAAAGCTTTAATCCTTTCTTTACCTACATGTAAATCCTTTTTGCCAAGCTATTTTTAAAATTCTGTTTTGTCTGGGGTAATACAGTAAAGACTTTGTATTGGCAAGTCCAATGGCTTGGGTGTCAGGAGATGCAGGTTCTAGAAATGCACTGTCCAATATAGTAGCCATTAGATACATGTGGCCATTTGAACTTAAATTCATTACAGTTAAACAAAGTTACAAATTCAGAGTCTCAGTGGCACTAGCTATATCAAGTGCTCAGTAGCTGCCTGTGGTTACATATGCCGAAGAGCACAGAGCATGTTGGTCATCAGAGAAAGTTCTACTGAAAAGCACTTTGTACACCAGCTGCACCCCTCAGACCATCTTTCTTGGCCCTGGAAAAGGGTTGGACCAGTGACATCAGCATCACCTGGGAACTAATGAGAAAATCCAGTTCCGGGGCCCCACCCTAAACCTACTGAATCATAAAGTCTGGAACTGGACTCCAGAAAACTGTGTTCAACAAGCCCTCCAGTTGATTTGGAAGCATCCTATAGTTTAACAATTGTTATTAGACTGCCTTGACGATCAGTCCCTGCCAACTGTGACCTTCTGTCCTTCAGAGATGTGTTAGTTAACAGGAGGCTTGTGAGTAACTTTCTCTTGACCAATAATCATGAAGGGAAAGAGGTCCTTGACTTGGGTAGGGTTCACCATTGTAGTCTATCCATTTCATGAGCCTAATAATATTATTTTTATTTTATTTTGTAGCCTGACTTTGAGGATTTTGTTTCTTTTATGACAAGGAACCTAAGCTATATTCTAGTTGTTTCACAAGGAAAGGAAAAACAGCCTTCCTGGGATGATAGTGAAGTTAATTCTGAGACAGAATCTAAAGAACCGTGGGATGAACAAGAAGAGACGGCCAAGCCTTTGAGGATGAAGAGCAAAAGGTAGCTCCAGGCCAGGAAGCTTATTGTTTACAATGTTTTAGCAGGTAACATAGTATAACATATAGATATCTCAAATCTAAAGACAAACATCTCTATGTCGAAGCCACAGGTATTCTTTTCAGTCTAAAATTTTATATGATCAACAAAGCCGGAGTTGCCCTGAAAGTTTATGTCAAGCAGTTTCAAAAGGGAAGAAATTCCTGTTTCTCTAACACTGGGTGCTTCATGGCCCAGGACTCTGGCCCTGGCTTCATGGCCCAGGACTCCAGGGTTAGAATGAGACCAAGGCTGGTCCCTTCCAAACCATACCCCTTTCCTGTCTCTCCACATTCCACTTCTGCCTCCCCTTGTCCTAGAGACAGCAAATGTCCTCTGTCCTTTTACTCAAGGCAGTTAGTGGTGATAAATTGCTAAGAACTAAATAGTTGCACAGTTTTTTGTTAACAGTTTGTAAATTTCAAAAGTGAACATAAGTCACTTTTATTCTTCTGAAGACTCAGAAAATCCAGCATTTAGCCTATGAGTTGTCAGAGGCATGTCTGAAAGAAAGGTGGGTTAGCAGGAGCAACTTCCAAGTAGCTGAGTCCTGAGGCTTCCTGATGTGTTTCTCCTCCTGCCAGGCAGCCCATCTCCACTGCGTGTTCTGGTTGAGCATCTTCAGAACTCTCCTTGTTATCTTATTAATAAATTACGGCAGGTTTTTTTTTAGTTGGTCCATCTGCTGGTTCCTAGCCATGTTATAATTTTTAGGCAGCAGGGAGACCCTAATAATATTATTTTTATTTTATTTTGTAGCCTGACTTTGAGGATTTTGTTTCTTTTATGACAAGGAACCTAAGCTATAGGTTCCTTGTTTTAAGTGAGATAGAGGGACTGGTAGGATAAACCAAGTGCTGACAAAGGTCTTTGTAAACAGTAGGAGTTACTGCGAGAGTTTTAAGAGAAAATGATACTTAGCAGTTGGGGAGCAGGCTTGGGTGGGAAATGTTGGGCTCAAGATACCAGGTTTCATGCCAGAATTTTTGAGCCATTTTTTAGAGTGTTCTGTGAACCACTATTAACATAGCTGGCATAAGAGGAGTCAGTGTTTGTTGGTGCTGTTGTACGGGTAGGGGTCTATTGCATCCAACTTTCAGAAGCAGTTGTTTAGTACACACATAATAAGATAATTTAAGCACTTGGCAGGATAGGGGTGGACTGAGATGTGTCAATGTTGTTTTGCAAAGTTTGCAGCATTTTTCTTTCTTTTGTTCCACGGCCAGTTCTAATTGTTGCTTCTTGACCCACGTACAGGTTTCTTGGGAGGCAGGTACGGTGGTCTGGTATTCCCATCTCTTTAAGAATTTTCCAGTTTGTGGTAATCCACACAACCAAAGGCTTTAATGTAGTCAATGAAGCAGAACTAGATGTTCTTCTGGAATTCTCTTGCTTTTTCTATGATCCAACAGATGCTGGCAATTTGATCTCTGGTTCCTCTGCCTTTTCTAAATCCGCTTGAACATCTGGAAGTTCTCAGTTCACGTACTATTGAAGACTTGGAGAATTTTGAGCATTCCTTTGCTGGCATGTGAGATGAGTGCAATTGCACGGTAGTTTGAGCATTCTCTGGCACTGTCTTTCTTTGGAATTGGAATGAAAACTGACCTTTTCCAGTCTTGTGGCCACTGCTGAGTTTTCCAAATTTGTTGGTATATTGAGTGCAGCACTTTCACAGCATCATCTTTTAAGATTTGAAATAGTTCAACTGGAATTCCATCACCTCCACTAGCTTTGTTTGTAATGTTGCTTCCAAAGGCCCACTTGACTTCATACTCCAGGATGAATAGGTGAGTGGCTACTAGGTCAGTGATCACATCATTGTGGTTGTCCGCGTCATTAAGAACTTTTCTCTATAGTTCTTCTGTGTATTCTTGCCATCTCTTCTTAATATCTTCTACTTCTGTTAGGTCCACACCATTTCTGTCCTTTATTGTGCCCATCTTTGCATGAAAAGGTTCCCTTGGCATCTAATTTTCTTGACGAGATCTCTAGTCTTTCCCATTTTATTGTTTTCCTCTATTTTTTTGCATTGATCACTGAAGAAGGCTTTCTTATCTCTCCTTGCTATTCTTTGGAACTCTGCATTCAGATGGGTACATCTTTCCTTTTCTCCTTTGCCTTTCACTTCTCTTTTTTTCTCAGTTATTTGTAAGGCCACCTCAGACAACCATTTTGCCTTTTTACATTTCTTGTTCTTGGGGATGGTTTTGATCACTGCCTCATATACAATGTTACGAACCTCTGCCCATAGTTCTTCAGGCACTCTATCAGATCTAATCCCCTGAATCTATTTGTCACTTCTACTGTATAATCACTTCTCCTGGTGACTCAGAGGGTAAAGCGTCTGCCTATAATGCAGGAGACCCAAGCTCAATCCCTGGGTCAGGAAGATCCCCTGGAGAATGAAATGGCAACCCACTCCAGTACTCGTGTCTGGAAAATTCCATGGACGGAGGAGCCTGGTAGGCTACAGTCCATGGAGGGTCGCAAAGAGTTGGACACGACTGAGCAACTTCACTCACTGTGTAATCATAAGGGATTTGATTTAGGTCATACCTGAATGGCCTAGTGGTTTTCCCTACTTTCTTCAATTTAAGTCTGAATTTTGCAATAAGGAGTTCATGATCTGAGCCACAGTCAGCTCCTGGTCTTGTTTTTGCTGACTGTATAGGGTTTTACTGATCACATGGATCACAGCCTTGTCTAACTCGGTGAAACTATGAGCCATGCCATGTAGAGCCACCCAAGACGGATGGATCATGGTGGAGAGTTCTGACAAAACGTGGTCCACTGGAGAACGGAATGGCAAACCACTTCAGCATTCTTGCCTGAGAACTGCATGAACAGTATGAGAAGGCAAAAAGATATGACACTGAAAGATGAACTCCCCAGGTTGTTAGGTGCCCAATATTCTACTGGAGAAGGGAGAAGAAATAGCTCCAGAAGGAGTGAAGAGGCTGAGGCAAAGCGGAAACAATGCCCAGTTGTGGATGTGTCTGGTGATAGAAGTCAAGTCTGATGCTGTAAAGAGCAATACCGCATAGGAAGTTGGAATGTTAGGTCCATGAATCAAGGTAAATTGGAAGTGGTCAAATGGGAGATGGCAAGAGTAAACACTGACAGTTTAGGGATCAGTGAACTAAAATGGACCGGAATGGGCAAATTTAATCCAGATGTCCATTATATGTACAAGTATGGGCAAGAATCCCTTAGAAGAAATGGAGTAGCCCTCATAGTCAACAAAAGAGCCTGAAATGCAGTAGTTGGGTGCAATCCCAAAAATGACAGGATGATCTCTGTTCATTTCCAAGGCAAACCATTCAGTATCACAGTAATCCAAATCTATATTCTGCTTAGAAGAGACAAAGAATTGTCTTCAAAAAAAATTAAGAGATGGCAACAAAATAGCCCGAAAAAATAAAGAATTAGAATTGAATATTAAAAGTGTTAAGCTTGATAAAGAAGGACATGATGTAAAAGAAAACATTTGTGAAGAAGATACAGTGGTCAAAAAATGTATTCCGAAACCACACAGATGACATAATAAAAATATAAGTATTAGAAAGATAATAAGGAGAACTGGATATAAGTAACATTATGGTCATAGATCTCAATACAAAGCAGAGGAAAAAGCAAGGATATATAGGAATGGCAAATATGTATTCCATAATTGTGTGTAATAAATGATCTATAACATACAAAATATGAATATGTATAAACTTAAATCCCACAAGTAACTTTGTTTACAAAGAAAACCTAAACAAATTTTTAAAAATTAAAATCTTACCACATACATTTCCTGATTATAATCCAATAAAGTTGGAAATAAATAAATAATAAATTTCAAATAGAAAACATCTTATCTATTTGAAAACATGAAATGTGCTCCTAAATTAACCTAGATTCAAAGACAAAATTATAAGGAAAATTAGAAACTATCTGGATTGCTTTACATAGAGGAAAGAAAAAAAAATTTTAAACATACTTTATTTTGATGTCTTTAATATCCTCTCATGAAATCAAACATATGTGATTTCATGTAATTGATTTTTGTGTTGGTTCAATAAAAATGGAATTAAATATATATAATTTGATGTAATAGAGATATAACTTATCTTTCAGTGAAGTTAAATATTCATTTGTTTTATTAAAATCTAAATTATTGTGAGAATATATTATCAGTTTTAATTTTCTGGCATGATTATTAAACTTCAGTTTATAATTATGTTTTGGATTTCAACAGTTTACAACAATATCTGGAAATACAACAAATATCTCAGTTTTGTGATGTTGAAGAGAATATAACTAATACTAAGTTTATTGAGGTCTTAATCCCTGATTTTAAAAAAATTAGAGGCATAAAATTTGAAAAGATACTGGCATTACTTCGACCAGCCCTCTTTAATGAAAGAACAGGTAAGAAACAAAGTATAAATTGTTTAACTACTTTGTACATATGATTTGAATAATTATATTAAAATATATTAGTTTAAAATTTAACATTCAAGAAAAAGCCCTTGAAGAAATTTAATTGTCACTGATTTACTAATTTCTCAATAAAAAGAATAAAACAATTTTATAGCTAAAAAGTTCAGAAAGTGCTTTCTAACCTAGGAATTTGTTAGGGTAGATTTAAGATACAAGAATTTTTATTATATATAATTATTATTATAGCTATTATAATAAAGGTTAGAAGTATTTATGTCTGAAATGCCTAAGTTCAACACTTAGGTAAAGTGTTATTAATAGTGTGATTTGGAAAAAATGTACTTTACCAAATCTTTCATGTTTAAATTCAGAAGGTTAAAATGCAAAAACATAAAGTGCCTAACACTTAAAAGGTGCTAGCTATTTTTAACCTCACAGAATAGAGTGAATATTGGCAGAGGAAGAACAGAAACTATAAAGTAACACTATTAATTCTTTTTTATATCCAGTGTATGGAAATAAACTGATACTTGTATGTTGACCTCATATTCTCTGACTTGCTTAACTACTTAGTTCTAGGAGCTTTTTGACATCATTTCCTTGAGAATTTCTGTTACTAGGGTTTCTGAGGGCCTTTCAGGTGGCACGAGGCGTTAAGAACCTGCCTGCCAGTGCAGGACACATAAGAGAGGAGGGTCGGGAAGATCCCACGGAGTAGGGCAAGGCGACCCACTCCAGTCTTCCTGCCTGCAGAATCCCATGGACAGAGGAGCCTGGCAGGCTCCAGTCCACGGGGTCGCGAAGAGTGGGACACGACTGAAGTGACTCAGCTCAGCACAGCACAGGATTTCTGAACATCAGACCTACTTACATTTTGGGCTAGGTAATTGTTGAGGGTGCTGCATCATGAGCTTTGGAAAATGTTCAGCCACATCTTTGGCCTCTACTCACTTCATGTCAGTCGCATCCCCTCGACTCCTAGTTGTGAAAATCAAAACACATCTCCAAACATTGTTAAATGCACTTTGAAGGATTGAGAACCACTGATGTGGACAATAATATAATCTAAAAATTGAGACAGTTTTGCTTCTTTCTTTTTAATATGTACACTTTTTATTTCTTTTGCTTGCCTTATTGTACTGGCTGGAACTTCCTGCATGATGCTGAATAATAAAAGAGATGACGGTACACAAGTTACCTTGCTCCTGATCTTAGAGTGAAAGCATTAAGTCTTTTACCATTAAGTGTCATGTTAGCTTTATATGCCCTTTATTTGGATTAAGGAAATTCTCACCTACTCCTAGTTTGGGGAGGTATTTTTTTTTAAATCATGAATGGATGTTATAATTTCTCAAAAAAATTTTCCTGTATCTACTGACATTTTTTCCTTGAGTTTAACAATATGGCAATTACTTTGATTTTTAAATATTTAACCAGCCTTGCATTCTCCAGATAAACTATACTTGGTTGTTGTATATTGTCTTTTATTGTCCTTTTTAACATATTGCTGGGTTTGAATTTTCAATATTTTGTTGGGGACTTGCTTGTAATGTCTTTATCTGGTTTCGCTATTAGGGTAATGGGTAAATGAAGACTTCATAAAATGAGATGAAAGGTAGTCACTGTTTTCTGGAAGAGATGGTGTAGAATTGATATTGCATCTTTTTAAAATCTTTCCTGGAATTTACCAGTGAAGCTTCTTGAGCCTGGAGTTCTCTTCTTTGGAAAGTTTCACTTGCCTTTTTAAACCTTGAACAATATGTATGTTTTTTAGATGAATAGACTTTATATTTTAGAATAGTTGTTTATTTACAGAGAAATTAAGATATTACAGTGTTCCCATATGCCTACTCCCATAATAATTTCTTCTAATAATATTTTATTGTGATACATTTTTATAACTAGTGAACCAATATCAATACACTGTTATTAACTAAACTTCATAGTTGATGTTAAGGTTTGCTGTTTGTGTTGCACATTCTGTCGGTTTTGATAAATTCAGTGTCATGTGTCCCTTTTACAGTATCATATGTCGTAGAACCACTGCCCTAAAAATCCCTGTTCTTCTCCTATTTATCCATCTCCCCCTCCTAACCCCTGTTGTAATCTGACCTTTTTACTGTCTCTGTAGTTTTGCATGTTCCAGAATGTCATAGAGTTGAAATCATATAGTGATAAATTTCTCTTACATAACTATATACACTTAAGGTTCCTTTATGTCTTTTTGTGGCTTAAATAGCTTACTTCTTTATAGCTGAATAACATTATATTGTATGAATATACCAGCATATGTCTAGCTACTTATTAGAGGACATCTTCATTGCATCCAGTTTTTGGCTACTATGAGTAAAGCTGCTATAGGCAGCTTTATTATGAGCATGTAACATTGGTGATAAGGATATCTCTGATGTATTGAGTCACTAGGGTTTTAGGTTTAATTTTCTACACAATATAATCTTTATCCTACCAGCACAACAACCTGCTGCAAAATACATCTCAGTTCAGTTCAGTCACTCAGTCATGTCCGACTCTTTGCAATCTCAAGGACTGCAGCACGCAAGGCTTCCCTGTCCATCACCAACTCCCGGAGCTTGCTCAAACTCATGTCCATTGGGTCGGTGATGCTATCCAACCATCTCATCCTCTGTTGTCCTCTTCTCCTTCTGCCTTCAATCTTTCCCAGCATCAGGGTCTTTTCCAGTGAGTCAGTTCTTCGCATCAGGTGGTCAAAGTATTGGAGTTTCAGCTTCAGCATCGGTCCTTCCAGTAAATATTCAGGATTGATTTCCTTTAGGATTGACTGGTTTGATCTCCTTGCAGTCCAAGGGACCCTTAAGAGTCTTCTCCAACACTAGAGTTCAAAAGCATCAATTCTTTGGTGCTCAGCTTTCCTTATAGTTCAGCTGTCACATCCATACATGACTACTAGAAAAACCATAGCTTTTTTGGACTTTATTGGCAAAGTAATGTCTCTGCTTTTTAATATGCTGTCTAGGTTGGTCATAGCTTTTCTTCCAAGGAGCAAGCATCTTTTAATTTCATGGCTGCAGTCACCATGTGCAGTGATTTTGGAGCCCAAGAAAATAAAGTCTGTCACTGTTTCCATTGTTTCCCCATCTATTTGCCATGAAGAGTTGGGACCAGATGCCATGATCTTAGTTTTCTGAATGTTGAGTTTTAAGCCAACTGTTTCACTCTCCTCTTTCACTTTCATCAAGAGGCTCTTGAGTTCCTCTTCACTTTCTGCCATAAGCGTGGTATCATCTGCATATCTGAGGTTATTGATGTTTGTCCTGGGAATCTTGATTCCAGATTGTGTTTCATCCAGCCCGGCATTTTGCATGATGTACTCTGCATATAAGTTGAATAAGCAGAGTGACAATATATAGCCTTGACGCACTCTTTTACCAATTTGAAACCAGTCTGTTGTTCCATGTCTGGTTCTAATTGTTGCTTCTTGACCTGCATACAGGTTTCTCAGGAGGCAGGTACAGTGGTCTGTGATCCCCATCTCTTGAAGAATTTCCCATAGTTTGTTGTGATCCACACAGTCAAAGGTTTTGGCATAATTAGTAAAGCAAGAAGTAGAGGTTTTTCTGGAATTCTCTTGCTTTTTCTATGATCCAGTGGATGTTGGCAACTTGATCTCTGGTTCCTCTGCCTTTTCTAAATTCATCTTGAACATCTGGAAGTTCACAGTTCACGTACTGTTGAAGCCTATACATGTACTGCTGAAGCAAAATACATCTAATTGATAATAACAGCTGAGTGTGGAAAGCTCTATGATAAGAGATGTCTCACTGGATATCGAATAGGATATGCAGCCCATAATTGAGTGGAAAGGTAAGTATGGCTTAATTAACCAGGGACAGTTACATGATACTTCATGGAAGAAGCACTGTTTATGCAGAGACTAAAAAGTCAAGCTTGAATTAGCCAGGAAAAGGAGAATCTTGAGTAGTTTCAGTGGAGTGCTTGCCACAAAAGTCAGTCTCAAAACTGGGGTGAGAGATTATATACAAAGAAGTCAGAACAATTCAGAATTAAAGAAGTAATATTTGACAGATTTGTAAATGTTATTTTGAGATTGGAAAAATCTGACTGTAGATTAATGCTCATGGGAAGGAATCAACCAGTTGAAGTTACAAGAAAGAAAAGTTTAGGACAGGCTAAGGTCACTGAGATGAGTCAGGAGGAAATAATTTCTGTAGCAGATGTATAGGATTGGACTGAGAAGAGATTTTTATTCTATGTAGCAAGAGAGAAAGAGGGCCGGATAGCCACAGATCCAGTTTATAGGTTTGTGGCAGGAAGTTGAGGGGTTTGTCTTCCATTACTTAGTTTCTCTGTAAATAAGAAGCAGTGTTATTGGCTGAGAGGAGAAGAGGCAACCCTGTTGTGTACATGATCCACCAAAGGCCAGCACTTTTCTTGATCTATGTATTTTCTACCCGCTTTCCTGAGTGTTTCACACTTGAAAATGTCCCTTATTTTCTGGCAACATCACTTTCTCCCTTGCTACTGAGTTTTCCCTGTTAGCACAAAAACATGGTCCAACATAATAATAAACAAAATTCAATGAAATAAAAACACAACCAGAAAAACTGCCTTGGCTCCTCCGCCCCCTCAGCTGACACCCCATTTCTCTACTCCTCTGCAGTGGACACTGCTCAAGGAGTTGTCTGTGCTCAGTGAATCGCCTTCTTGACCCTCACCCACTCCTGAACCCCCTCCAATCGAGCTTCTGTCAGAACTACCCTAGTCAAGTTCACCAACGACCTCCAAATTGCCAAATCTAACTTTCAAATGGCCTGTCTTCTGTTCATAGTTCTCAGTAGTATTTACCAGTTTCTGCTTCCATACTGGTCACCTGGTTTGGATTGCCCCTGAAATCCTGACTCTTGTTCCTGGGAAACAAATACAATTTTTTCAATTTTTCTGAGCAAGGCAAATCTACCTCCAACCAAGTTGCAAAGATCTCACCTTCTACTCAATAATTTGCTGAAATAATTTTTCCCAAACAAATACAGTTTTCTCCTACAAAGAATTTTGGTGACAGCTGTTAGTGTCATAACATATTGCTATTGTGATATGCAAACCATACTGATATTTAAGGATGGCATAAAGGTGTTAATTAAAAAGGGGGAAAAACAAAATTTGAAGTTGGTTAGTCTCTTATCACTCTCCCTCTCCCTCTTGCTTGACTCTTGCCTCAGTTTTTGATTATTTCGTGTTAACTATGTTTGCCATTTGGTAGTAAATGGTAATTCATCACTCTTTAAATAAATGGTGACCTTTATTGATATTCTGGGTCACCCCAAGAAATTCTAAAGCAAAGTCCACGTGGATTATTTAACTTGAAGAAAACAGACATCTTCACCATATTCTCATGTATTTTCAAGAAATATAATATACCTCTATTCAACTCATCTATTACGTCTTTTATTCAGATATGATAGTTTTCTTCATTATAGTTCTTGTTATCTTATTTTTCAACTGAATATGGGAATATATGCAATGTTCTTTGCTCTAAAGTATTCAGTCAATAAAAGGTAAGCTGTTCATAGTAGTTGTTTTAGTACCAGCCATTTCTTTTCAGCATTATTCCTAGTTTTTAACCCCATAGTGAATGAATGACACTTCCCCCCCAAACTTACTTTCTAAGTAAGAAAGACAATGGCTTCTGTAAATTTTTATTTACTGACTCCCTTACTGAATTATGTTATTTAATACTATTAACCTTTTAAAAATACTCCTGAATTTTCCAAACAGCTTATATGCAAACACTGTTATCCATTTTGTTCAATTTTGTTATTTTTATGTATGGCTTAGTACTTCCAGAATAACTATTAAATAATTAAAGGCCAGTATGATAACATTTTGGCTTTGTTCTACTCCTGACTGCTTTTAATGCCTCCAGTGATTTCAATTATGATGTTTGCTTTAGGTTTTAGGCAAAAATCTCTATACTCTAAAATATTTCTATCTGCCACATGGTATGAAAATATTTTGAATGTAATCCAGTGACATGTCTTTTGATGGCATATTTTGAAATTTATATTTTGTTTATAAACAGGTGTGCCGTGGATATATTTAGAATTTTTCTTATACAAACTAGTTTTCATGCTTTTCACAGTCCTTAGGTCCATTAATTTCCCACTTTTTGCTCAATTATATTTCATCTTTCAGTCATCTAGAGCCTATATTTAAGCACATTAAAAAAAGATATGTACCTAGTTATTTTGTTTTCTGAAAGTGAAAGTCACTCAGTCATGTTCGACTCTTTGTGACCCCGTGGACTATACAGTCCTTGGAATTCTCCAGGCCAGAATACTGGAGTAGGGAGCCTTTCCCTTCTCCAGGGGATCTTCCCAACCCAGGGATCAAACCCATTCTCCTGCATTGCAGGTGGATTCTTTACCAGCTGAGCCACAAGGGAAGCCCAAGAATACTGGGGTGGGTAGCCTATCCCTTGTCTAGTGGATCTTCCCAACTCAGGAATCGAACTGGGGTCTCCTGCATTGCAGGCGGATTCTTTACCAACTGAGCTATCAGGAAAGCCCAACCCTAGAACCCTAGCATATCTGAGACTGTCAGTATATCACCTTTATGTATGAAATAAAACTTATCTGACTGTACAGATTTTAAAAAGTAAATCCCCCATTCTTAGATCTATAGATTTTGGTCCACTGAAGAACTGGAAATGGCATCATAAATTTGATATGTTAAGAATACTGTTTACCTTAAATTAAAAATCAAATAATCTATTTTTGTAAAGTTAAATTTCATATGAGAATGAAATACGTTCTATGTCCTTATGATAATATAGTCTGTATTGTGTGTATAATCAATAACTTAGCACTTTAAAACTTATGTGACTTTTTATTTAGAGGATGTTTTGAATAAAATTCAAGATGAAGGCTTTAAAATACTGCTGCAAAGACAGATAGTATTATCAGAAGAAGAAGCAAAAACACTGTGCAAAGAATATGAAAATAAAGATTATTTTGGAAGTGTTATAGAAAATATGACCAGGTAAAATAGAATTCAGGTTGAGAAAGCACAGGTTGATTTATGTTTGAATCATTTAACCTTCTTTTAACCCTGCCTTCTGTTCAAGTCGCCAAACCTCTCAATTCTGTAAAGATGTGCTGAGTCTACTTCTTTGTCAATATCACTTCCATTTTGATTCCCTGCTCAACTGTGTGTCTTCTGCGGTCCCCCCAGAATGTTATTAGAGCAATGCAAGTTCCCAGTGAAGCCTCTGGAGTCTAGTTGAGTTGACTTGCATAGCCAGTTTGTACAGCATCATCAAGTCCAAGTAGACAGCTATGACTGACTCTCAAGGGTTTTGGTAATCCTAAAGATCACTAGCCCGAGGAGATGAATGGGATGCTAGAAACTTGTCAGGTTTCTAGCAGAATAAATGAAACAGCAGCCAGACCAGAAAGCCAGCAAGCATGTATAATATAAATCAGCAGGGGCATGGGGACAATACCTGTATTTTCCCTAGACCACTCGGTCAGAACCAAGGCCCTTCTTTTCTTCTCCTTCCTCTGCTTCCTTTCTTTGATGAATACACTCTTGAGAGTACACCAACAGAAATTAATTTCATACTCTTGGTAAAAAGGGTTATTTTCCTATTTTTGTCTAACAAATACACTTGCATTATTTATCTATGATTAGCTACAAGCCATAGTGTCATTAACTTAGTTTTTTCTTTTCTAACAGTGGTCCATCTCTAGCCCTTGTTTTAGTAAGAGAAAATGGCTTAGGATACTGGAAACAGTTAATTGGACCAAGCAATGTTGAAGAAGCCAAAGAATATCTTCCAGAGAGGTATGACTCATGTCATGGGTCCCCAGATTTTTTCATGGGAGCCACTTTGGTTTCCTCTTGGGTACCCGGTACAGGAACTACAACTCTCGTCCAAAGGAGGTTCTCAGGAACCTTTTGCTCCTTTTGCTGGGTAAGGAGTGGGCTGTTTATGACTGAAAGCCCAGCCACTGCCAACCTGAATATGGCCAAGGCTTTGCAAGAGAATGTTCTAAGTTGCTTCGTTTGGGGCTGGAAGTAAGTGGTAGCTACCCAACCAGAAGTCTGTATCTTATATACAGAAATATCTGCCCCATGCCCTGTTTAGGAGAAGTTCTTTTGAGAAGGGCATGATAATCCTGTAGGTTATTTAATTGGTATAAGAGTTTTAAGACGATGATGACTAACTTAATATGTGGTCTACAAATTGGTGGGAACAT
The DNA here is from genome assembly GCF_910594005.1 of Cervus elaphus. Taxonomy (NCBI): domain Eukaryota; kingdom Metazoa; phylum Chordata; class Mammalia; order Artiodactyla; family Cervidae; genus Cervus; species Cervus elaphus. Next base: position 58,082,438 of record NC_057832.1, read on the forward strand.
TTACAAAGTAATTTACTGATGAGTCTTAGAATTTTGTAATCAGCTCAAAACCTGGCATGTTACCTATTACCTAGTTCAGTTCAGTCACTCAGTCATGTCCTACTCTTTGCGACCCCATGAATCGCAGCACGCCAGGCCTCCCTGTCCATCACCAACTCCCGGAGGCCACCCAAACCCATGTCCATCGAGTTGGTGATGCCGTCCAACCATCTCATCCTCTGTTGTCCCCTTCTCCTCCTGCCCTCAATCTTTCCCAGCATCAGGGTCTTTTCCAATGAGTCAGCCCTTCGCATCAGGTGCGCAAAGTATTGGAGTTTCAGCTTCAACATCAGTCCTTCCAATGAACACCCAGGACTGATCTCCTTTATGATGGACTGATTGGATCTCCTTGCAGTCCAAGGGACTCTCAAGAGTCTTCTCCAACACCACAGTTAAAAGCATCAATTCTTTGGCGCTCAGCTTTCTTTATAGTCCAACTCTCACATCCATACATGACTACTGGAAAAACCATAGCCTTGACTAGGCAGACCTTTGTTGGCAAAGTAATGTCTCTGCTTTTTAGTATGCTGTACTAGTTACCTAGTTATCTAGTACCTAGTACTAGATATCTATCTAGTACCTAGTACTAGATAACTAGATATCTAATATCTAGTACCTGTTACCTAGGTGCACTTTAAAAAATATTTTTTGATCTTAGCTGCTGGGCTTGGTCTCAGCTGAGGGAAGGAGATAGTATCTCATTCATTTCTGTTCTTGGCACGTAGCTGATGATGGAAACAAACGGAGTTGCAATTCACCTAAATTCTTTGTGCTAATTTCAGAGCAGGATTGAATCCAGGGGAAGAAAAGCCCTCCTTCAAGTGAGCAGGAATAAAGATGCTTTATCAAACACAAGAAATGTTTGCATCCATGCTGCCACAATAAATTACAGGACTTATGAAACATCATGTATATAAAGTTGAAGTGTTTTCTTTTGGGTAGAAGGTTTTGAGTTGGACTTGTCCTCAAGGAGGCATTTTGCACTCTTTTGACCCTCTTCTCTTATGTCTTTGTTCCTGTGCCCGGAAATTACTGTAAAGGATAATAAGGCTTGGGCACTCTTTACGTGGTATGAGCAGGGTGCCACAGAACCTCTTAATGAAATGTAGCAGAGAATGCAACACATGGCATCAGAGAGAAGAATCCTTATCATTACCTGGCCTATACATGTAGGCACACTCTTCTAGAAATTCTGGCTCCAAGTATGGAGGCCGCATACCAGCACAGAGACATTTTCTCCAGGTGAAGGCACTCAGTAACTGCCCCTCTTCTCCCCACTATTATAGTGAGAATTTAAATCCTAAGCCCTTATGATCCCTAATGTTGCCACAAGTTCACAATGACTCTTAGCCGTTATTTTTGACTGCCTCCTTTTCTAAGTTGCCTTAGAAATAACTCCTGTACTTGGGCATCAGACTCTTTACTCTCCATTGCTTAATCTGAAATATGGTCACTTGCATACAAGAGAAATACAGCAATCCTTCTTTTCTATCCTTACACACACACACACACACACACACACACACACACACACACACACACTTTTTCCAAATTCCAGGTCTAACAGCCTAATGGAGGGCCTGCTTGTAGTTCTCTGCACTGAAGGGAGTCAGTTCTGGTGATGTTTCATTGTACAAATCTCCCTGACAATCACAGGCTCTTAGTCTACAAGTATCTTCAAATCAGAGATGTGAGAGCAGCCAAGGGCTGAATGGGAAGGCCACATTAGATAAGGAAATCTGAAATGGTCACTGAAAAAATTAGAGAGATTCTACCAGCTGAGCCACAAGGGAAGCTCACAGATAAGAAAGGGGTCTTAAAACTTAGGACAGAAAGCCAAACTTCCAGTGATGTCAGTCTGTTAACAGGAAGGGAGATTATTTGCTGTGGCTGGATTTTGTGGGTTGCTTGCTCGGGGCTATGTTTAAAGGGCAGAAAATTAATGAGCAATGAATATCACTTCTACTGAAATATAACTAGATAGGCAGAGGGACGGAAAGAAAAGGGTGCAACTGGAAAACACTGAGGAATAATGGTTGACTTTGGAGATACGTATTCATCTATCATACAAAAACAGAACTGGAATAAACTGCCCCGGCAGGGCTTGCACGTTACCATCAATGTCACTGCTGCGTTGTTCCACAAAGCCATTTGGCAGGCTCCTCTTTTCCTGCTGCTTTCCTTATCCAGAGGGTTCCACTGCCATGTCTCCTGGATTTGGTGTTTATTATTTGGTGTATTTGGACTAGGTCAAATGCCATCTCTAGTGCTTGAAATTATTTAGTGATTAAAGAAGGAGAAGGAATTTATTGACAGCTTAATATGCACTGTATATTTCAAACACATCATCGGATTACATCTTCAAAGACTCCTTCCGAAACAGGGTTTATTATCATATTCATATTTGAGACAACTGAAGCACAGACAAGGAAAATAGTTGATCAGTATCATGTAGCTAGCAAGTGATACTGTCAGAATTCTATATTCTCTTCTTTTCCACTGCACCAGGGTGTTCATTCCATCTTTGACATTTGTCAGTATCCATTACCATGATTACTGAAATGTTCAACTCCTTTCTTCCTAATGACTGCTACCTCCTTAAAGGTAACAGTATCCAAGCCATTCTGCAGTTACTTCTTTTTGCAGAGTGCAAATATGAAGTTTTACATTGTGTTATGTTATTTTATATGTTATGTTATAACAGTTTTTGACTTACTTCTTTTTCAAAGTTTATGTGCACAATTTGCAATAGGAGGTTTGCCTATCAACCAGTTGTATGGAAGTGATTCACTAGAAGATGCTGAAAGGGAAATACAATATTTCTTTCCTCCTCAACACACTGTGGCATTGATTAAACCTCATGTAACACAAGAACAAAGAGGTAAATATATAAAGATAGAACCAATGTTAGGTTTTTTTCCAACTTCTGTGGAATTTTGCAAAGTAAAGAAAAGTTGAAAGAATAAAGCAATGACCACCTTCATTATCAGGCGGTAGTGCTCCAAGTTTAGGCTGTGAGAGATTTTGACCAGATTTCCTTTATTTAACCACCTTGATGGTGCCCTGCCAGTTCAGTGAGAAGAGTTCAGGTTGGCTGTCTCTTCCAATCTATATCTAGAAGTTCTATATCCAAGAAGTTCCTTGGCATTTACAGTGTGGAGCTGAAAACATGTCTTCACTTTTGGCATAGAAACAGATTTCCTCCTTTACAGACCACTAGACATATCAGGTGGTTTCTGGAAAGATGGATCCCAGAAACTGAACATCTACATTAACATATTGAAGTTCTTCTGAATGTCCCTCTGGTGCCTTTTCAGTTTAGTTTAGCACAGTTTTGTTTTTTTAAAACCACTGTATGCAAGTGATACTCTGACCTTCCTTAGTTATTTCAATCTACTTAAATACAGAACAAAAATGGAGGCTATCTGCAAGACTATCAAATATCTGTTTTCCCTAGAGGATATCATGAAACTTATTAAAGAGACTGGATTTGATATAACACAGATGAAAGAAATACTCCTAACTGAAGAGGAAGCAGAGAAAATTTATTTTAAAATAAAAGGAAAAGAGTTTTATAAGGATGTCTTGGATGTGTTAGCTAAGTAAGTTTCTGATATATAAGAGTTCTTTGCATTGTAAACATAGTAACTGTTTGTTATAGAAACTTTGAAAAATACAAAAAATTCATTAAAACATTCTATCTAATCTAATTCATGAGAAAATCACCCTGGTAATATTTGGAGTTCATGTTTATTCTAATTCCTTTTTTTCCTTCTCTGTTTTCTCTTTATTTCTTTAGGTCTTCACATTAGATATAGAGGCTATCTGCTTTTAAATGTCTGCTTTGCCAACATATTTAATCTTTGCCTTAGTTTCCTTATCCATAAAATGGGGATGTTAATAGGACCTAACTCATTGGTACTGTTGCAAAGGCTATATAATTGATACATTGAAAGTAACTGGAATAGTGCCTAGCATGTATCCCTAGAATTAAAAAACAACATTCTTCTAGAACAAAAATCCTGTTGAGAGGGACTTCCCTGGTGGTCCAGTGATTAGGACTCTGTGCTTCCACTGCAGAAGGCATGGGTTCAATCCCTCGTTAGGTAACAAAGACATAGCAAGTGATGCAGCATGGCCAAAAAAACCCAGAAAAACAAACCCCAATAAACCTATTGGGTGAGGGAGAAATTAAATTTTTTTCAAAAAAGCAGAAAAATCACACTGATGAGGACAAAGAATAAAGATGAGCTCTCTGGATGAAGCTGTGGCATTCTGTCTTTAGCTGTGTATTCAGTCTCTACAGTTAGCAATAGTCCAAGTCTTCTGAAAGCATTCTTGTTTGCAGGGGTACATCTTTGGTCATGATTCTGACCAAGTGGAATGCTGTTTTAGACTGGAGACGATTAATGGGTCCCACAGACCCAGAGGAAGCAAGACTACTGTCCCCAGATTCTATTCGAGCCCAATTTGGAAAAAATATTTTGCAAAATGCTGTCCATGGAGCATCTACTATGGAGGAGGCAATGGAGACGATTGGTAAAATGTTTGAAGACTTCATTCCTGAGAACCTTGAGGAAAACTAAAGTATAGTACCTCCTGAATTATTATTATATCTCCTTATTACAGTGACTGGACCTAGGACAAGGCTGGTCTATAAAGACCAGAGTTCTCTCCATATTCCTGAATCAACTTTATTTCCTGCCAGACACACTGTGCCAGTCTCTAGCAGCCTGGGAGCCTTGTAGATGCCAGGGACCTGAGAGACGGTAGGGCAAGTGAGACACCTGTGGATTTGCCAGCCTTGGTTTTAAACCTATGGGTTTGCAAGCCCTGGTCTCCAGCTGTGTCTGTGCCATCTGCTGTGACTCAGTCTCACCAATCTCTCTTCTTTCTTCCCCTCCACTTCTTCACTCTGAGTGGTCAAAGTCTCATTCAGAAGCCTCAACTCTATCCTTTAAGTGTCTGGAAACTTGGAGCCTATTAACTACCTGTGGGTACTATATGACCATAGAATAGAATAGAATATTAGAAAGTATAGAATAAAAGGCAATCAGTTCTATTCTTTGGCAAAGAGGTGCTTATTGGGGAGAGGCAGCTACATAAAATGTATGTGAATTGAGTCTTGCTTAGTTGTCAATTGAAAGCTTTTCCCATCTTGGACAATGTGGGAGATAAGAGTATAAGACAGATAATTTTCCCCATAAAAGCTACTTTCTTTCTTTAGTTTCAAAGAGCAGGCTCACAAATGTATAATGTGGCTCTGGTTGCTGACTTGAATGTGGAGTATAGTCCCCACCTGGACAAGCCAAACTGAGAATCAACCTCCACAGCATAATGAAGAAGCAATGTGAAATAGAGCAATCCCTTCACACCCAACCGGTTCCTCAAGGAGAGATGACCAGGCACATTGATTCCTAATATTATTGATAAGCTATGATTTCCCTAGATATAAGAATGTTGTATTAATAGATTATGCATAGAAATAAAGGTAAATTCTGGCATAGTGCAGCTCATTCCAGTAGTCCAGCTCAGTTATAGACCAAAGCATGATGGTACAACCCTTGACCACTTATGTTGGGAAAACATGTATTGTATATCTGCTTGAACTGTGGGTTCTTAGTTAATACAAAACTATGGGTTATTGGTTAAAAAATAATAATTAAGGTTACCTTCAGGGAAATACAAGTATGATGAGGAGACAAAAATCACAGAGACAGTGTCTGATTATGACTACCATCTGCACATTATTAAGCATGTCAGTGATGAGTGCCTGTGGAGCAGGTGGTGAGTAGAATTACATTCTGTTTATAGTGTCTATTAGAAGTATAGTGTAGATATAATGTCAACATGCTTCTCCCCTTTTGTGATGAGGGAAACATTATGAATAATATAGGGGATTTTTAATTAGTGTATATTTCAGTGCTGAATTGATAGGTGTGTGTTTGATGAAAAGAGTTTTATACACACACACACACACACACGGGCTTCCTTGGTGGTTCAATTGGTAAAGAATCCACCTGCAATGCAGGAGACCTGGGTTTAATCCCTGGGTTGGGAAGATACCCTGGAGAAGGAAATGGCAACCCACTCTGGTATTCTTGCCTGGGAAATCCATGGACAGAGGAGCCTGGTGGGCTGCAGCCCATGGACTCACAAGAGTTGGACGTGGCTTAGTGATTAAACTACAGCCACCACTACACACATATATTCACATTTTGCTGGTTTCTGTCTTATGCTATCACTATATCATAACTCTCAGGGGGCTAGTATTGTGGGTGTGTTCCAGACATTCAAGAATCATTTGTTTGGCTCTTGTTGGACACTGTTGCAGGGCTGTATATACACAGTGCTTGTCCTAAAGGAGCTTAAGGCTCTAAAGGCTGGAGATAGAAAATTAATTTGTGTTCTACGATTCTTAGAGGTAAGCACAGAGTGAGCAGATGCATATATGTGACAGAGAGGGAAACAGAGATTGAAGTTATCCAGAAAGAAGGCACTGCAATAATCAAAGTGGAAATTGACAGCAACCCACAATAATGTGGAAATGTGAGTTAGTGATGAGTGAAATAATCAGAGAATTTTTAGAAAGCTTCATTGTGCCCACAAGACTTGATAATTGGCTACAATTCTATCATATTACAGTTGAATTGTCAAAAGCCAAAAATAAAGACTGACACTAGAGAGCAATAAGAGACAAGCACTTGTTATGTACATGGAATCCACAATAATAGCTGATTCTCATCAGAAATCATGGAGGCCAGAAGGCAATAGGGTAACACACTTAAAGTACTGAAAGAAAAAAAAAATCAACCAAGAAGCCTATACCTGGGAAAACTATCCTTTAAGGCTGCAGATGAAACTAAGACATTCCTAGTTAAAAAAAAAAAAAAAAACACGAAAGGAATTTATTACTACTAAATCTGTTCCACAAGAAATGCTAGAGAGGGTACTTCAAACTGAAATGAAAGGTCACTAGACAGTAACTCAAAGCCACATGAAGAAATACAGAACACTGGTAAAAGTGTGAAAGCCAGCACTACTGTACTTTTGGTTTCTAACTCTTTTTGCCCCCCCATGGTATCAACATATAAAAAAGATGATACAATAATGATTAAAAACATATATATTAATGGGCACACAGTGTACAAATATGCAGTATGTGCCAATAACAATACAAAAGGGGAGAGACAAAAGTTTAGGAGAAACGTGTATACTATTGAAATAAATATATCCATTATACACTATTGAAATTGGTATTCTTCACAGTAGGTTGTTATACGTTGTTTTTTGTTTTGTTTTGCTTTCATTATAAGTTTTAGAATGTTAATTGCAATTTCTGAGGAACCACTGAGAAGTTTTATAAACTACTAGAAAAAAGAGGGAGGCAAAATGGTGTGCTAAACATAAAAAGTCAACCAATTCAAAAAGAGGCAGTATGGAAGAACTGAGGAACAAAAGCACACAGGACATATAGAAAACAGATAATTAAATGGCAGACGTAAGTCCTTCCTAATCAGTAACGACCTTAAATGCATATGAGTGAAAATGGAAGTATTACTTGCTCAATCATGTTCAACTTTGTGACCCCAGGGACTGTAGCCCACCAGGCTCCTCTGTCCATGGGATTCTCCAGGCAAGAATATTGGATTGGGTTGCCATTCCTTCTCCAGGGGGTCATCCTGACCCAGGGATCGAACATTGGTCTCCTGCATTGCAAGCAGATTCTTTACCATTTGAGCCACTAGGGAAGTAAAATGAAAGTGAAAGTTGCTCAGTAGTGTCTGACTCTTTGTGACCCCATGGACTATGCAGTCCATGGAATTCCCCAGGCCAGAATACTGGAGTGAGTAGCCTTTCCCTTCTCCAGGGGATCTTCTCAACTTAGGGATCGAACCCAGGTTTCCTGCATTGCAGGCGGATTCTTTACCAGCTGAGCCACTAGGGAAGCATGGAGTAACTTCTCCCAATTTAAATGCAGGAGTTCTCCAATTTAAAGGTGGAGGATAACAGAATGGATTAAATCATGTGATCCATTAATATGTTATCTTCAAGAGACTCGCTTTCAATCCAAAGACACAAAAAACTTGAAATTGAAAAGATGGAATAGAATGTTCTATGCTAATAGTAACTAAAATAAAGCTAAAGTGCCTATATTAAATCAGAAAATTATATTTTACATCAAAGAAGTTTATGCAAAAGACAGTAAAGGACATTAGATACTGAAAAAGATTCAATTTATCAATAGATTACAATTATAAACATATGCACAATAACAAAAGAATTCCAAAATACATGAAGCAAACTTTGACAGAATTGAAGAAAGAAATAACTTCCACAGTAATAGTTGGAGACTTCAATGGAACTCTTTCATAATAATAATGGATAGAACAAGACAGAAGATCAGCAAGGAAATGGAGGACTTCAGCAATACTATAGTCCAATTAGACTTAAATGACACACAGTTATTGCCTCAGGGGTGGTCCAGGACTTCAGCAGCATTAAAGCCAAAACTCTTAATAACCAGCAGATGGCATGCTTGACTCAGTTGTACACAGTTGTTCAAAGATTTTAAAAGCAAGACATAGGGACAGGCTATTTTTTCAGGTTGTAGAATTAGGTTTAAGTAGTCAGAAATCTAATAATCAATGTCCAAAGAGATATATTCCATTAAACTTTAGTTTATGTTGGTGTCGGTCTTGAGGGGTTTGAACTTAGTAAAGTGGTATGCAGCAGCATGAGGCAGGCATCTGGGGACTGGGGTTGGTGGTATCTGGGAACATATTCTTACCCCAGAGGAAGAAAGGTTAGAAAAGACTAGAAAATTGTCAGGGCTCCAGTTCACTGGATCTTGAATCTTGAATCTTAGCTGGACCTTAGGCAGCAGATGCCTGTCATTGGCCATTGTGGCTGAGGTGCATATACCTTGTGCATATGTGTGTGTACCTGAGTGCATATACCTTGAAGCAGTGGGCTGAGATATGTAAACAAGATGAGAAGCACATGATGGTGGGGCCATGGGTCCAAATACAGGGACAAGCTCAGATGGCAGACAATGGTGTGTCTGTGAGGGAAGGAAGCACCTCTAACCTGACAGCCAGACAGAGCCAGGGATGAATCTCGTCTTCATGAACTATACAGTACAGAATAACCTCCAGCCTCTGGCACTGGATCAGTCATACACCTTGACCCTGAAGCCAGAGTTTCCTTCATTGCCCTACTTAGCCCTTGTAACCCGCTTCCAACATAAGAGACCTGAAGCATTGCTGATTAGAGGCTAACACCTTCTAGGATCCCCTCCGTGGATCCGGTTCCTTGTAATCAAATGCTTTGCAGAAAATGGACCAGTTTCCTAAAATGTGCTCTGCTGTATTCTATGGCCCTCTCCTTGGAGTCTGTTGGTGCCCTGAGACACCAAGAGTTGATCCGCTGCTAATGATGCTTGCCTGTACAGTGTTCGAACTTGCCCACCCCTTGGAAGTTACTCTGGGAGACCTCCAAAGCCAGTTCTTTTTTCAATGCTTTTAAGAAAGAAGAAAGTTTATTAAGCAATGGTTTATGTGATTTTCAGCTGCTGAAATATTTCAATGACATAATAAATACTTGAAATTATTAGATGACTAAATGGTTAATGAATTTTAAAAATCCATCTGCTTGATTCAACAACAGCACTTGAGAGATCCCTTGATACCATGATGAAACTTTATTCATAATACCATGTTTTGCTTAACCTCAGTGTTCTGAACCTCATACTGTTATTCATGTTATTACAATTTTGTGAGATTTGGGATCAGCCCTCTGGCTATGAGTCTTCTCTCTTATCTAAATGTAGTTGCTAATCAAGTATGCCCCTTTTCCCTCTAAAATGTATCACTTATGTGATTTAAATTTACCATTGCAAAATGGTTCTCATCTAGATATTACAGCTGCATGTTAGAATTATCTAGTTATAAAACTACTCTCATACAAATATTGCAACTACATATGTTAGACTTATGCCTATACTGCCTGAAGTTGTAAAGGCAAAATTACACACCATAGAGATTCTTACTGCCATTTATTTCAAGGTTTCCTTACATGCTAGTAGAAACAGACCTCCCTTAGGTAGAAGAGTAAATAATGTAAGATACATAGGATATGAAGGCAGAACTGTCCCTGGGAGACAAGGGAGTCCCTGATGGCTGGCTTGGTCCCAGTAGTCTTGACAAGCCTTCCTTAGACACTGAAGCAGCCTGGAGAGTTTCTTCCCCAACTTTCTGTTCATCTTCCTTCTGTCTCAGCTCTCTCAGCCCTATTCAACTCCTGCCTCACTCTTTTTCACAGGTGTTTCCTCTAATAGGATCCATATTTGACTGGATTCCATTTTGGTGCCTGCTTCTCTGAGTACCCAGACTAACACACATGTAATGAATAAAAGTTTTCATGTCTACCCGGCTTAAATCCATACTATATTTCATCACCCTCTTTCTCTTTCTCGCTCTGATAATATGTTTGTGCATGCATGCTAAGTCACTTAAATCATGTACAACTCTGTGTGACCCTATGGACTGTAGCCTGCCAGTCTCCTCTGTCCATGAGATTCTCCAGGCAAGACTACTGGAGTGGGTTGCTATGCTCTCCTCCAGGGGATCTTCCCAAGCCAGGGATGGAACCTGCATCTTGTCTGTCTCCTGCATTTGCAGGTAGGTTCTTTCTCACTAGAGCTTCCTGGGAAGGCCTAATATGCTTACAGTATTTTCTAATTATAAAAGCAACACATGTTCATTAGACAGAGTACAAGAAAGCATTTATGGCTTGTACTCTTCTGTGCCACATTTTTTCCCCTAGTTCTGAGAACTCAGTAACAGTAGAATATTATTTGTGTCATGAAAATCTGTCCTCCCCTCATGCCTGGGGACCCACATTCAGAAGTCAATTCTCATAAGTTATTGACAAAATAAACTAGTCATTCATTGCCCAGCTGCCTGGAGTGTGGAGAATGTTGTCAGTTGAGGGCTCATAGATAAAAAGAGACATTGAGTTTGCAGCTCAAATTTACGTTATAAGAAGGTGAAGACAATCTTAGTGAGGAGCTGGAAAATCACTTTAATACCCCTATGGGCCAAACATTCTGCAGGATAACTGACAATAGGATCAAGAACTTTGCTGGCTGGGCATACTCCTCGGCCCAGCAATGCCCCTTAAATGAACTTATCCCCCAGGACTAATTAAGGATGTGCACAGATATTAGCTATCAAGCTGTTTGAGTTATTCAGTACATTCAGTTAAGAGTCAACTTAAATCTCTAATAACATGAAGGTCTAAGTGATGCTCACCATGGAATACCTCATGGCCATTATAAAAAAGCTGGCTTGGGTTTTAGTGATGTGAGAGCTAATTCAAATAAAGGGCTGAGTGAAGAAGGCAAGTTATGAAACAGTATAATCTGTATAATAGGTTTTGGTTTTTATCATACAAATGCATAGAGGGAGACTGCAAACTGTGAGAAGAGTGACTATCAGGAAGTGGAAATTTGGACACAGACCTACCCATAGGAACACTGTGTGACTACCAAGGCACAGACAGGAGTTATCCTGCCTCAAGCCAAGGAATGCTCAGGACTGCTGGCAATATGCAGAAGCTACGGAAAAGGATTTGGTAACCAAACTGATGGATTCGGAAGGAATTGGGAGTTTTCTGAAGGAAGTAGCTTCATCAAGGGGACAAGGTGGTGGAGTCGAGGGACCCTGGGCTTGCCTCTTCTCATGAGCACACCCAAACTGCAACTAACTACCAAACAATCATCAATAACAAAGACTGGAGCCTACCAAAAATGATATTCTACATCCAAAGAGAAAAACCCAACAAGATGGCAGGAAGGGTGCACCGTTATATAATGAAACTCCATCCCCACAGGCGAGCGATTTCTCATAAGTATTTAGGTGGAAAAAATATTTTCAGGGAGAAAAATTTGTGGCTCTCACACAAAAGCCACTTCCACACTTGTTATATTACTCTCAATGTGGGCTGATGTTCATTTTCAACTTTTTTATAACAAATAAACAGATTATCAATTAATCAAAGTAATTAATGTACCTAATTAAGTTGTGATATGCAGTATATGATTTCAGTTAAATATTCAAAGGAAACAGTGTTTAAATTTGTCAAGTCATTTCCAAACTCTCATTACATTGTTTTGCACTTAAAAAAAGTTTTGCAGGAAGTTTTTTCATTTCCACTGAGAGTTCTAACTCCCCTCCCCACCCTCCAAGTTCCTACTATGCTAAGGAGGTAATCTACAGTGTCAATGCCTTTTCATGGACTTTCCTAGATTTCTTTAGATGCTATCCTAAATACCTGTCTGGTTTTCCTTAAGGGCCAGAGTGGTTTGGTTTTTAGACAGAAACACACATGGAGTGTTTTATGGATACCTCTGTGTGGGTGTTTGTGTTGGATTCCTTTAGCTCTGTTGCTGTGGGGTAGCAGGATGCAGGTGAAATTACATTTTCAGGAGGAGATGGGTGTCTGTGCCAGCACTCTCATTAACCCTATTTCTTCACTCTGCCCTGGTTTACCCACACACCTCACCTCTGTGTCCCAAAGCCTACAGAGATAAAATTAAATTATCTGTTTAATCACCGTGTGTGAATGCAACACGTAACTTACCCCTTCTCTGAGAAGCAGCAACAATGGTACATCTAAAGGAGATTTTACTCTTAAGCTTGCAGTTTGTTCTTCTATATCCTTGAGTGGTGGATGGACAAGTGACTGCAACTGTCTTTTCCAAGTGCAGAGCTGGTTTGTGGCAAGGGGGCCACAGCAGGCTGAAGACCAGGGGCTTTGGATCCACCCTCCTACCTCAGGCCCAAGGTACCCTTGGGGGCACCAGCAATCAGCAGAGAGGCTGGGCATCGAGATACCTGGGATGTCCTGGGAAGTGAGATGAGCATCACACCCACAGGTGCAAGATGCTTGGGGATGACTAACTGGTACCTGAATCATAGAGAAGAAACAAAGTGTTTCCAGTGCTGCTTAAAGGGGCTGGTAAGAAACATTGTGCATATGAAACAAGAGCATCTCCACTATGGCATGGTAGCCAGAAAACAAGGATCCAGACTTTGTCTGTCTGCCTTTCCCTTTTATTCATTTAGCAATACTATTGTTTTAGTTTTTAGGGTTTCTAGCTGAAAACAGAGAAGAAAGCCTTCTTTGTAAAAACAAAAACCATAAAACCAGACTCATTCTGATTTTCCATATCCTACTTTTCTAGATTGTTCAAAAATTCCCTTTGATCACAAAAATTCTTCTGCAAACAGCAAAGATCTTTGAAACATTCATTCCTCTTGCTTTCCTCTTTAGAAGCATTATATTTTCAATCACATTTTGAAAGACTGCTCACATCCTAACCACCAACTGAAATAAAATGTATTGTAAAAAAAAAAAAAAAATTGGGTGTTTTGTTTGTAATATGGCATTTATTTTTCAATGCACATATTAGGTCAAATTGTAAGAACGAAAGCATCTTTGCCCTAGTGGAGCTCTCACAGAGTCTGCACACAGTTTACTCTCAATACGATAAGCTTATTTGACCAGCTTTCTTATACCTTCCATACCAAAGGACATACTACCACTATGGTTTGTAGTGACTTAAAAAGAAAAATTGAAGCATATCATTAAGAAAAATGCTGCAAGATGTGTCTATGAAGAGGACTGTGGTTGGTAAGGCGAGGGGTGTGTGGCCTTCTACAGGCTGGCTGGGTAACGCCCGGCCTCACTCTGAGAGGAAGTCCCCATTTCGGAAAGCAGTTAGCTCACGCTCGTTTTGGGTTTGTGCTCTTCGGAGCACTCCTAGCTTTGATGTTCTTCTTGGGGCTGGCTGGTTTGGGAGCAGGTGGCTTCCCCTTGGGCTTCGGGGCGTTACTGCGACTGGTGCGCCCTGCTGTTCGCTTCTTGTCCTGGGCTGTCCTCTGCTGTTCCTGCAGCCTCTCTTCCCACTGCTGGGAGGCAATGTGTACATGTGACCATCAAATATGTCCCACCTCTTCATGCTATTAAACTAATATCCAAAATAATGCGTATTTTCACTGTAATATACTCATCAAGGCATTCATGATTTCCATAGCTACTCTACCCTGTGATGCTGAGCATGTATCCTGGAACAGGTGCTTTGGAAAGCACTGGATATATATGGTGATGTCTTGACATGCATTGATTTCATTGTAACAACAGCCCTTCTAGGTAGACACCATTGTCATGACCAGGAAACAAGCATACTGATATTATTTGCAGAGCCAACAAAGTCAGAACTGGGGATTCAAATTTACCAGTCTGACTCCACAGCCGAAGGCCCTTTCTTGTTGTTCGGTTGCTCAGTCATGTCCCACTCTGTGACTCCATGCTACATGGGCTACAGCATGCCAGGTTTCTCTGTCCTTCACTATTTTCTGGAGTTTGCTCAAACTCATGTCCACTGAGTTGGTGATGCCATCCAACCATCTCATCCTCTGTCATCCCCTTCTCCTCCTGCGAAGGCCTTAATGTATGCAATTTTTCCTATAGGCCCTCTAATGCAACTTTCCTATACAGCCAGTCATTCTTAAAAGGCTTTGCCAAGGCTAAAAGCAGAAATGGATCCAGCCTCATTTGGAAGCTGGGATTTCTTACCACACTTATAGGTTCACCTAACTCTCTTACATCTGAAGGAAGATGGAAGCCCCACCCACATTTAGTAATCCCCTCAAGTGTTAGCTACCCAGAGCTGATGAGAAATGCCATTCTAGACAGTCAAGATTCCATGATAGAAAAAGAATTTACTCTTTAAATATGAAAATGTCTAAGAAAAAAAATGAAAAAGAGTCTACTTGAATAGACGTTGCTTTTCATTATAACACATATGTCCCTACTTTATGTTAGAATATAAAAATTAGACCACAACCATAGGTCAGGCAGTAAAAATACAATGAAATGAAAAACACAGTCTCCACCCTCCTAGGGCACAACTCTAGTTCTAAAATAATAAACTTATTACTGTACATTGTTATACCATGGTGATATTTTCATACTCTTAATATTGTATTGGAGTATTTGCTGCCAAAGTGAATGACCCAGTTATGATTTTTGAAAGCTTTCTTTCCTCTCAACAATCTCAGTTTTCAAGGTGGACTTACCTTCTAGACTGATTCTTCTAATCTACAGCAGTCTTGGAAACCAGATAACAAACTCTGCTAGAATTTTCTGTTCAGTAAGACAAAGTGTGCTCCTGAGAAGCTCATGAGTGTTTAGCTTAGATGCAGCAGCAGTGTTTGGGCCTGTTATTTAGAAAAGGACTCAGTAGGAGAGGTTGTGTTGAAACTACCTTCTCCATGCATGCAAGCATGCTCAGTTGCTCAGTCATGTCCAACTCTTTAGTGACCCCATGGACTGTCGCCTGCCAGGTTCCTCTGTCCATGGGATTCTTCAGACGAGAATACTGGAGGTGGTTGCCATTTACTCCTTTAGGGGATCTTCCCAACCCAGGGATTGATCCCATGTCTCCTGCAGCTCCTGCATTGGCAGGCAGATTCTCTACCACTGAGCTACCTGGGAAGCCAACCGTCTCCATAAATGAGTATTAATACACATTCTCCCCTTGCTCAAGAATTTTCATTCCTGCAAACTAAGAGAACATAGGCAGTCGCAGTATCTTTTCTGAACCAGGTAATACAAACTCTCTTGCATACATCTAAACATATTTTAAGGAAAAGGGATGCTTTTAAAATCCAAACCAATAACCTGATTTCTTTAGTTCTGGAATGATTTCACATCTCTGAGCAGAAAATTATTCTAACTCCTCTAACTAAATGACCAATTTTTCTATGATGTTACCATTAAATTATGGATTTGACCACAAAAGTATTACTTTTTGTATATGATTTATTTTGACAAAAGTCTTGAAATTATCTTAAATACAGGGAAAGAATCTTCTCTGTACAGTGACAGTGTGAATTTCAAAAGCAGACATTCACACCCATATATATCTGTATTGATACCACTGGATATTAATTCTGTTCAAGCACTTGACTGTCTGCTAAACAAACTAAATATAATACAATAAAGCAAGCAATAAATAAATTTAATCTGGAAATGTTAAAAACCAGTAGATCAGTATTGAACGCAACCAGATCACCTTTGAAACTGAAGAGAAATTTATGATAAAAACTCCAAATGAGAAAAGTTATTCTCTTAACTACTTATTCAAAAGACAAATACTGCTATTGTTGCTGGTTCCTATGATAGCCTAGCTGGAGCTGGGTATGGCAACCCACTCCAGTAGTCTTGCCTGGAGAATCCCCATGAACAGAGAAGCCTGACGGCCTACGGTCCATGGGGTTGCCGAGTCGGACACAACTGAGCAACTAAGCATAGCACATGATAACCTAGAGATGAAAGAATGTGAAGAATTCCCAAATATATGCATTTAAATCCACATTTATGAATTCTTAATTATACTTACTATGGATCTTTTACTGAGTTGGTCTCTCCATTTTTCAACTAAACAATTTTCAAGAAGCATCATCCTGAAAAAAGTAATTTATCTTAATAAGCAATGCTAATTATGAAAGTAAAAATTTCAAAAATATAAAATACAAAAAATTGTAAAAACCAAAATTCTTCAATAACCATTAGCCCCACAAGTCCCCATTTATATTTTACTAATATTTTCTTTCAGTGTATTTATTTTACTAATATTTCATATTTTATTAGATCACACTGTACATTTAGATCATACTGTATATTTCCTTTCAGCATTGTATGCATTTTCTTATATACCTGAAAATTAAAAAATATAACTTTCCTAACTATATAAATTTAACAATGGATATCCATAATATATTTAACTATTTCTCTATGGTTGAACCTCCCTTTTGCTTAGCTATTATCATCAGCATTGAACTGAATATCACTAGTGTGCACTGGCTGATTATTTCCTTAAGACAGATTTCTGAAAGTGGAAATCTGGGGTTGAAGACTATGTATTTTTTTCTTAAGGTTTTCAATGCATAGTGCTAAATTATTTTCAAAATGGTTGAACTGTCATTTAATTCACCAACATTAAGACTATGTAAGTCTTAATCTTGCTTTTATTTGGGTTGGAAAATTAATGAGGTAAATATTTTAATGTTTATTTACTATTTGTACTTCTTTTAGAACTTTGTATAGACTTTGTACATGCATTTCTATATTGTAGTCAATGTTTTAAATAATTGACTTATATGTAAATTTATAGACTTACTTTTTACAGAGTAAGATCACTATCTTTTGTTATACCCATTGCAATAATTTTTTTTTGTCTTTCTCATTCTAAAACAAATTATTTTTTTTGACTGCCTGGCACACAGGATCCTAGTTTCCAGACCAGGGATTGAACCCATGCCTCTTGTAGTGGAAGTCTGGAGTCTTAACCACTGGACCTTTAGGGAAGTCCATGTCTTTCTCTTTTTATTTTTTATTTTAATATGCACAATATTGTCATCAGATATGTGCACTGACATTTTTCCTCATAATTTCTTACACTACTTTTATGTTTACAGACTACTTTATTTTTCAGATAGTACACATTTATTTACTAAACTTTATCCTTTTTGATTAAGTTTTTAAAATATTTACTTTTTTACCCCATTTGAAATTGATCAAGTACAAAGTGAAAATACATACTATTTTCCCAAGTAAAGCTATTCGCAACATTTACGAAACAACAGTTTAATTTCTATTGATTTGCCACATCTCTTTCATAATAGAAGTTCTTGCATGCATTATAATCTGTTACAAGATTTTCTTCTCTGCTTTATTTATCTACATGTCTACTGTTGCACCACATGACTGAACAAGTGTAGCTTTATACTAGCTTTGCTCATGACATAAGGCACATTTTCTCTCATCCTTCGATTTTCAAAATCTCCTTTACATGTCCTTACCACTTTATTCTTCCAAATGATCATTAGCATTACTTGTGAAGACATAAATCTCAATCATCCAAAAGATGTTGACTAGGATTTTTTTTATCAGAATTAAACTATCTATAATCTGTGGGGAAAATGACACAAAGGCTGTTATTTAACTCACATATTATCTATTCACCTGTTCGGCAATCCGGCACATCCTCAGATCTGCCTCTAGTACTGGAGCATATATATAAGCATCATAGAAGAGACGAGCCCAGAAACAGTCATTCAAAGTTCATTCAATCAATGTCTTTAGAAAGACAAGGTATAAGCAGTAAAGCAGCTTTAAAGCCAAGAGCACAAGGAAGTGTGAAGAGGATACTAAGTACTGATAGACTGAAGAATAAGAAAGTATTCAAGTGAAGTCAGTATCAAAAAGTGTTTCTTTGGAGACATAGAATCTTGAGCTGTATCCAGAAGGAACAGGAACATTATTAATGGGAGAGAATCAAAAGGAAGACTTTTTAAATAAAAATGAGCAGTTCTGCTGGAGAAATGAAGTGAAGCAAGTTATGGGGCTCTTTCTGGAACCTGTGCTGAAGTGTTTGATTTTTATATTTTAAGGACTTCTTATGTTGTAAGGATATATATAAAAAGATGTTATGGTAAGATAACTGAGGAGATACACTCCCAGCTGGATAGATGTACAATACATGTGTGTGAGTGTGTATATGTGTTTATATAGTACTCTAGTAAACAAATGTAAACTAAGTGTGGAACTGTGTTTCAAATGGCCATCTTTTTTTGATTAGTAATTTATTAAAAAGGTCTTAAAAATTCAGTATTTGCTACAATAAGATTGATTTGAAAACAACTAGTTTTACTCAATTTATTTGCTTATAAGTTTCTGAAATCAGGTAATAAATTCTGAAATTGATTTTTAATGAGTTCACTGAAATACTCATATTTTTCATTTTTCCTTAATTCTATGAAGAATTAACTGATGTTTAGGACATATGATATCCCAATCAAACCATCTATTAAAACTGATTTTTTTAAAAAAGGCTAGTGCTGTTCTTTTTTAAACAAACAAACAAACTAGGACTTCTAAGTGGGATTCATGGTTTTCCTAAGCTGTGTGCAGTTTTTTCCTGCCCTGCTGTGCCTACCGTGAGCGCCACTCGTAACACATGATGAGAACGTCTTGATGAGGCAGGATGTGTGGACACTGGCAGGAAGAATTCGTAATAAGAGGGACTTGAGTCCGAGGGATGGGTGATGAGGACTTGAAGATCTCTTTCACATCCACCACTGTCGTTACTTCATTACAGCCACTCCTCTGCACGGCTTTTATTTTTGCATGAATGACTGCAATTGAAAAATCGATTTAAGTGTTGCCGAAGCTTTGGAGAGAAATATGGATGGTGTATTCCTGCCAACTCTGAGCCTCTCTTAAAGAATCACTCCTGTAATTATGGTCATGTCCAAGCTGCCCGAATGCAGGCAAAAAATCCCACACAATCATATGCTAAATGTAAGGCCTCCCATATCGTCAACAGTGTCTTAAAAGTTCTGAACCATGCTGCAAGATGGAAAAGGAAATTCACAAGTGGCTTACTCTGGAATCCGTCTTTGGGTCAGTGACTGGTCCACACTGGGCTACAGATAAGAGTTTCAATACAGAATCCCATGGATCCTTTCAGCCCAAAAATTCTATGATGAGGCTTCTTTTTGGCGGGGGGGGGGGGACATCAGGAAATTTAGTTACATAGAAGGTTGACTAAATTTTGTAGAAATAATACTGTCTTGTCTTTCTAGTCTGTCCTGTAATGATTTGAAGTGAGAATCATATATTCTCAGATTCAGAAGGTGCCTGAAAATTTGTGTGGTTCAATCACCCATCTGCTGCTTGAACTGTTTCAGAGAAAGTTGTTACAGCCTTAACATTCTCATGCAGGAAGGAGTCTCTGAAGATGACTGTTCTCAATTCTTTAATTTCCCAAACTGCCAAAGCAAGGTCCATGGTGGGCAGAGGTGGAACTGTTATTATAGATGACTGATAATGTTGCTACGTCTGATTATGCTTGCAGTTCTGACCTCCTTGGTCCCTTGCTATTACCACCTGCCATGGAGTTGTAATCAGCCTAGGATGGATCTGTCTTGGATTCCATGCTAGGAAGCTGATTTATGAAGAAGCTAAATAATTTAAATAGAAAATAGTTTCATTGGCTGATTCATGTCAATGTATGACAAAACCCACTGAAATGTGTGAAGTAATTAGCCTCCAACTAATTAAAAAAAAAATTTAAAAATTAAAAAAAAAAGAAAATAGTTTCATCATCAATGTGGTTACAAAGCAACGATGCCTCAAGAATAGCACGACAGTGAAACTCAGACTGGACAACTAAGAAACTAAGGCTGGCGGTGCCACACAAGGGACTAAGTGGATCAGATTAAGATGATATCTACATATAACAGGTTTAAAAAACAGTAAGAAGAAGCTACTAGAAAAGATAGTGTTTTGCTTTTTTTTTTTTTTGGTTGAATTACCCATTTTGGCTATGTGTGGTTCTCAAATATGACAACCTAAATAAGAGGTTATTTTTTCAGACTTTTATAGTGCCATGATCTTCCTGCTTTTATGTGGGTTGTATAATACAAAGGTTCTTATGATATAAAATTTCAGTTTGAAATATGGAAAACTAAGTTACCAAATAAAACAAACATTTTTACCCAAATAGTTTCCACTATTTCAACAGAAATAATTTAAGAAACACACACAAAAAAACCATAAAATAGCCCAAAAAGATATTTTAAAGGAACACATTTTTAATTAAATTTACTTTCAAATGATACTAGAATTAAATTCACTGAAACAATCAAGACAGCATGAGTGACTTATTCTCTGAAGAAAGTGCCAACTGGGTGTTTCAAATAAGAGAAGAGAGCATTTAAACTATGCTAATACTTACAGCCATAGGTCTTGGGATTAACATAATTCCACAATTTTTTAAAAAGTGTTTTTATAAGTAAAAAGATATGTGTGCACATCTTAATTCTTTGGTCTCTGGGCCTCAGGTCAAATCCACAGATCACTTACCCATCCTTTCCATAGCAGTGAAACTTTTTTTTCCCGTCCCCTCCCACCGCTGCCCTAAGGCCCTGTGGTAAAACCATGAGAGAAGTGAGGTGATGTCCTGGCTGACAGAACTTCTGGACAAATAGGACAATTAGGATCAGGATGTCACACTTGTAATCTGATTCACAGCACTGCCCCCACTCAGGTAATTTACTTTGTTTTTACTTGATTTACCCAGAAAAGCAAGATATATTCACAGTTATATTATGCCATCTAGGACCCACATGACTGAGAGAAATCACCAACCGCTTTTTCACTTCATGACTAGCAGACCTGGCAGTGTCATGTGCCAAGTCCCCAAGCCAATGGATTCAGCAGATGATTTACCGTAACTGTAGTTTTTGCTCAGATACGTCGCCAGGGTTGGCTTCACCTTTTTGCACTTGCACCGGTCTAAAGAAGACAAAACAAAGACAGAATGTTGAAAAAAGGTTCAGAAGTCACTCTGGAGAAGAAAGAGATGGAGCCTTGAGGCTAAACGAACTTACCCGGGGTTAGGCGTTTACAGTCAATGTCAAGAGGCCTTTCCTGTACCATCATGTCTGGAGTGATGTCTATCCACTTAACGTCTGAAAAACACACAGGGACACATGGGTGTGGTCAGTGATTTGGCCTGTTCACCCAGCTGGAGAAAGGAATCATCTGGAGACACTAACACAGCAGCACACACACACACACACACAAATCCTAAATAGCAAAAATTATATGTGATCGTCAACTACTTTTTCCATATAGACTCTTTGGGCTTAGGAAAGAAGACTTATGGCTGAGACTGCTTATCCAGAACAAACTGAAGTGAAGGCACATCCATTTTAATTGGTTGATACATACAGCCTACCTGGATTTATCCAACATTTATCCAACCTGGATAAATTACATCATTCCCTCCTAAATCTATTTTAAATGTTGATTTTCCAAGTTGACAGTTTACACTAATCAAAATAACCAAAATAGTTCTCAATTCCCACCTCATATTTTGCAGAAACAGTCCAGAGCTACCCCCCAAAGAAGCATAACCCTGTATCATTTCTATAATTAAAGCAATAATTTTTTTTTTTTCTAAAACTGAATTAGAGAGGAGCTTCAATTTCCCCCCTTCACTTCACTTTTCCTCCTCCACGTTTTGGGCAAGGCTCTGAGGTATAACTTCAGAAACTACACTAAAGCAACACCATAATTTCTTTAAATGTGTAGCAACTTGAGTCAGGGATAAAAGGAGGCAAAAATATTCTTAGGTTTTATTTCAAGAAGTGGGTTTAAACCTGCCTCTTCTTCCTAGAAAAGCAGCAAAAAGACTAAAGAGAAAAGAAGGAAGCGGTGGTTGAGTTCGAGTTAACTAAGATGCCACAGACGCTGGCATTGGGTCAAAGACCATGAAACAGACATCACAGTTTTCCAGGGCAACTAAATTTATAAACTGTACTCCTGGTGGGAAGTGACAACTAGTACTGTTTTTTCAGAAAGAGCTTTCAAGAGCTAACGTTAAATGGAGAATCCTGGTGGGAGTGTTTTATTTACTAAACGATATATAAAAAGTGCTGAAAGCTGGTTCAGACCCAATTGTCACTGCTATTACTATTTTATTACTACAAAGAAAAAAGTCTAGTGTCACCTATCTAAGCAAAATCTCCCATCCCTCTTTATGGGGACATGGTGTTCTTTAGCTCCCGAAATTCCTGTGGAGAAAGCAGACTTTTCCAGAAGTCAAGTCACCAGTCCTTCCCACCTCCTCCAATTCGCCCAAGTAGAATGGGGGGCTGCCCGACCACCCAGCGGCAGCTGTCGGTGTGTCTGCGGGTTCTCACGTGGCAGTGACAGTCCAGAGTGCCTCCTCCTCACCCCCACCCCACCCCCGCCCACCTCGGTTCTTCCCTGAGTCTCACCGTCAGGGAGGTCAGTGACGATGGCCTCCGGCGAGATGCACACGCCCCGGTCGTAGACAGGCAGCTCATCGCAGGCCAGGCTCTCGGGCCAGCTGTGGTTGTACATCTTCATGAGGGGCTCGCAGTCGTCACGCGCGCGCTGGCACACCGACTTGCATGGCTTAATGGGGTCGTGCAGGAACTCCAGGGTGCAGATGGGCGCGTACATGGCACAGAGGAAGAAGCGCAGCACCGCGCTGCAGTTCACGTCCACCAGCTCCTCGTACTGCTCGATGGCCAGGATGGCGTTCTCCTGCGTGCTGTGGTGCAGGTGATTGGGCATCCGCGTGATGTTCCAGGGCATGTGCCGGCACATGGGGATGCGCACCGCCTCGCAGGGCGCGCCGCGCACGCCCAGTGCCAGGCGCAGCCACAGGCACAGGGCGGTCAGGATGGAGAGGAACATGGTACTGCCCTCCCGCGCCGCCACCCCAGCAGACAGAATGGGTCCCCCGCCTTGAGTCTTTCTCTCTCCCTTCCCGAAGGAAGAGGTCCTTTAGGGCACAGGGGATGTGCTCTCCCCAAACTCCCCTGGGCAGCAGTGCGCGGCCTCGGGGGCCGGCCCGGGGTATCCGCAGTCCGGCGCGCGAGGCACGAGCAGCGCCAGCCCTCAGCCTCCCCGGCGCGAACCCGCCCAGACAATTCCAGTCCCCGGTCCGGCAGCTCCGAGCGCAGCCAACCCCGGCCATTGCCGGACCTATTTATCCCGACACCTCCCCTGACGTGGGATCGGAACGCTCCCTTGGCAGCTGCAGGCCCGGCGCGGGCTCCCCCTCGGCCGCCCCACCCCCTAGGCCTCTCTTGCAGAAGCGGTGACATCATCTCCTCCGGGCCGCAACCCAGGGCTTGAATCCTGCATTCCCCCAAAGTCCCTCCTTTTTAGTCTGGCCAGTCCTTTTTCTTCAGACCAAGAAAAAGAGGCTCTGGCAGTCATTTTGGACACCAGATCCAAGAAGGTGCAAGATACGATTTCAAGAGAGGGAAGGACCGTCTTTCGAATCAAAGCTGAACTTTGCGCCCTCTGCCTTTTGGGTTCCCCAACTGTGAAGTTGGACGAAAATGGGAACTTCTGCTGCTCTTTACCTCTTAAACGTACTTGCTTTCTCCAGTAGGGGGCATGAGAAGCGCCGAGAGGTGAGAAGTGTGGGACCAGGAGAGTGCAGTTGGAACAGGATGGACACATTATATAAGCAAACCGCCCCCTCCCGGCCCTGAGTTGTATGGAATTTGTTTTTGTTATTACTGTCGTGGCTAGTAGACATTACTTTGGGCTCAGTTTTTTTTCCAGAATGGCCTTTGATCTGTACCTGCTCCAGGAAAAGAACTGACCGAAGATGTCACAGCATCTTCCAGTTTGAGAAATGTCTTCCATCTAACATTTCTCCCTCTTTCTCCTATTCCTGTGCCTCTCTTCAACTTGAACGAAAGCAGAAAGCCAAGACGACTTTGATATCACAATCTGAAAGATTTTTTTCTTCCTTTATGCCAAGTGATTTCCAATCCAGCTGTCTAACATCTTGATTTACTTGGAAACTTATTTAAATGAAGTAAGAAGCTGTGTACCATGGAGATCAATGATGTATGTTTTGTTCTCTCTTTTATCTTATTTTTATTCGGAACAGGTAGTAGAATCCACTGCTGGCTCAGCTATCCCCAGAAAAGGGAGGCTTTATTGTTCCAAGTATACACTGATTTGCAAGCAGTAAGATTTTGGGTATATGATATTTTCTTAGGGCATTAGAATTTGAAAGCATGTTATCTGAATGGTAATCATCATGGTTTAGTTGGAAATCTGAACTTAAGGCAGACATTGTTTTTCTCTCCAAAGCTTAGATCACAGAATTAGTTTAGTTTTGACTCTGATTAGGACTGAGGATTAAAATAGCCCAATAAAGGAAAAGCACAGCTGATGTTTATTGAGCATGTGCAATGCGCTTGATGTGTAAATGCATTACCTTATTTATTTTTTCTGGGTACATGAATCAAACATGGTTAGTTGAAAAGGTAAATGAGACAAACACATTTCAGGATTCACCTAAGGAGTCCAGTTTTATTTATGGGAAGCCCAGGGTAACCAAATACAGCAGGGCCCATCTAGAGAGATATCTTTTTTCTGTGGAAAACCAAGCTTCAGATGCCAGTGTAGGCTAGTGAAATATCAAGCAAACAGGATAGCCCAGATGAGATCTCAAGCTGTTTTCAGTATTATATTCTAGTAGGTCTAAACCGTGGTTTAGTGAAAATGAGTTTCAGCCCAAGTTCCTAGCAGGGAAGAAGATACAGTTTTGAGAATGAACTGAGCTCCCTGCCCTTTTCCAAGGAATCAGCTGAGGGCAAACTTGGGGAGGACCCAAACTTCTACAGCCAGTTTGAACCTGCTGCATTAGTTTAGCTCTGCAAGTACCATATCACGACATTTCAGGTATTTCCTTGATGTTCACAGATGGAATGTCCTTTAACAAAGGGAGGGGAAAAGCTGAGAGCCCTTCTCCATAAAGCTCCTTGCTTACCCGTTTAGGTCTGTTGGTAGTTTGGCTTTAGGGTTCCTAGGAGAGGGTGGCAGCATTGAGGAATTCATCTGGAGAATGTGACAAACAGCCTCCCTCTTCCTGCTTGGCTTTTAGCACTCAGTCCATTACCCCATACTTGACATTGATTTGCCAAAATCTCATGTAACTGGGGAAATTCCCCTGGTCAGTGGCTTCTCTCTGGTGACTCCTCTTCAGTCTCCTCCAGGGCCTGCTTCTCTGCCCATCCTTTCAATGTCGGGAGTTCTCTAGGGCTCCATCCTCAGCCCTCTTCTCACTCTCTACACTCCCCACTGCTCCAGGTTGTTTCAATCTCAGCACTAGTGACAAAAGCGCTGGATAATTCTTTTTTGAGTGAGCCATGGGAGCTGGGGTGGGGAGGGTTGTCCTGCACATTGTGGGTAATTTAGTAGTGTCTTGGTCTCCTCCCACTAGATGCCAGAGGCAGCTTGCCCCCTATCCCATTGTAATAATAAAAAATGTCTCTAGATATTGCCACTGTCCCCTAGTAGACAAAATCACCATGAGTGGAAAACCACTCTTCTACTGTCCTTTCTGGGTTCAGTGACCACCTAAATGCCAATGGCTTCCAAATCCAGACCCCTAGGCCTGCTGGACTTCCCAGATGGCCCTAGTAGTAAAGAACCTGCCTGCCTGCAGGAGACATAAGAGACTTGGGTTTGATCCCTGGGTCAGGAAGGTCCTCTGGAGTAGGAAATCACAACCCACTCCAGTATTCTTGCCTGGAGAATCCCATGGACAGAGGAGCCTGGCAGGCTGTAGTCCATAGGGTCGCATAGAGTCGGACATGCCTGAAGCATCTTAGCAGGCATGCATGCAAGCCTGCTGGTCTCTGCAAATGTTTATCCAATTGTCCCTCGGGTATTTCCATCTGTATGTCCCATAGTCATCACAAAATCAGCCAATCCTAAACTGAATTTATCTTCTTTCACTCAGGACTGAACTTCCAGTGATCCAAACCACTCAGAGGAAGTGGTCTTCCTCCAAGTCTATCCTTTTCTCTAGTCCGCAACTCTTCCATCCTCTGCATTGCTACTACCAAGGTGTTAACTCAAACAGTAGCTCTTGTCTAGATTGTGACAGCATCTTCCTCTTCCCCCTGCCCTCTGCCTTGCCCTGCCATTCTCCACACTGACGTGGGGGAGCTTCCTAAGACTTCTACCTGATGAGACTCTCCCTAGCTTTACATTTAGGCTTGGTTCCAAAACTTCGGAATTAATAATAAATCCTTAAAAGGATTTTCCAGGCCCCGAGTGATCTGGCCTCAGATTACCATCTACCTCATACTTGAACCCCCAAATCACACTCATTTCCTCTTGCCCCGCCATCTGTCTCTCATCCAGGAATGCTCTCTCCCACATTCACCTGCCTCACTCTTCCTCATCTTTGAAAAGCAGATCAGGTGAAAAGACTATATAAACTTTGAAAACAAGGTGTATTTTTTAAAAAACATTTATTTATTTATATTAATTGGAGGCTAATTACTTTACAATATTGTAGTGGTTGTTGCCATACATTGACATGAATCAGCCATGGGTGTACATGTGTTCCCCATCCTGAACCCCCCTCCCACCTCGCTCCCCATCCCATCCCTCAGGGTCATCCCAGTGCACCAGCCCTGAGCACCCTGTCTCATGCATCAAACCTGGACTGGCGATCTGTTTCACATATGATAATATACATGTTTCAAAGCTATTCTCTCAAATCATCCCACCCTCACCTTTTGTTTTTTAAACAGTTTGCTTTTTATCTTTATTCCATACTACATATTCTAACCTTACACAGACATAAACCATAAACCCAATTAATGTCGTTCTTAGCGACCCTAAACTTCCAGACACACAGACGTGTAGGCCTGTGGTATTGTCAGGTGATGGGTGAGGTGATGGGTCTCACTGCAGATGTGGCCACCAGGCGTGTTCCTGAGTCCTCAGCCCAAGAGCAAAGGCATTGTGTCTAGTCTCACAGTGTCTAGGGTCTAGAGTAGTCCCCATAGTGTCTAGTCCCACAGGCTCTCTACTGCCTGCCAAACGACCATAATGAATGACTGGTGTCATTTCTTCAGGAAGGGACCCTTTGTTACACTTTTAATTTGGAGTTAGCAGGTGGTAATTTTGATATGCTCAGCCATGGCCACAGGACTGGAAAAGGTCAGTTTTAATTCCCCTTCCAAAGAAAGGCAATGTCAAAGAATGTTCAAACTACTTACTGAACAACTGCACTCATTTCACATGTTAGCAAGATCATGCTCAAAATCCTTCAAGCTAGGCTTCAGTAGTAAGTGAACCCAGAACTTCCAGATGTACAAGCTGGATTTAGAAAAGACAGAGGAACCAGAGATCAAACTGGATCATAGAAAAAGCAAAGACAACTCCAGAAAAACATCTCCTTCTGCTTCATTGACTATGCTAAAACATTGACTGTGTGGATCACAGCAAACTATGGAAAATTCTTAAAGAGATGGGAATATCAGACCACTGTACCTGTCTCCTGAGAAGCCTGTATGCAGATCAAGAAGCAACAGTTAGAACTGGACATGGAACAATGGGGTGGTTCAAAATTGGGAAAGGAGTATGTTAAGGCTATATATTGTCACCCTGCTTATTTAACTTATATGTAGAGTACATCATGTGAAATGCGGGACTGGATGAATCACAAGCTGGAATCAAGATTGCTAGAAGAAATATCAATAACCTTGAATATGCAGATGAGGAACTAAAGAGCCTCTTGTTGAAGGTGAAAGAGGAGAGTGAAAAAGCTAGCTTAAAACTCAGCATTCAAAAAACTAAGATCATGGCATTTGGGCCCATCACTTCATGGCAAATAGATGAGGCAAAAGTGGAAATAGTGACAGATTTTGTTTTCTTGGGCTCCAAAATCTCTGTGGACAGTGACTGCAGCCGTGAAATTAAAAGATGCTTGCTCCTTGGAAGAAAAGCTATGACAAACCTAGTAGCATATTTAAAAGCAGAGACATCACTTTGCCAACAAAGGTCCATATAGTCAAAGCTATAGTTTTTCCAGTAGTCGTGTTTGTGAGATATGAGAGACGATAAAGACTGCTGAGGACTGACAAATTGATGCTTTTGAACTGTGGTGTTGGAGAAGTCTCTTTTTTTTTTCCATTTAAAAAAATTTATTTATTTTTTTGCTATTACAAATGTTTATTTATTTATTTATTTATTTTTTAATATTGTAGTGGTTTTTGCCATACATTGACATGAATCAGCCATGGATTTACAGGTGTTCCCCATCCCGATCCCTCCTCCCGCCTCCCTCTCCATCCCATCCCTCTGGGTCTTCCCAGTGTACCAGCCCTGAGCACTTGTCTCATGCATCCAACCTGGGCTGGTGATCTGTTTCACCCTTGATAGTATACTTGTTTCAGTGCTCAGTTCTCTCTGAACATTCCACCCTCACCTTCTCCCACAGAGTCCAAAAGTCTGTTCTGTACATCTGTGTCTCTTTTTCTGTTTTGCATATAGGGTTATTGTTACCATCTTTTTAAATTCCATATATATGCGTTAGTATACTGTATTGGTCTTTATCTTTCTGGCTTACTTCACTCTGTATAATGGGCTCCAGTTTCATCCATCTCATTAGAACTGATTCAAATGAATTCTTTTTAACGGCTGAGTAATATTCCATTGTGTATATGTACCACAGCTTCCTTATCCATTTGTCTGCTGATGGGCATCTAGGTTGCTTCCATGTCCTGGCTATTATAAACAGTGCTGCGATGAACATTGAGGTACACGTGTCTCTTTCAGATCTGGTTTCCTTGGTGTGTATGCCCAGGAGTGGGATTGCTGGGTCATATGGCAGTTCTATTTCCAGTTTTTTAAGGAATTGGAGAAGACTCTTGAGAGTCCCTTGGACTGCAAGGAGATCAAAGCAGTCAATCCTAAAGAAAATCAACCCTAAATATTCATTGGAAGGATTGATGCTGTGAAGCTGAAGCTTCAATACTTTGGGCACCTGATGTGAAGAGCCGAATTTTTTGGAAGATACCCTGTCTGGGAGAGACTGAGGGCAAGAGGAGAAAGGGGCTACACAGGATGAGATGGTTGGATGGCATCACTGACTCAATGGACATATATTTGAGCAAACTCCAGTGAAAGACAGGGAAGCCTGATGTGCTGCAGTCCATGGGGTTGCAAAGAGTTGGACATGACTTAGCGACTGAACAGCAACAAAAACAATTTGATAAAGGGACAAGGTTATGTGGGGCACAGCGAGTGCAGCTATCCAGCTTTCTTGATCCTGACTTTGAGTTTGTCCTCCAGTGTTGGTTATCTGCTGAATACTCAACTTAGCAGAAAAACACTTTCCTTCTCACCCCACCACCCCATCCCCCTTAAAACGCGGATACCCTTCAGGATGCTAGTGGCACCACTGCCACCGCATTTCCTGTTGGCAGCAGAGAGCAAGTGAAAACAGTAGCGGCAGCGGGCAGCGGCCCAGGCAGAAACAGCTCCCACACGATTCACGGAAGCTTTCCCGTGGCCAATCCCGGTTCCCAGGCCTTGCGCGTCCTGATCCCAACAGCTGGAAAGGCCGCCGCCGAGACCTGCAGCAACTTGGGCAAGACCGCCCTCGGGCACAGTTGGAGAAAGCCCCGCTGAGTGCCTGGGCTGCTCAGCGCCCCCTTGGGCGCGGGCTGGCTCTTTGGGGACTGCGGCCGCGGCAGAAGGCGATGCCTGGGCGCGCTCCCCTCCGCGTGGCCCGAGGGTCCCTGCGCGCTTGGCTGCTGGGCAGCCTGTGGGTCTGCGCACTGGGCTGCCTCTGCGGTGTGGGGACGGCGGCGCCGGGGGCCGGGGGCTCCCTGGCGGCTCAGCGCCCTTGCCAGGTGCCGCAGCAGTGGGAGGGACGCCAGGTGCTGTACCGGCAGAGCACCGGGCGCTACAGTCGCGCCCTGCTCTCTTACGACGGGCTCAACCAGCGCGTGCGGGTGCTGGACGAGAGGAAGGCGCTGATCCCTTGCAAGAGGTACGCGGGGCGCGGGAAGCGAGGCCGGGGCTGCCCGGGGAGGGCGAGGGCGAGGGAGCTGCGTCGGAGCGCGGGGTTTCCAGCAGCTCGCGTCGCCTTCCTCCAGTCAAAGACAAACTTCGCGGAGAGGATCTCTTGGGGACAGCAGAGTTGGGGGCTGGGTGTCGGGCTGGTCCACTGGGGGCGGCCTGCTGGCGGGCGCTCAGTGAGACCTCGCAGGGCGGTGGCCGGTGAAGAAAGGTGGCGCCCCCAGGCCCTGGTTCGCCCACATTCAGAGGCTGCTGAGTCAGCCTCCTGACTCCTGGTGCCCCCTTCAGCCTAGGGCGTGTCTTCTGCACTATCTCAGCTCTTTCAGGAGCCATCTGTGAGGGAGACACGCTGAATACATATTTTATACGAGGTTATTTTTTTTCTTTCTTTTTCATTTTAAAGGAATATGACAACTCTACCAAAAGTGTGAGGGATCAGTTAAAGAACTGTCACAACAGTTGAAATTTTAGTCTACTCCCTTAAAATTTCTTTTAAGCAAGTTTTACATTCGGTGAGCAAAAATCCTGTATGTCTGTATCTGTTTTATAGAACATGATCTCTTACCTGTTATTATTTGCCATTTTAATAGTTGGCCCCTACCTATTTTTAATGGCTGCACAATATTCCACAGAGAGGTTATGCTACAATGCTTTTTAACCACTGGTGTGATTATTCACCTTTCTGCATCTGTTATGACAAAGGACACCCTCTTTCCTGAGACTGCAGTTTGTTCTGACCCCATTAAAACCTGATTTCTATTTTGGGATCGCCACCTGTCAGTTCCTTCTGCCTTATTCCTGTTTCTCTGTGTGTGTTACTCCAAGGGTTATGCGGGCCTCTCATATGGAGTTGGCATAATTAGGAGGTGCCATGTGAATGTCCACAGTTTAAGGCTCCAGTGGGCAGTAAAATGTGGGGAAAATTTGATATCATTTCACCTAAAAGTGTTTGTTGAAGTATTAGGCATCTTGAAGACAGTATGCAAATGCAAGAATTGTTCAAAGCAATATATTTGAGAAGGCAAAATAGTACATGATTGTAAACCGTGAGTGCTGAGGAGGCCTGGAGTAGCTGAGTCATCATGGGGTATTGGGAGTATCTTTTCTCTTTCAAGAAAATGAATGTTTTCTATTAAGTCTCTAATAACTTTGTAATAATAATAGCAAAATCCAGCATCTGAGTACTTGTTATGTACCAGGCATGGTCCTGAAGATGTTCCACATACTGTATTATTTAGTTTAAAAATCACAACCACTGGACAATGCAGCTTTTATGATCTCCATTTTACAAGCAGAGAAATCTGGGGTCAAGGGAGATTAGATAACTTTCTCAGATCAAGAGCTAGGACTTGAGGAAGCCAAGTGGATTCTGACATCTATGATATGCTGGGCTCTTGTTCATTTGCTTATTCATTCAATCTGCATTTTTTGTGTGTCAGTCATTTTGTATAATCAGAGTGGGTCCTGGGTTTCAGGGAGGTCATGGTCTGGGGGTGGAATGATATGAGGAAGAATTCCCATAGAGTGGGGTAAGGGGTGAGCTGGACTTGAGAGCACCCTAGACAAGCACCTAACCTGGAGGTGCTTCCTGGAGGAGGTGGAACAGGAGTGAGTCCCAAAATCCCTGGAAGAGGTGACCATTAGGGGGAAGCGGGTGTGGAGGGAAGACTGATCCAGGAGGATCCATCCAGGTGTATTCCGGGACATCCTGCCACAGGCAAGGCTGAGAATATTCCAAGAACTGCAGGCCAATCACTGTTAGACTGAAGCATGGAGTATGGCAGGAGGTTGGGGATCCAGGGAAGGATATTTAAACAGTGGAATGCCATGGCTGGGTTTTTAAAAGAGCACTGGATGAATGGTTGAGAATAAAGAAGAACAAGAGAAGAAGCCAAAACATGACCTAGGAGATGTTTGTAGAGAGATCCAGGTGGAAGACGGGGTGTGGCATGATGGTGAGAAGTAGACACTTTTGAGAGATATTAAGGATACTGAAGACGCTTATTGAAGGAGGTGCAGATGATTAGATGGTATGCTGCAGGGTGGTGGGGGGGGGGAGTCAGATTTGCCTTGTGAAAGCTAACGGTGCTGACGGCATCGAGGAGATGCTGATGCTGTTTGCTGAGATGGGATTTGGCTTCTGCACTTCTGAAGAAGGGTCAAGTACTGCTCTTTCTGTGCATCGTCCTGAAGCCTTGTAGAGTGGTGGCTTACGGATGAGGAGTCATGTCAAAGATGGACTAGGATTGAGACAGACCTGGGACCTGGGACCCTATGCTGCAGTGCTCCCATATGGCATACTTCTCCTCCAGCAACAAAATACAAAGAAACTATATGGGACTAAAAATAACTGTGTGCATGCACAATTAGGGTGAATTCTGGACAAAGGATACAAAGAGACCCAAAAACCCAATTGCCACATTTGAAAGAGCCTGGAGCAAAAGCAGCCTACTATGTGCATTCCCCTGCACAAAACACCACTGATTAAGGGATGGGAAAACCACCTAAGCCATCCCCCTCCAGCCTGACCCCTGGATACACCCCTACCCTCATCCTGTGTAAGGAACAAGCTTGCTCCCCTTGGGAATCTGTTTGTTCTTGTTCCCCTCGCCCCCTCCACTGCAGCAGAGGCCCCTATAAAGCCTTGCCTGAATTTCTTGTCTGGCCTCTGATCAGTTTCTATTGATTAAAGAGGCCAAGAACCCTGATCGGTAACAGGATGGCCCAAAGCACACCGCTGACACAGCAGAGTGAGGCCAGGAGAAGGAAAGGATAGGGTTCATCCCCCAACCTCCCAGAGGTAGGATTTTCATGATTTAAGGGATTAGCCTTTAGAGTCAGGTAAATCTGCCTCTGAATTCCAATTTCTAATGCAGGTCTTTGGGTTACTAGATGGGAATGCTACTAATGCCTAATGTATTGCTTTGCTGTGGGGATGAAATGAGTTCAACTATGTACAGCACATAGTGCAATGTAGAAGGTGTGGCCGCAATTGTCCCTCTGGCCACCACCATCTTTGCCATCCTGGTAAATTTACCATTGCCCAGAGACTCGCTGCCAGCCCCATGAGCTCAGAAACTTGACCTTGTGGCACCCTCCAGGGCCCTTTCTTTGGGAGCTGACTGAGAATAAACAAGCTCAAGTGCGGCACTGTATATCTCAGTGAGTGCTGTAGCTGGCATGGGGGCCAGAATTCTCAAATCTGACTAGGTCATTCTCTCCCTGTAGGCAGAACTATGTAGAGAGCCAAATTCTAATCAGGAGGCTGTGAGCAAAGAGTTGGAGCCAATTCATAGAGTCTAATGATTGCCTGCTTTAGGCTGGGCTGTGTGCTCAACGTTGAGCTTTCCATCGTGCATAAGAGGCCAGCCCAGCGGATTCAGGCTAAGATTAATCAATGCATCATTTTCACTAGAGAAATTAGAAGCATAGAGGTCCCTGATCCTATGCTACCCCAACACTGCTGGTCCAGATCCCCTTCACTCTGCACAGAGCCTGGGCGGGAATTGCTCAGGTTGTTTTAGCAACCTTTCTTCTTCTGTGACTCCATGATCAATTAATAGAGTCTTCAGATGTGTATATTATAGCCTCACTGAGGTCACAGCCAAATCTTGCTGGCCTGGAAGCTTTTTTGTCCCCATGTGGTGATTTCTTTCTCTCTTTACTTTTTAAATTGAAGTATAGTTGATTTACAATGTGTGGGTTTCTGGGTACAGAAAGGTGATTCAGTTTTACATATATATTTATGTCCTTTTCACATTCTCTCCCATTATGATATTGACTATTGTTCCCTGTGTCCATGTGGTGATTTCTCACTTCTTTACACTTGCCCTGATCCGTCAAGTGTTAATCTCACAGTTTAGCTTTTAGAAGGAAATTTTATTCCTTTTCTTCCCAATTTCTTGGCAAGGTTCTATCTTACAGTCCCATCTCTGGCCCTAAGTCAGATGCAGAAAAGAATGGTTAGTGCACAGATGCATTTTTAAGCTTTTAAATGTAGATTTGTTGGAACAAACTCTGAAACTTTTTCAGGTACTAGCAGTCTGGCCAAGAAACCAGATACGATTTGAAGAAAATATGGATGGGTTGTCTCTTCATATTTATTAGTAAGTTGAGAAGTAAGTTTTAGAATTGGATCAACTTCTTAAGATTTTTATTTTGCATCCAGATAGTTATGGAAAATCCCACTGATAGTTACTGTGGAATGACTAGGATTTTCCAGGCTTTCTTCTCCCTGAGATGATGGAAAAGATTAAATAACTTTACAAGCTTCAGATAAGACAAGGCTTAGCAGAGAATGGGAAATATTAGTAATTGATACTATTTTGTTTTCTGTTTCCAACTGTTTTTTCCGGTAAACTCACAAGTGTTACATTTGGAAGACTGAAGGAAAGGCAAGATTATTTTGTATTTCAGTAACATAGTGAACTTTATGGGAGAAGCAGTGTAGATACTGAATGAATTTTGTTAGACTACCAGTAACTTACTGTTCCTATTTATAAAATGGTAGATTGGGAGTTGGAATTAATGAAGCTATTGATGCAAAGGGAGCAGAGTGGCACTGAGAGGATATGCACTGGTAAGTTAGAAATGTATCTTAGACGGCTATTCAGCTACCAATCCCACATGTTTGAGGATTTCTTTGTTGTTGGTTTTTTTTTGTTATTTTTTTTGCTGAAGGATGAAAAGTATGTCTTAAATGGAGTGACAAGTATCCACTTTATCTTATACAAATTCTGATTAGTTCATCTCTGTCTCAGATTTTCCAGAGCATTCTACTTCTTGGAGAACAGAATATCGTTTCTCTTCTCTATTCTTAGAGAAAACCACCTAGAGTAGTGGAGAGCATGTGGACATCCATTCAGACAGTCGTGGGATGCCAAACATGGCTTCTAATCCTGGCTTCACTCCCACAGTTCCTTTGCTTCTCGGAATATCAGTGCTTTTCATCTTTTAATTTGATTTTAATGATATCTACAGTATTTATACGAAACAATATTTAGGGCTTCTTAAAAGCTAGGCACAAATAAAATTATACGATACCATGAGAGCACTACTTGTACTTTTATTACATTAGGCTGATTCTTTTTTCTTGCAAGATGCAATGAACTTGACATAGATTCTAAATTTATTCTTCAACTTGTCCCTTTGTGTAGATAAATTCAGATACATCTCTTTCTTCTTTCACCTTTCCACCAAAGCTTGTGTTCATGGGTAGAGATGAGATGGGCTGCCTTCCTATGCTTTGGCTCCAAACTCAGAAGGCTGTCCTCTCCGTGGAGCCTCCTGTATACTGTGGGATTGAATGGGACTGCTTACAGGAGTGTCCCTCCAAGGATCTGCTGTGGAAGATTCATTCCAAGAGAAGTTATCACGTGGGGCAGCTTCAACAACTATATGTGTTTGAGAATCAGGATACGGGTTTTTTTCTCCAAAGGCACAATTTTATTTTGAAACTACTTCACACTTACAGAAAAAGTTGCAATTATAGTCCGTAGCCATTTTTTCCCCTGAGTCACTTGAGAGTGAGTTGCCAGCTTGATGTCCCCATGACCGCCCCGTATTTCAGTGTGTATTTCCTACAAACGGGGACATTGTCTGGGGATACAACCATGCAAATCAGGAGATTAGCATGTGTTCCTTGCTACCATCTGAAATTCAGGTCTTACTCAAATTTTGTCACTTGCGCTTTTGATGTTCTTACAGCAGAAGGACCCAGTTCATATTTAAGCATTGAATTTAGGTGGGTCTTTTTAGTCTCTTTTTGTCAGTAACAGTTCCTAAGCCTTTTTTGCACTTCAGTACTTTTGAAGATGATACGCCAATTATTTAGTAGAATGTTCCTTGATTTGGGTTTGTCTGATGCTTCCTCATAATTAGATTCAAGTTATTCACCTAGGGTAGAAACGGCACATCTGGATGTTTACTTTGATAACTTGATGACTGATGTCTGCAGTATTTCTTAAGTGTGAAATGACACTTTTATATTTTGTAATCCATAAGTATTTTATAGGGAGATATTTTAAGACCATGTACATATTCCGTTCTTCATTACAGTTTCAAGTTATCCTTTTGTTTTTACCAGCATGAATATAAGGATGCTCATTGAATTCCGTCTGCTTTCACTATTTAGGATGTTCAGATTTGGCCAGTGGGAAGCCCTTCAAGTTGGCTTCTATGTTCTTTTGACATGTCTCGCTTCTTTGAACATATCCTCGATTTCTGCCAAGATATTCCAAGCTCATCTGTGCTTTCCTTACTGGGGTATTGGGATAAGTCATTTCTCAGGAAGCTCTGGTTACTTTTACTGGAGAACAATATTTGGAAGCCAAGGTCCCTGCTTTAGTTGTGCTCATGGTTATTGGGTGGCACTTTCCAGGCACCCTCACTAGACAAAGCAAAAAGATATAGGTTTGAATACATACACACACACACACACTCACTCACTCACTCGTTCACACATATTTACATCCACATTTATTTCTAAGCTTCTGATTCTAATACGTAGAGATATTTATACCAGTATCTCTAATTCTGATCCACTACCACATGGATCATTCTGGATTTCTCCTGTTCATTTCTTTGCAACTCCCTTTTCAGACCATGAGACAGCTGGCTCCCTTTACTCAATTGCAGCTGGTATCAGGCATAGCTATGCTACGCGCTCCCTACTTGGATGTCTTCCTGTTGGGCTCTGCACTCCAGGTCAGGCCATGCAGAGACCTACCTTGCTTGACCCTGCCTAATGGCTCTAGACTAAATTGTTTAATGAGGGGAGGGGAAGGTCAGGTTACATTTTTTCGTATGTTTTTCTTTGGGATTTCTTGGGGCTAACATTGTTGTAAATCCTCAGAATGTGTCTGTGTGCTGGGGGAAGTAAATTAGTATGAAATATTCAACAAATTTATTTGATCCTGAGCCCTGTTTTGCACGGGTTGGGCTTTCATTTGAGGAACTCCTTTCAGACTTTCAGGAGAATTACTCTTTTGCCCTTACTCCCTCCTCCTTGATCTCTGACGGCTGCAGCCAGTATTTTCTTTTATTAGCTCAGGAAGTCTGACTGCTTGTGGCATTTTGATCCTCGAAAAATAAACCATGCTGATTTGTAATACTGAGTTTTTCTTCACGAAAGAGATTTTCTTGGAAGCACGTAAAGTTTGCTTTAAGAATCTTAATTCTGTGGGTCTATTGACCCTGAATTTCAGAGGATTGATGCTGGGATGTGGAAGAAGTGGGATGCAGGGATGAGGAAAAAGAAATTCCGAGGAAGACAAGCCTAGGAGATTAAAGGCACTGGTGGAATAGGAGAGTAATTTATAGAAGCCAGAGGTGGTCGCCATACTGCTTTGAAAATATCTTTATTTCTCTCCATTAACCTTGAACTGTTTCTTCCTGATTCTGACCTCAAAGATGGTGGTCAAGGGCAAAGTGCCCAAAGATCTGAAAATATTCCACCAATTAGTGGTTTGTTTTTCCTGGAATAAATGTGATAGGCTTATATTTCCCCAATTCCAGTAAAAATCTTCTATTTTCCCCCTTTATAATTTATTTTACCCAGCTTTCAAGAAAAAAAAAAATCTTCTCTTGATCTTCTTACTAACTGAAACTGCATTCTCTCCATCTATTTAAAGCAAATCTCATGCTAATTTCCATTTTTGTCCTCCCATGTTCTCTTGGACCCTCTCCAAGCAAACTTTCTCCATCACAGCTCTACTGCAATGGCTCTGGTCAAGGACAGTATGCTCCACATTACTAATCAAGTGATCTTTTATCTGTCTTCATTTTTACTGTTGGTCATTTCCTCCATCTTGATGTATTTTCTTCTGTGGTTTTCAGGACATCACACTCTTCTAGTTCCCCTCCTCTTACCTCATTTTCTTACCTTCTCTTTCTCTTTACTGTCACACATCTTTACTGTCAGGCTGGTCCAAACCTTCATCATTCTTGCTTGGGTTTTTTGCAACAGCCACCTAATAGGTCCCTACTTCTGCCCTTCTCCCTTTGGTCTATTCTCAACATCGCAGCCTGAGTGATTTGCTAAGATTGTTGTATCATGTTGCTTGTCTGCTCAAAACCCTCCTGTGTGTTTCTATGTCTCAGAGTAAAGGTTTTGCAAGGACTTGACCATCCTGTGGGATCTGCTCCCCCAGCCCCTCCACACCTTGTCTTGACCTCTTCATTCTATCATCCATCCATTATCACCTCATCTCCAGCTCACTCACTCAGCCCACAGCCTCAGCATGCTCACTCCTTTGGCACTTGGGTGGTTGATTCCTCTGCCTGGAAAGCCTTTTCCCTGAAAAGTTGTATGACCCACTCGCAAATTAGACTGTCTTTTCTCTCCACAACATATACTCCACCTTGCTGCCTTTTATCTTAAAGATATTTACCTACTATCTCATAATTTTACTAACATACTATTTTAATATTTTATTAATATGCTATTTAATTTAATTTAAATTTTAAAGTCTGTTCCCTCATTTCCTCTGCCACTCAGAGTAAAGCTCCATTAGGTCCAGGATTTTTCCCTGGTTGTTGCTGTATTTCCAGCACCATAGAATAGCCCTGACTAAATTTTTTTGAATGAGGGAATGAATGACAATGATAACATATATTCATTGTAAAAGGATATCTAAAATATAGATATGCAAAGAGTAAAAATTATCCATAACTACCAAGCCAATATGACTACTGGTAACATCTTCTAAATATCCTAGGAGACTTTCGGAAGCACAATTTACATACTGTAGCGCACACTGTTTGGTAATAGGCTGTTTTTCATTTAACAATATTGTGCAAGCTCATCCATACTGACTAGTCTGCTTGTATCATCTTTGAACTCCTGGCTTTTCTCCATTCAGGTCTTAGCCCAGAGGGGCCTTATGTGACTGTCCAATAAAGCCCTCCCCACTACCCACTCTCCATCACATCTCATTCTGTTTTATTCAGGACACTATCACTGAGTGACATTGTCTTGAGTCTCTCTTCCGGGGAGTGAGAGGAGAAATTGATCAGTCTGGTACAGAACTGAAAGTCCAGCACCTAGAAGTGCTTGGGACATAGTATATCTCAATAATGTTTATTGAATGAATAAATACCATTCTTATGACTTTTGAATTACTAGTATCATACATGTTCATGGTGGAAAATCTAGGTAACCAGGAATAGCAAAATAGAGTAAAGAGAATCATGTTGTCCAGAATTAACAACCCTTATATACGTGCTTCTAGATTTTTCAATTTCTATTTCTGTATATACAATTCTAAAATTCAATTATAAACATGCTATGTGAGTTTTAAAAATTTAACAAAACATTGCATATTTTCATGCCACTATGTAATCTTTAACAAACCATTTTTAATGACTGCACGGTATTCTGGCTAATGGATGGAACACAGTTTCTATAAGCAATCCCTAATAGGGGACAGTTAGATTTCTTTCTCCTTTATGTTTCACTACTAGAAATAACTACATGTATAACCTTGTATTTGTGTGCAGTTTACTTTAAAAATATTTTGCACAGATTCCTGGATAAGAAAATGGTTGAAAAGGGATTACACATTTATAAAATTTTGACCACTTTGCTTTTCAGGAAGGTTGTTACAGCTGATATTTCAACTGGCAAAATATGAATGTTCTTATTTACCCCACTCACACCTATAAGGAGCCTCGTTAATTTTTAGCAATTTCAAATATGATAAACAAGAAACTGAAAGGCAAAATGACACACTGCAGTGATGTCACACTCCCTTGTCATGAGTCTCACTCTAAAGCGAATGCCTCTAATTTGTAAGTTAAGTCTCCTACAGGCTGCTGGTTTAACAAAGACACACTATCATGTTCAGTAAATATTTCTCTGACCTATTTTATAAAGAATTTATTCTGATCAGGATGAGTCTTAAACTTCCCCAGCTTAGTGATTTATACTAATAGATTGCCTAATATTTAACCATCTTTGCATTCCTGAAATAAATTATATTATTATGTATTATTTTTAATAGTCTGATTGATTTGCTAACATTTAATACTTGTTTTTAATCCATAGCCATAATTTAATTTGATCTATAGTTTATATTTTTGTGTTTTCTATATTTTAATGTTAGAGTTTAATAGTTTTGTAAAAGAACTGGCAATCTTTCTGTATTTCTGTATGCTCTATAGCCTTGAGGTTGGAAAAAACTGATTCATGAAACCATGTGGACCCATCTCTTTTTGAAGAAGTAATTCTTTGATCTCTTTTTAAGATCAAAGATCTAAGATCTCACTAGGCTTTTATAAGGATTTTTCCTCTAGTTTTTGACCAGCTTACCTTTCTGCTTAAGTCTGAATCAGTTTTGGTTGTTTATATTTTCCTAGAAAATCTTTTACTTAATCAACATTGTATTTATCATCATAACAAGTTGGTGCATGGTATTCTCTTAACTCTCAAAAAAACTTCACCTTATCTATCAATATCCCCTTTTCTTCCCAATATTTAAATTTTCTTTTTTTTCCTCTAAATTACATTTTAACAATAAGCTAATGGATTTGTGTGATGGTTTTATGGTTTATTATTCATTTATGTTTTACATCCAATATCTTCTTTGTTAAGAATAATTTTTGTGAATTAAATTTCAGTGTCTACCCATATTTTGAAAAGTTTTGAAGCAGGGTTATAGTGGAGCACACACTCCACTGCAGGTAGAAGGGCATGCCATGACCAGTACATACCCCAGATTCCTTTCATCCATGAGCTACTCACAGCTCTTCTCTCATCAAACACTGTTTACAGTGCTTCTCCTGCTTCTCACTCTCTCTGGTTTGGAAAATTTTCCCTAATATGGGCATTGGACGTTCCCCCACCATCAATGGTTTCCTTCTGAAGCAGTACCTCTTGAACCGAGAGGTACTGAAGAATCAGACCCCTAGCAGGGTGACTGCATTGCCCTCAGACTTTCCAAAGAAAGGAGGAACTCTTGGGACAAATGGCTCCCAAACAGAAGCAGCAGCTGCCCCTGGACAAAAAGACTGCAGCTTCTTGGGTGACCCCTGTCCTTTCATGGCAGGTTGTTTTGTTGTTAAAGTTAGGTCTACTGGGAGGGGTCCAGAGTGTGAATTCTGCCAGTGAGTGAGGACCCTCTTCTGGGTTTGAGTTTTCACTATATCTTCACTTCACATGGTGGGCATGGTCAGCTAGCTCTTCGACATTTCTTTTTATCCATTCATAAATTTTATAAAATTTGAGGGAGACCTATCAATCCTACCAAAGTTATTATTAAAAAGGAAGGCCACAACTTATTCCAAATGTTTTTTCATACCAGGATTATATGATAACAAAATCAAGCAATACATTGTAAGAAAATCACAAATTTTTCCATAAGTATAGATGTAAACATTCTTTTTTTAAATAAATTTATTCATTTTAATTGAAGGCTAATTACTTTACAATATTGTGTAAACATTCTTTTTTTTTTTTTTTGTAAACATTCTTAATAAACTATTAGCATATTAAATCCAATAGTGTATTTGTGTGTGCTCAGTCGCTTAAGTCATGTCCGACTCTTTGTGACCCTATAGACTATTGCCTGCCTGGCTCCTCTGTCCATGAGAGTCTCTAGGCAAGAATAGTGGAGCACGTTACCATGCCCTCCTCCAGGGACTCTTCTGACCCAGGGATTGAACCTGCGTCTCCTACGTCTTCTGCATTGTAGGCAGATTCTTTACCCACTGAGCCACGTGGGAAGCTTTAAATCCAACAGTATGTAACTTTATATACATATATATATATATATATATATATAAAATGGATCATTGATCTAGTGGTGATTATGCAAGTTTGATTTAATGTTAAAAATTCAGTCAATACAGCTCACTATATTTATAGAATAAAAAAGAAAAATTATACAGTCATCTGAAGAAATACAGAAAGATCATTTGGTAACATTCAACATCCATGGCAGGCAGGCCCTGAACCCAGCCCCAGCAGGGCCTTACTTCTGCCTCTGAGAGCTACTATGTGAATTTTTTTTTTTTTAATTGGAGGATAATCCCATTCGTGAAGGCTCTTGGCCAAATCACCTTCCAAAGACCTCACTCCTAAATACTCATCTTGGGCTTTAGTTTTTCAACATAACTTTGGGGGAGAAAAAATTCAGGTCATAGGACCCAGAGAATCTGCTCTTGAGCATCTCAGAAGTCGTCAAGGAAGATGCTGGCCAATGGGAAGATAGTGGCACAGGGCCAAGGGGCTCGCGGGTTCCTGGGTCTGATGTAATCTTGTCAGCTATAGGTGAGATATAACTTATGAGGACTATAGGAGGTATCGTGAACCACCAGCCTGGTTGGTGTGGCATCCAGGAACAGCCATAATGAATGCAACGGCTTCAAGGTTGCTTGAAAATACTTGCAGGGAAGACTGTGGTGAGCAGGACCATCAGCACTGATGCCAAAGCTACTAAAACATTGGCCCCAAGTCCCTTAATGGGACACTTCTTGTATCCTTTGGAATCATAAGGCCTGCTGCCCAGAGTGTCTCACTCAGAAGCCAGTGACCCAGGATCCAAGCTGGAAAAGGCAGACATTCATCTGAGGAAGATGCCCGACCACCATGGAGCTATTTGAGTTGGCTGAAGTCAAGTGGAAACAGCACCTGCTTCAGAATCTCCAGGACAACTCTTGGCAGAGAGGCCCTGGTGGAAGTGGGGAGGCAGAGGCAGAAAAGGTAGAGAAAGCCCAGGGGGATAGAAATTCTCATTTCAGGAGAAACAGGCAGTGGACCAGTGGAAATTCTATAGCCTATGCTCTTGGGAGCAAAGGATGCTGGGGAGAGAATCCACCTCATATTCATACCCACTGAGATGCCACGTTGTGTGCTGTGTTCTGGCGTGGTTTACATGTTTCCTCTGGATGTGGGAGTCCTCCCTTTCAGTCCCGCTCTTTGTAACAGATTCTATTTTGGACAGTGATTCCCCTTGCAGCCAGTGTTGGTTATTGTCTGGCTTACCCCTGAGACCCCAGAGGAGCCACCCTCCTGCAGGCTTGGTCCTCTTTGGGATCTGCTTTTCTGGTGCCAGAACACAGTTTCTTTTGTAAAAGACAAGTATTTATTTAGGTCCCACTTGGTATGTGGAAAAGAATTTAAAGTGTTTGGATGGCTTCTCGTCTTTCCTTCTTTCACCACGCTGTCAAGCCTCTAAAAGGTCAACTTCTTCGCTTGTAAAACACAGAGGAATTTTTATAGTGTGTTTGTATAAACTGCTAAGTAGCTTTGCCACAGTGTCCTCTGTTAAATGAGAAACATGAATTATTTTACTACTTTTATTATACACTGCAGTTTCTTTTATATTTATATTCACATTCACTTAACTTCTAAATTTGTTTCATGTTTTGGTCAGCTAGAGAATATATTCAATTAATTTTTTTCAGATACGGTATTGCTGTGGTGGTGTAATTTCAGAGATTTTGAATGTCGGAGAATTTCTTATTGTTTTTTCACATAATGATAATTTGGGGGTGCATATAATTCATTGGGTAATAATAGTATTTTTGCTTAAATTTTTTATGGCATTTAGAATTCTAGAAGTTTGATACCAAGGTAATTTTGGTTTAGTTTTAACAATTTTTTTCTGCCCAAGTCTTTGTAGACTGTATTTTGTTAACCTTGAACCTTTTTAAATTAAAAATTTTTATTGAAGTATAGTTGATTTACAATGGTTTAGGTATACAGAAAAGAGGTTCAGTTATATATATATACATATATATATATGTATATATATTTTTTCAGATTCTTTTCCATTATAAGTTATTATAACATATTCAATAGAGTTCCCTGTGCTATATAATAGGTCCTTGATGTTTATCTATTTTGTAGATAGTTGGGTATATATGTTAATCTTTGAATTTTATTAACATCTCTTGGTTAATGTGCAGTTCTAGGGAAATTTCTGGAGGCTTGATATTTTTTCTTCTCTATTTGTTCCTTGTTAAATCTCTCTCTACTTATCATGTACTGATTCTCTTACACCTGCACCCCCTCACACACATTTTTTATCTTTTCATTAGCCTTTCATCACTTTTTATGCTTCTTTCACTTGAGCTCTGGAATAGCACCTTTTAACTCACTGCTTCTGCTTTTTGTTTTTGTTGGTTCCCATAGCCAGTCTGCTTCATACTACTTTCACTGCACTTTCTATCTTGATAATCATGTTTTCATTGGAAAGCTATTCTTGTGGTCATACATTATTCCTTTTTTTCTTAAATGCAAAGTCCCAAACCCCAGTGACAGTGGAAAATAAGCCTTGTGTCTGTGCTGCTGACCGTCGGCTGCGAGGCTGCGCGTGTGTGTCACAGCGTAGTGTGTGCCGTGTGCTGAGTCTCTTCATCGTGCTCAACTCTCTGCGACCCCACGGACGGTAGCCCGCCAGGCTCCTCTGTCCATGGGATCTCCA
This sequence comes from Cervus elaphus, assembly GCF_910594005.1. Lineage (NCBI taxonomy): Eukaryota > Metazoa > Chordata > Mammalia > Artiodactyla > Cervidae > Cervus > Cervus elaphus. Next base: position 58,127,431 of record NC_057832.1, read on the forward strand.
GGCATGAGTACTGGAGTGGGTTGCCTTGCCCTCCTCCAGGGGATCTTCCCGACCCAGACATTGAATCCGTTTCTTATGTCTCCTGCATTGGCAGACAGGTTCTTTACCACTAGTGCCACCTGGGAACTATTACTTTCTGCTGAAAAGCAGAGTGCTGACTATATGACCCTGACTATGCTTGTATCCTCCCAACCTCCTTAATACTCCTGACATGAAGTTTTAGAAATCACCATGTACCATGACAACATGGGTATCTCAGTACTAATGAGGCGTTTTCTTTTAGTGGTGGTAGAAAAAAAACCCTCCTTGAATTATTGCCTCATGAGAAATTTTTTATTATTATCTTTCATCAGATGAAAGAATATATGCCTACACATTGCCAGTATTCATCCAGATACATTTTTTTGGGGGAAAAAAATCTCTTTAGCTTCTTGAGCATCCTTTTCTTCTTTTGAACTAGAATCCAAGTAGTGGAGGCCCATCACCTTACAGCTTCTTAAATTGCACACATAATTATTCTTTGACTTGACTTTTCCTAGGGCTGCATTCTCAAGTAATTGAATTTTCCTTTTGTTATATGCGGTTGGCATCAGCCTGCATGATGAGTTGGTGTCTAACACGACAATGTTGAAATAGTGTTTTTCTTTTATGTCTCATGATTACTGTAGGGTGTAACTCGATCTTGGTATACGCCAGAATGTCAAGTGGCCGCAGCTCAGTTCTTCCTGCTGAGAGTCAGAGAGCCGGCATGCATTACTAATCTATCATACTGCATATTAAACAAATCCAAAATTTGTCCAATTTCTTCCATAAAAGCCAAAGTACTTTTGTAATCACAAAATAATATTTGTCCACTCCCTTTTCTGTAATTTAGTATATCTTGGATGGCCAAGTACTTCTACGTGAATGGGAAAAATCATTCCTTTCCCCTGTGGAAGGACACAAAGAGTGTGCTGTTAGTGAATTAGAGTGAGTCTGATTGGAGATCACAATTTGGGTTTGATCATGGCATCATTATTTACTACTAAATTATGCTCCGAGCCTCATATTTTCTCATCCACTTTTTTTAAATGAAAAAAGCTAATAATGTCAGCCAGCTGAATTTGCCAGTTTGTAACTTCTGCCCTATACTGTTTTTTTTTTTTTTTCTCTGACTACCCCAATTCAAGACAGAAAAACTGTTGGCTTTTGGCTGTGAAGGCAGTAGCTTTTGGGTTCATTTATGCCCAGGCCAGGCTCTGGTATTTTGAGTCCTAGGATTAACCAAATCCTTGTACGCTGCTCCTTCTGGAAGGCTCTCATAGACTTGTTGTTATAAGGTATCCAATAGGTAATATCTATGAAGTATTCCTTTTTACTTATTTCTTCTTTTGGCTGCAGAAAAGTTGACTGTCATTGGCTTAAATTAAAAGGATGTTTGTTGTTTACTTCAGAATTATGGTGATATGTGTTTGTAGGTTTGACTCAGCAGTTTCATCAGGGGTCCTGGTTCTTCTCCATCCATCCACTCTGCCACTCTCAGTATGCTGACTCATAGTTGCAAGAGGGTACGCTGACATGTTGCCTGATGGCTGCCTTGACTCCAAGTCTTATGTTCTTACTCAACTATGTTCAAAGAAAATGAAGGAAGTGGAACAGAGATTCTCCTCTCTTTTTTATGAGAGCAAAGAAATTTCCAAAGGATTCCCTTTCCCCATAGACTTATTTTTAGGTCTTCAAGACCAGAACTGATAATACTCCTAGCTTCAAAGAAGACTAAGAAAATGAGTATATGAGTATACTTTCTCAGCCTCTATATTGAGAGGCAGGTCAGGAAGAATGGGTGAGAATGCCTGCTATGTCTTCCACAAAAGGCCTTATTATGCCTCAGAAGTGCTGTCTCTATCTCTCCATTTCATCTGAATGAATTAACCTTTTGCTACATAGTAGATTGCATCTTAATGTGTACATGTTAAGTGAATAGTTTACTTGTTAAACATTAACTGATTATGGCAAATACAACTGTAATCAGACTTTCCTATAAAGCTATAAATCCTTGCATTTATGCAATAATTTCACATTCATTATCTAAAATTGTCTTCATAATAATGCTATGAGATTTAAAATTTTGGTCTCTCTTTACATATGGAAAATATAGAGTTTAAAATTATGATGATATAGTTCACCATTGGTAGACTGTGATCCTTAATTCCTTGACCAAAGCTTCTTTACAGTGCTTTTAACACTGTAATGTCTGTAAACATTATCCTGAGGTAGGAAAATTAGACAGAAAGGTTTTCTCCCATTTTCTCATAGTAGCATACACTTTTAGTATCTTTTCTAATGGGAGGAAATTAATGATACTCTACACGCAGTTAAAAATTCCACTGTTCCGTTTTGGGAAATAGTAGTACCTCATATCAGAGAGGTACTGGAGGTACTGGAGGTACCGTTTTGGGAAATGTAGTACCTCATATCAGAGAGGTCCCTGGAGAATCCCAGGGACGGGGGAGCCCGATGGGCTGCCGTCTATGGGGTCGCACAGAGTCGGACACCACTGAAGTGACTTAGCAGCAGTACCTCATATAATATAAAATGGGAATTTCCTTTTGATCCAACAATCCCAGTTCTTAAATTTTAAATAGGAATATAAAAACAGAAAGCAAAAGGGCTTGTCTCCAATTTTTATTTAGTATTGTTTATACTAACAAACTGTGAAAATAATCTAAGTGGTCATGAGTAGGGAGCTACTGAAGCAAATTATGGTGTGTGTGTATATATACATACATACAAGAGAAATATGCATCTAATAAGTATTGTAAAGCATTGTCATGTAGGAAAATTGATGGAATCATTGATTACAAATTCCTAAATAGGAGACTGAACCCAATAGCACATGAAAAAAAGAATACATTATGATTGAGGTTTATTCCAGGAATGTAAGGATGATCCAGTTTTAAGGAATCTATAAACATCTGTGAAAGATGGATGATAAAACTCAATTAACAATCTTGATACAAAACATTCAATAAGAACAAATTGATGCTTCCTTAATATGATGAAATCTGTATCATTCTTAATGTGCTTAATGTTGAAACCATAGCCCCCTTTCCACTAAACTCAGGAAGAAAACAAGAATATCCATTAGCTCCATTTTATTTAATACTGTGTTTGATTCATTCGCCAATATAATCAGAGATAGAATATTTAGGGACATGAGAATTAGAAAAGAAGAGATAAAAATGATCTCTGCTAATGATATGGATGTAGTATACTGCAAAACACAAAAGGTCTAAAGAATAAAACTAATTCAAACAGTAAGATAATCCAGTAAGGTAATTGTATATAAAATTAGCCTGAAAAATCAATAGGCTTAATATATACAAACAATAATCTAGAAATAGCAAATAACAATGGGAGGTCTCATTTAAAACAGCAACATCAAAAACAACAAAAGACTAACTACTTATGAATAAATTTAAAGAAAATGTGAAAAATCTGTATAAGAAAAATTTCAAATACTGCTGATATATACAAAATGACAAAACAAGATTTGAAAATATGTAAAGACATGTAAGGATGGGCACAATAAAGTAAAGAAATGGTAAGGACCTAACAGAAGCAGAAGAGATTAAGGAGAGGTGGCAAGAATACATAGAACTATAAAAAAAAGGTCTTAATGACCCAGATGGCCATGATGGTGTGGTCACTCACCTATAGCTGGACATCCTGGAGTGTGAAGTCAAGTGGGCCTCAGGAAGCATTACTATGAACAAAGCTGGTGGAGGTTATGGAATTCCAGCTGAGCTATTTCAAATCCTAAAAGATGATGCTGTTAAAGTGCTGCACTCAGTATGCCGGAAAATTTGGAAAACTCAACAATGGCCACAAGACTAGAAAATGTCAATTTTCATTCCAATCCCAAAGAAAGGCAATGCCAAAGCACGTTCAAACTACCATACAACTGCACTCATTTCACATGCTAGCAAGGTTATGCTCAGAAACCTTCAAGCTAGATTTCAGCAGTACAAGAACTGAGAACTTCCAGGTGAACAAGCTGAGTTTTGAAGAGGCAGAGGAACCAGAGATCAAATTGCCAACATTTATTGGATCATGGAGAAAGCAAGTGAAAGTGAACGTTGCTCAGTCATGTCTGACTCTTTGTGACCCCATGGACTATACAGTCCACGGAATTCTCCAGGCCATAATACTGGAGTGGCTAGCCTTTCCCTTCTCCAGGGGATCTTCCCAACCCAGGGATCGAACCCAGGTCTCCTGCATTGCAGGCGGATTCTTTACCAGCTGAGCCACAAGGGAAGTCCAAGAACACTGGAGTGGGGAGCCTATCCCTTCTCCAGGGGATCTTCCCAGCCCAGGAGAACCTGCATTGCAGGTGGATTGTTTACCAATTGAGCTACAAGTTCCAGAAAAACATCTACTTCTGCTTTATTGACTATACAAAAGTCTTTGACTGTGTGCATCACAACAAACTGGAAAAATTCTTAAAGAGATGAAAGTACCAGAGCACTTTACCTGTCTCCTGAGAAATCTGTATGTGGGTCACGAAGTAACAGAACCGGACATGGAACAACTGACTGGTTCAAAATTGGGAAGGGAGTATGGCAAGGTTGTATATTGTCACCCTGTTTAACTTCTATGCAGAGTACACCATGTGAAATGCCAGAATGGATGAAGCACAAGCTGGAATCAAGATTGCCAGGAGAAATATCAACAATCTCAGATATGCAGATGATACCACTCTAAAGGGAGAAAGTGAAGGGGAATTAAAGAGCCTCTGATGAGGGTGAAAGAGGAGAGCAAAAAATCTGGTTTGAAATTCAACATTCAAAAAACTAAGATCATGGCATCCAGTCCCATCACTTCATGGCAAATAGAAGGGAAAAAAGTGGAAATTTTTTCTTGGAAATTATTTTTTTAGATAGAAAGATTTTATTTTCTTGGGCTCCAAAATTACTGTGACTACAGTGACTACAGCCATGTAATTAAAAGACGCTTGCTCCTTGGAAGGAAAACTGTGACAAACCTATTAGCATATTAAAAAGCAGAGACATCACTTTGATTCCAAAGGTTTGTATAGTTAAAGCTATGGTTTTTCCAGTAGTCATGTATGGATGTGAGAGTTGGACCATAAAGAAGGCTGAGTGCTGAAGATTTTTCAAATTGTGGTGCTAGAGAAAACTCTTGGACTGCAAGGAGATCAAACCAGTCAATCCTAAAAGAAATCAACCCTGCATATTCATTGGAAGGACTGTTGCTGAAGCTGAAACTCCAATACTTAGGCCACCTGATGTGAAGAGCAGACTCATTGGAAAAGACTCTGATGCTGGCAAAGATCGAAGGCAAGAAGAGAAGGGGGTGGCAGAGGATTAGATGGTTAGATAGCATCACTGACTCAATGGACATGAATCAGAGCAAACTGGCAGATTGTGGAAGACAGAGGAGCCTGGGTGTGCTGCAGTATGTGGGGCTGCAGAGTCAGACACAACTTAACAACTGAATGACAACAAGGACTTTTTTTTTGTTTGCGGGGAAATAGGATAACAATATCATACAGGTATCCATTCTTCCTTGGAGTAGGAAATGGCAACCCACTCCAGTATTCTTGCCTGGAGAATGCCATGGAGAGAGGAGCCTGATGGGCTACAGTCCATGGGGCTGCCGAGAGTCGGACACGACTGAGCAACTGAGCACTATTCTAGTCATTGTGGAAGGGAAGTGACTGGGAGGGGCCAGAGAAGACTTCAGAGGTGCCACAACTGGATATGGATGGGGGATCCCAGTTCTTCAGTTTGTAAATTTTATCATGCTCTACACTTTAGATTTATGCAGTCTACTGTATGTTCATTATGCTAACCCCAAAAGGAAAATGTGTTGTTTTTTAAAAATCCTGACATTTCTTACTTATCAGATTGGCACACATCCAAGTTTAACAGCATGATCTGTTGGCAAGACTACAAAGGAAACAGGTGCTCTCATTTATTACTGACAGAAGTGCAAAATTGTACAACTCTGTAAAAAGAAATTTGATAATATTTAACAAAATGCTGTTGTCCTTGTAGTTTCATACCAGTGATTTATTCAAAATGTATACCTCCAAAATGGCACAAGATAATTTGCTGTGGTGTTTGGGGCAATATAATAAGAATGGAAACAAGCCAGTGCTCACCAGTAGGAGACTGACTAAATAACCAACACTACTTACACACAATAAACTACTGATATGACCATAAGAAAGAATTATGATAACCTCAGTGTATTAATAGAGACTAGAACAAGCAAGGTGCCAAAAGTATATATAGTATTCTACACTTTTTATAAAGAAGAGAGAGCAGTAAGAGTACATACATGTGTTTGCTTATATTTTTGAAAGGAAATAAAGGAAAATAACAGGGAAGCCAATGAAAAGTGCCGTTTATCGGGAGATCAAGGGATGGGGCAGGGGTTGAGATGGGAGACGTCTCTGCATGTGTTTTTTAATATTTTTCTGAGTTCTGAAACGTGATAATTTTTACATGTTTAAATAATAAAATTAAATCAAAGAGGAAAAGTGTGAAGTCCTTGAATTGACAACAAACAAATGAACCTAATGACATCTCAACCTGGAAATGTACCCACTCAGGGAATAGGCTTAATCCAAGAGAATTTTTACTGCAGCATTGAGTTGTATTCTAAGCATGAAAAGAACTACAATGAAATTTTAAACTTCACTGGGCAGTTTTATTCTTTGATAACACTTTTGAAAGTATTTCTTTTTTTTTTTTTCTCTTTTTTTTTTCATGCTTAACTACCAAGTCTTACAAAATTTTCAGCCCAATATGACGGGAACTGGCAGGGATGTGCGGAGGCAAAATATAGACATATAACTTCCTGAATGATGAAACTGAAGAGATTTAGATGATGCTCTGTAAAATAGACTTCTTTGGCAAGTTGATTATTTTGAGCTGAAGGTACTTGAGAAACACCAAATGCATAACAGGCTCTCTGACCTTCTCCTTTCTGTCTCAATAGCAGATTATAAAATTTCCCATGAGAAAGATGCCCTGTCTGGGCCAGAAAGAAAATAACATTCTTGTCACCAGGGACTGGGAGTTGACACCAGAATGAACCTGTGTGAACAAAGCCCGAGGCCCCATCCTATTCCTTAGCTCAGGATGGCCTGTATTCCTCATTTTACCTTCCTTTTTATTTATTTATTTATTTATTTATTTATTTTATTAGTTGGAGGCTAATTACTTCACAACATTTCAGTGGGTTTTGTCATACATTGATATGAATCAGCCATAGATTTACATCCCGATCCCCCCTCCCACCTCCCTCTCCACCCGATTCCTCTGGGTCTTCCCAGTGCACCAGGCCGGAGCACTTGTCTCATGCATCCCACCTGGGCTGGTGACACTTTTGAAAGTATTTCAAAGCTATTGTAGGATTAAGGAAATAAATTTGCTATGTTTTTAGATTATTTTAAGTGAAAATATATACAAACATAAAAAAATGATAAAGAATATCCTATAACATTAAATTTAGATTGGAAATACCTGTATGAACTCACGATTTTTTTTTTTTTTAATGTACAAGGCCCCAACCACTAAAATATTCTCAAAACAAAGACATCCCAATGACAATGAGCACATCTAGGGCCCTGATGTTGGTTTCCAAGTTATTTCCCAGTTAGGTTCAGGGATCCTTAGAGAAATGACTGATCTTAGATTTGGTGCAAGAAAAGTCTAAGATGAGTCTGGGACACTTGTGTCACAGAAGGCCCTGCGTCACTCAAAGACTAATGGAGTCATGTTATAAGTCACAAATATCAGGTAGAAGGAGCTCCTACTGACAAAATTGGGATAATTTGAGCATCAGATGGAATAATGACTTTAATCATTTGTTGTATGTTAAATAAAAACCCAAGAGTGCAGAATGATACTAGATCCATGGATAACTAGATTCATTTGCTACACCACTGGTAACATTGTATCAGCCACCAGTGAAATAATTGATTCAGGAAATGGTTTTACCTAAAATGATTGGGTGACAGATATTTTCAGCATCACAAGGTATTACCCACCAATTACTTGGCAGTTGGGGCTTCCCAGGAGGCTCAGTGGTAATGAATCTGCCTACTAATGTAGGAGACACAAGAGACACGGGTTATAGCCCTGAGTCAGGAAGATCCCCTGGAGGAGGAAATAGCAACCCACTTCAGCATTCCTGCCTGGAAAATTCTATAGACAGAGGAGCCAGGCAGGCTATAGTCCATGGGAGTCACAAAGAGACAGACACAACTTAGCAACTGAGCATGCACACACTTTGGCAATTGCAAAAAGAAATGCCTTTATGATGGAGACATTTGGAGTAATTACATGACTTGGTGATCAAAGTTGGTAGCATTAATAGTGGAATGCGACATCACCTGTCTTCTGATGTGATAGGACATGAAGTACAGAGTCTTATTTGTAAGAGACATTTGGAAAATAGAGCAAATATGATGAAATGTAAAAATTGTTGAATTCAAAATGGCAGATAGAAGGGTGATCATTGTACTAGTCCCTTCAATTCCTGCATTTTTAAAATATTTCATAGTAAATTAGGAAAAATGATTTGACATCTGTATTTTTTGGACATACTTGGAAGAATGTTGTTTTTGTTGTTGTTTAGTTGCTAAGTCATGTCCAACACTTTTGTGACCCCATGGACTATATAGCCCACCAGACTCCTCTGTCCATGGGATTTCCCTGGCAAGAAAACTGGAGTGGGTTGCCATTTCCTTCTTCAGGGGATCTTCCTGACCCAGGGATGGAACCCATGTCTCCTGCATTGGCAGGCAGATTCTTTACCACTGAGACTCCAGGAAAGCCCACTACCAAGGACAAACTGTTGAACTTAAAATACAGGTTAGAAAATGTATATATAACTATTTTTGTAAAATGTGGTTCATACACTAAAAATTAATGTATTTGCACACTTATGTTCATAGCAGCACTATTTACAATCCCAAAAGATGGAAACAACCCAAGTGTTCATCCTCGAATGAATTAATAAAAAATATGTGATCTATACATTCAGTGGAATATTAGTTAGGTTTATAAAGGACATGCTACACTATGGATGAATCTTGAGGACATTGTGCGAAATGAAATAGCCCAGTCACAAAAAGGTATGATTCCACTTATGTGAAGTACTCAGAGTAGTCAAGTTCATAGGGACGGAAAATAGAATGGTGCTTGCCAGGAGCTGGGGAAGGAAGAAATGTGGAGTTGTTTAATGGGTATGGCATTCCAGTTTTGCAAGATGAAAAGAGTTATGGAGATTGGTTGCACAACAATGTGAAAGTACTTAACACCACTGAACTGTACACTTAAAAATGGTTAAGGTGTTATATTTCGTGTTATGTGTATTTTACAATTAAAATTAAAATTGAGAAATCAGAAGACACACATGCACAGAGTTGTTATTTCTGTAAATTAGAGTTTCAGTTTTTAGGGAAATGGATTTTTCAGGAAACAACAGAAATTGTCCATGCAGTCTGAGAATTTTATCAGAAGCCACAAAAATCCTTTGTCCCACAAGGTGAGAGGCAAAATGGCGCCTGGGCACTACTCCTCTGCAGTCGGGCTGCTGTGGAAAGCTTGGCCTGCCGACCCTTCCGCTGGGCCTGGAGAGCCTGAGATCCCGGCGTCGGGCCTCCTGGGAACAGTGCTTGGCTTGGTGTCTGGCCAGCGAGGAGGCTGAGTTTGCAGGCTGTTTTCAACCCAGGGCTGGCCTGCCTGCCTCGTCCTTCACACCCATTCTAGCCCCCCACCTTGCTTGACTGCAACCCAGGGGTGTGGTTTGTGACTCCTGTCCTCACAACTTCCTTCTCTTCAGAGCCAGGCTTTGATCTCACCTCCCAGGATCCAGTTTCTGTTGAAGTCTGTTACTCTTTCAGATCCACGGGTTATTACCCGCACAGCATCCCAGACAGATGATTCATTTCAACCCTGGCTGATCTCTGCATTGTGACCTTCTGGCTTAATTGGGCTCCAGGCCCCTTTATCCTGGCTGTGGTAGAGAACCCACATCTTGACTGTGAATATGTTCATATAAACATACAAGCCATGAACATCTTCTTTTCCAAAACTTTGAATGGGGCAGTGCTAGCATTAATATCCATATGGAATTTTGAAAAGATGATTATACAGTTCTATTTTGCTTCCCATTCAATTAATATTTTCTGTTTTACTTAAGGCACTGTCAACATAACATCAGTATCAGACTATGCCCTCTTTTTTTTCAAATTAAATATTTTGAAAACTTGGAAAAGTACAGAGAACATCATAACAAAACACCTGTGTTCAGACCACCCAGAAATAACAAATGTTAACCTTTTGCAGTGATTGTTTCAAGTCTAGAATTCTCGTTTTTAAATTAAATTTTACTTCTGTGTATGGACAGAGCTGGCAAACAGTGAGGTTGGCAGAGCTCCTTTTCTGCTGCCCTCCCCTCCTGCCCCACAGGTGACTGACAGGCGTCCATCCGTGCCCTCGGCTCTGCCGCGGTCTGTGTGGTGCCTCTCTTAGAACAGCTGTGCTGGCAGCTGTTCCCGGGGCTCTCGATGGAACAGTGGAATCCTCAGCTGTATTAGAAATGAGTCCTGGTTATGAGTCACACAAAAAGTTCCAAGCATAAAAAGGAAAGTTATTAGAACAAAGGAAAGATCATAATTCTGCAGATGGATCTGTAGGCACTGGGCCTCAGAGAGGAAATACATTCAGAAAATGAATAGCTGTTGGAATCCCAGCTTGTTGCTGCTTCTCTGTTCCTTCTTTACTTTTAGTTCACCTATTGCAAATTAGCCTCCCATGACTTCTGAGTTTACGTATGACACGACAGCCATGAGAAGTGACTGACTAGCAGACGTTTGGTATCAATTCCACACGTCTGAATGAGAGACAATCTGGTTGTTCCCCCACCTCCCCACCCCTCCCCAGGTCAGATGTCCCCCAGTGGTCTATGAAGCTCTGTGGAGGGTGACCAGCTCACACACATAAACATGGCTGCTAGGCTTCCACTTTTGTGCTCATGTGGATTCTCAGGCTGAGTTTCAAGAAGGAAGCCCCTCTTTCCTGCACCTGGCTGCATATCTTTCAGTTGCATACAGCTAGAGTATCAACCAAAGCTTAGGAATGACTGTCTAGCCTAAACACATTAAACTTGGGGAAGCACAATAAGATGAAGCTGATGGTGAGAGAAGGAGGATGGAGACAACCACTCCTCAGGCCGTACAGCATAGGTGCTGCTCTCACTGAAAGGGTCATGGAGCAGGATTTGTGTATGAACAAGGAATCCCCCTATGATGACTGGACTGTGCTCTAAAGTTGATGCTAATATTTCTGTATTCCTTCCATGAATGTTTAGACTCTGATGTGCCACAGTCCAACTCCAAACTCCTCCAAAGGACTTATAGTTTGATGTGAACCCTGCTTCTATATGAGAGATTTGCTCCATTTTTGAGCAATAGTGCATAAAATGAACACTTCCATTTCTTCCTCCAGTCCCTCACACTTCTCAAAGTCTGTGCTTGGGTTTTATTCTCATAAGACATGTCAAACATTTACTGGAATAAGCAGGGTCAATATTTCTAAATACATAAAATGAGGTTATATTCAAATTTTTATGCTAGCTCATAGAAAATGGAAGTATAATACTAATAATGGTACTATTTGACCATTAGAAAGTTATCATTTACAATATTGTTTTGAAGAAGATAAATTTCAACCCCTGACTTGAGATGGAAAACAGGCATCCTCCGGGGGTCTGTGGGGTGGAGTGAGCCTTGTGTACCACGGATGAGCTGTTGACTATTGTTATTTTCTCATGGAAAGCTATTTCTCTGGGCTCTTCTGCTTTCAGATGTTTTGAATTTCACTTTTGAAGTCAGGATTGCAACCTCACACTGGGTCAGCAAAAGTGCCCCGAGTTTTAGACTGACAGCTGTAGGCATGGAAGCTCAGCGAGCTTCATCCAACATCAAGATGGCTTAGTTTTAAGAAAGATACAAGGCTGATGACCACACAGCATGCAAGGTGATGGCAGGTGGTCTGTGAGCTCAAGCACAGCCTGGGAATACTGCCGGCTTGCTCTGCACAAAGTGTGTGCACTGGGCGTGCGGGATGAGGCTGAGAGCATGCAGACAGACTCCATCCAGCGACGCCCTTTGACTGGGGTCCCTCAGCTTTTGTCCTTGCCTGTCTCAGCTCATTCCCAGCGCAGCTGCTCCTCACTGAAGCCCGTCCCTGTGATGACAGTTGAGACAGTGGGGCCCAGTTGTCTGGTACATCCTCAACTCTTGTCGTCCTGTCTAGAGCATATCCCTCGTCCCTGACTCATTGCTGCAAGGACTCAACTAAGGTCAAGAGTCAAATCCTCCTGTGTCTCTAAGGCTAAAATGTCACAAACCAGCTGCTAACTCAAGGCCTCCTCACCTCCTCATGCTTGTATCCCAAGCAGAGAGTCTGTCATACAGTAGGTACTTGATAAGTTAATAGGTAATTGATAGGTAATTGCCTCAGGAATATTCAGTTTTGACCTCTGAGCTTTATTTTATATTCAAGTTGTTTGGGTGCCTAGTGTTTATAAATAAGTAAATAACTGCCTCACAAGCAAAACTACTTTTTTTTCTATTTTAACAGTAATTTGTATCAAAGGCCTTTGACTTTTATGCTGATAAAAGACATGGTGATTGAAACATAAAGTCCTGAATGTTCTCTCTTAATCTGTCTTCCAGATTATTTGAATATATTTTGCTCTATAAGGATGGAGTGATGTTTCAGATCGAACAAGCCACCAAACAGTGCTCCAAGATCATCCTGACAGAGCCCTGGGACCCTCTGGACATTCCTCAGAACTCCACCTTTGAGGACCAATACTCCATAGGGGGGCCCCAGGAGCAGATCACTGTCCAGGAGTGGTCGGACAGAAAGTCTGCCAGATCATGTAAGGGTTCAACAAAGTATTCAAGTATTGCATCTCAAGAGGCAGGAAGGGAAAAAACATTTAAGCTCATTAAGGAAGGTAGTCATTAATAAGGAAATTTAGAAGCTTAATCAAGTTGTTTAACTCCATTGAAGTGCTCACGTGTACTCTGTTAGTTGTGTAGTGCAGGGATCTCAGCATCGCATTTGAAACCCCTCAGCCTTCTAAGGCCCCCCTGTAACTTTCTCCACTTTGACTGTTAAGGGATGCCCCCAAGGCCTGTGACATGTTTGTCTAAGGCACATGTGAGAATTGGGCACCTACTTTTCCTTCCCCCAAAACACTAACTAAAGTTGTAGTGACCCGATCGACCGCCATTATGTGTCTTTTGTGCAGAGATGTGAAGCTCTTCTCTGCAATGCTGCCCACACACCTTCCCCAAGAGTGTTTCATAAACACAGGCCTTTATTGCTGTGGAAAACAGTATGATGGTTCCCTCTGAAATTAAACACAGAATTATCATATGACTTAGTAATTCTACTTTTTTGGCATATACCCCAAAGAACTGAAAGCAAGGACTTAAAGAGATATTTATACATCCATATTCACAGCAGCAGTATTCATAATAGCCAGAGGTAGAAACAACCCAAGTTTCCATCAGCAGACACATGAGTAGACAAAGGTGGTGTGTACATACAGTGGAATATTACTGAACTTTAAAAAGGAAGGAAATTCTGCTACACACGACAACATGGATGAACCTTGAGGACATTATGCTAAGTGAAATAAGCCAGTCACTAAAGGGCAGATACTGTATAATTTCACTTAAATGAGTTATGTAGACTAGTCAGACTCAAAGAGACAGTAACTAGAATGGTGGTTGCCAGGGGCTGGGGGAGAGGGGAATGGGGCATTAGTGTTTGGCGGGCACAGAGTTTCAGCTGGGGGAGATGGAAAATCTCTGAAAATGGATGATGGCAGTGCTTTCATAACAATGTGACTGTACTTAGTGCCATAGAACTGTACTTAAAAGTGGTTAAAATGCTACATTTTACCACTATTAAAACATACTGTATTTTGCCTGTCTTCTACATTAAAGACTCAATCTTCCTTCCTCGTTATAGATGAAACTTGGATTGGCATTTATACCGTCAAGGATTGTTATCCTGTCCAAGAAACCTTCACCAAAAATTACAGTGTGATATTGTCCACACGGTTTTTCGACATACAGCTGGGCATTAAAGACCCATCAGTGTTCACCCCGCCAAGCACATGCCAGACAGCCCAACCAAAGAGGATGAGTGAGGACTGCTCCTGGTAAGCCTACAAACACCGAAGGGACAGCATCGGACATCAGATACCAGCGGCCCCACCTCCAGCCAGATTTGAGACTTGAGAAATGAGAGTCTTCGTTGGAGATAAATATCATAATTCTTTGATATGCTTTTTTTGTATGTATGGTTTTTGACTACTTGGGCTAGGTTTAAAAAAGGAATGGAATGGAGAATATGTAGTAACATATAAAGAGATGGCAAACACAGGGACCTCAGGTATTTCCAGAGCCTGTCTGGACCCTGCGCTTTCTGTGTATGCAGGTGTATAGGTGATGTGGTGGCATACGCAGGATGAGGGGAGGGTCATCAGGGGTGAATGTGTTATTACTGACATTACTGGGACTTGCTGGATTGCTGGCACATCGTGATAAAAAGAGCAGATTGACTGTGGTCAGTGTTAATATTAAATTTTAAGCTCTCTATACACACTGGCCCCCTTATTGCCTATGCCAGGATAGGGATTGCTTCCACTGCTCCATCCCTCCAGCACCTCCTCCTTTTCCCCCACCCTGTGCTCCCTTGGTCTCTGACACAGTGATCTCTGAAAGTCCCTTCTGGCCTTAAGAGCTTTATGGCATGACCCAATCAATGTAAATACTTGGGGAGGAAATAAAAGGCTATAGTACAAAGAAATGATTCCTCTAAAGATATATTTTTACATAGGAGGGTTTGGAAAATCTTAATGTCTATTTCTGGGTAAGCATGAGCCATATATTCTTCCTTTTTTCTATGCAAGAGTATTGATATGTGTGCTGAATCAACTTGTCAAGAGACCTAAAGAGACAGGTAGCATTCTAAAAATAGCACCGAACAGGGATTCAGGAGACTGTTGTTTCTGAAATCCAGGATGAGAATTCCCTTGTACTAGAGCTCCTTTGATTCGCTAGATAGACTGTGCTTCCTCTAACATCCCTGGGGCAGCATTTCATAACCTCTTTGTTGGTCTGACTTCTGCTCATCCTTCCCAGGTCAGCTCATGCATGGCCTTCAGAGGCTGCTCCCAAGCCTGGACTGGGTGCACCTCGTAGCTTGAACAAGTTATTCTGATAATGCTTACTAGGCTGTGTCAAAATTTCCTGCTTCCT
Source organism: Cervus elaphus (assembly GCF_910594005.1). Lineage (NCBI taxonomy): Eukaryota > Metazoa > Chordata > Mammalia > Artiodactyla > Cervidae > Cervus > Cervus elaphus. The sequence goes on from NC_057832.1 coordinate 58,142,798, forward strand.
GGACATTCTGACTCACTAGCCTGACTATGAGTGCCATGAGTATGGCTACCATGTTCTGTTTACTTTTATATGCCCAGCACTAAGTGCCTAGCACATGGTCGGTGCCCTGTAGTTTGGAGAATGGAGAATGCTAGCCTCTCTGGTCCTTATTTCCTCATTTGCTAAATGGGATTGGGTTTGCTGATTTCTAGGGAGACATCTAGTAATAAAATTTATCATTCTAGATTCTTTCTAATATTGTGTTTTATCTGGCCATCTATCTATCCATCATCTATTGCCAGGAGAAATGTGTGACACCTATGTTATGCTGAAAACAATCTGTATCATTTACAGTTTATCTATACTGTTTCAATAAACAGATTTAATTGCACTTCTCAGTGTTCTTTGATATATTTGTTTTTGTGATAAATATGTATTCAGTTCAGTTCAGTCGCTCAGTCATGTCCGACTCTTTGCGACCCCATGGACTGCAGCACACCAGGCTTCCCTGTCCATCACCAACTCCCTGAGTTTACTCAAACTCATGTCCATTAAGTTGGTGATGCCATCCAACCACCTCATACTTTGTGGTCTCCTTCTTCTCCCACCTTCAATCTTTCCCGGAATTAGGGTCTTTTCAAATGAGTCAGTTCTTTGCATCAGGTGGCCAAAGTATTGGATTTTCAGCTTCAGCATCAGTCCTTCCAATGAATATTCAGGACCGATTTCCTTTAGGATGGCTGGTTGGATCTCCTTGCAGTCCAAGGTACTCTCAAGAGTCTTCTCCAACACCACAGTTCAAAATATGTATTATCTTATAATAAATATGGCTATCAGTTCAGTTCAGTCACTCAGTCGTGTCTGACTCTTTGCGACCCCATGGACTGCAGCACACCAGGCTTCCCTGTCCATCACCAACTCTTGGAGCTTACTCAAATTCATGTCCATCGAGTCAGTGATGCCATCCAACCATCTAATCCTCTGTTGTCCCCTTCTCCTTCCACCTTCAATGTTTCCCAGCATCAGGGTCTTTTCAAATGAGTCAGTTCTTTGCATCAGGTAGCCAAAGTATTGGAGTTTCAGCTTCAGCATCAGTCCTTCCAATGAATATTAAGGACTGATTTCCTTTAGGATTGATTGGTTGGATCTCCTTGCAGTCCAAGGGACTTTCAAGAGTCTTCTCCAACACCACAGTTCAAAAGCATCAATTCTTTGGTGCTCATGGCTATGAGGCATGAGCCTTATATGGCTTATATATGGCTATAAGGCAGTCAAAACACTCCTCTAATGAATAAAGTGCTTCCTAAGATCTACACCAAATTCATTATCTTTTCTCAAAAGCTTGCTTTTCCTCTTTAAAGTCCCAGTTTCCTGGGTCAGAAGCCTCAGAGTCATTCTTGACCCATATTTTCTCCTTCAATCTTCATAAGCACTCAGTGTCCTCAGTTTCACCAAAATAGTTCTTAAGGGTACAGACTCTTGTCCATCCCCTCAGTCACACCCATATCCCAGCTCTTAGCATTGCTGACCTTTGCAAGATGTCTATACCCTCTGTCCTTTTCCTTGTTCTAGAAACCATCCTCTGTTCATTCATTCATTCATAAGCCAATCCTGAACCCCTGCTATCTCCATTGCCTATGCTGGTTCCTAGAGTCACAGAGGAGTGCACCCTGACCAAGGCCAGTATCTGGACTACACAGATGGGGGAGACTTTCACAGCTGCCTTCAAGGTGGTCCAGCTTGATAAAGCCTTAGTGAGTGTTTTACCCACTTCTTTTCTCTCCACCCACAGGATAACCCTGCTCTATTTCCCTGAGCTCTGCAATTTTGCCTTCACCCACCTCAATCTACACCACCACGCGAACGAGAAAGGAAAGGAACTCCTCTTATTTTATTCGGGACATGTGAAGTTGGCACCCTTCATTTTTCAGTTTGTCCACTTCGGGAGTTAAGCCATTTCCCAGTTAAGCTAAATCTTCCTTGCAGAAGGATTTTGTGTCCAGGGGTTCTCCACTGCCTCCAGGAAAAGCGGAGGCTCCACAGCTTGGTGCGCAAGGCCCTTTTGATTAGGCCCTGACTCCCTCTCCCGCTTCAGCTCTTGGCACTGGTCTCTCTTTTCAAATGGCCACTAGAGCCTGAGAAATGAAACCTGGGTTACTTCTGGGTGCATGGGGTTTTATCAGTCACCAATCTTGTATAAAATTCTCCAGTGGCCAAAATAGTAAAAAAATAAAAGGACTCTTGAATAGGGCAGCGACTGTTTCCTATTAACAGAGAGGAGCATCCAGTGCCTCAATTATCTGCAGATAGTCCTGACATGGACCAGGACTAGGGTTGGGTTTCACTTTGTGGACCCTCTGTCTTGTGTCTCTGACCCTTTATATTAACGTCACAGCAACTTCCTTCCACCCCTCCCAAGGCAAACTGCCAGGATCCATGCAAGTGCAGGGGTCTTCTCTACCCTTGGCCTTCAACTCTGAAGGCCCTGCTTGGGGACAGAGCCATCCCTCCCTCTCCTACTGGCTCATGTGAAATCAAGGGGGCCTGGCCTTTCTGCCCCCAAGTGCTCTGATTATCTGGGTGACTTTCTTGCCAGAGGCTTTGCAAATTGAGTTGATGCTGCATTTCCTACAACTGGAACCCAGTATTCAAAATATAAAATTATTTAAATATTTTAAAAGACAGAAAGTTTAGATCTCTGAGATTTCCTATGATGTACTGAGTTTCCCATCAAGCTAAATTCCACACCATTTGAAAACTCAATACTCACTCCTTGCTGGATTTTCCATACTAACTCCATCCTCTCAGTGTTCCCTCAGTTCTTTTAAATCGCTTTGAGCCTCCTCAGCCAAAGTCTTGTGAGTAATTTGTGAGATTTAAAGGCCTTGTGAGTGGAAAGCTCTTTAAAAGAATAAACTTAACTTTAACTTTATATATGGATATCCTAGTATCAACAATCTTTCTTTTGCGGGGGGTGTGCTACGTGGTTTGCAGGATCTTAGTTTCCTGATCTAGGACTGAACTCAGGCCACAGCAGTGAAAGCACAAAGTCCTAACCACTAGACTGCCAGGGAATGACCTCAATAAAACTTGAGAACTATGCTAGGATGATAACAACTAAAATATACTTTTATTTGTTTTAAAGCAGAATTATTAGTTCAGGAACATGTGCAGAAAAAACACTGGGCTATAATTTGTGGTATATTTTATTCGGGGAGAATGACAATTTTATATCGCTATTTTAAAATTCATATTGCTTTCATTAGGGCAAATATTAACACAGCTACCATATTTATTTCCTATTTAAAGATGAGAAGTGTAATGTATTTTCAAGAAGTGGGATATAATTGGCAGTGGATACATCTTCCCTGGTGGCTAAGATGGTAAAGAATCTGCCTACAATGCAGGAGATGTGAGTTCAATCCCTGGGTTGGGAAGATCCCCTGGAGTAGGGAATGGCAACCTGTTCCAGTATTCTTGCCTGAGAAATCCCATGGACAGAGGAGCCTGGTCCATGGGGTCACAAAGAGGTGGACACAACTGAATGCACACACACAGCCTTCTTGGTATTTGGGTAATCTGAGTATATGTGTTTGTGTGTGCTGCGCTTCGGTTGCAGCTATAACATTCCTCGTGGTATGTTGTATATTTATTTTAACGTACAATTTGCTCAAATTGGATAGCTAAGTGTTCTTTTCCTTCATCGGGGTACTTTTTGATGATAAAACAAGTACTCTTCTTATTAAAATAAGACTGCTATCATTATAATTTCACTTGAACTTCAATAAAAAAAACTAAAGAAAGCCACAATAAGTCAAAGGTTTTCTTGTGAAATGGTTTTTCAAATCTACAGTATATTATTTAATAACTTCTCAGCCTAGTTAATTAGCTTTCTCAGCCTGGAGAAAGGTTGAGAAAACATTGGTATTAGTTTCCCAACCAGGAGGCACCAACCTAAACTATTGGAAAATTCCAAGTTAACTAAATACACAAACTTGTTTGATTAACAATATAGTCTTGGGATAGTGGGGGGGGGGGCGTGGGTTATAAGAAACAGATATTTAGGGTCTCTTGATTTTGCTTCATTTTTGTGGCAGAAGTGGTACCTTTGCTGTGGAATCATGGTACAGCTGTCCTATCTTAGGAACAAGTTCCCTTAGCAAAGTCAAGTTTTCCATTAAATTCTACTGCAAAATTTAACACAGTTAAATTCCAAGAAAAACAAAGTTGTGTAAAAGCTAAACTGAAAACTTTTGATGAGAAAAAGACTAAGATAAAAGTTATTTCTGAAACATTCTGTGATCACATTAGTTGATGGGCTCCGGTGATCAACAGTTGCAATTTAGTATCTTATTATCAGGCTCCTTTGCTTTTGCAAAACAATTTGATTCTAAAGTATTAAGTGGCCTTTCCTTAGTAGCTCTGGCTGCTCCAAGGGCTTGGGGATAAAAAAGTGAAAACATAAACTGATCTGTCTTGCAAGACCTTAGGGAATTTTAATGACCTATGGGGTACAGAGTCGGACACAACTAAAGCGACTTAGCAGCAGCAGCAGCAGCAGCAGCAGCACATTAGCACCACAGGAGTGAATAAAGTGGTGTTTCAAACCCAACAAAGGTGTACACTTTCATGACATGTCTTATTGGTTAAATTTCTTTCACTTAACAGTTTTAATCAGATCAGCAACCACATGTGTTCTTATTGCCATAACTCACACTATATTAAAGAAACAATAGCACTGCAAAGATTTTAGATGGACCCCAGTACTTCTGGTAGCTTGACATTAAAGGTATTGCTTAGCTCTTTATGTGTCTAATATAAAAAATATCATGATTATAGCAATCCAATAAATTCTAGCTCATTCAATCTATGTCCCAAATAGCAAAGATAATTGAAGAGTAAGAATAAGGGTAAGAATAAAAGAATAGGAGGAGAAGGAGGAAAGGGGGAGGAGAAGCCATTTGATATATCATCATAAATTCTCAATCCAAAGTTACTGATATATATACATATATACATATATATATACATACATAAATAGACAGATAGATAGATAGATAGATAAACATGAGAACAGTTCAAGCCATACTGGAGCAGCACCTTAGAGATTTCATTTCAAATGTCTCTCTATTAAGTCATCCTAATATACAGCATTTCCAAACTGAATGTTCTTTCCTAAGCCACTAACCATTGGTCTCCTCTGTCAGAAATTTAGAATTATTTCCATGTCTGTGGATGTGTGCATCTCATAGTAGACACTGTCATTTAATGATAAAGGAAAACAGCTTGAATGAGAGAGTCTACTAGTTTGGGGGGTACTGTCTCTGCTTTTTCAGTTCAAAAAATTCAAAATGACTTTTATTTTGTCAGAACAACTAAAGTTCAGTATTCTGGTGTGTTCAAGTGTGTAGCAACTGAACCTTGGAGGACACTTCATAGTTTAACATCGTGTGGAAATTATATTATTATGTAGAGAGTTCTTATTTAAAAATGGATTATCATAAATTCTAAAAACTCATGAGTCTATTTTACTCTTTCTAAACCCCTTATCTTTCTAGTTCTGTCACGAGAACTTCGCATTTCCTGGATTAAAGGTTAGAAAGAACGGGAAACAAGTCTTTAGATGATTCAGTTAGTTCCAATAATATAAGAATGACAGATTAAAAAAAAAAGTATTTGCAGTGGGTGCTCCTAGAATGCAGATAAAAATTTCCCCAGGTTCTTGCCCTATATAACTATTTGGTATGACCAATTTGTTCAAAAATAAACTACTTAATAATTTTTCTATTTAGATAGATCCATATGTCTCTAGAAGAATGTTAGTAGCAAATTTACTTAATGAAGTCAGATACAAATAGGCTAAACTTAATTGCTCCCAAACTCAGAAATAAGGTTAAGCACTGTGATTGAAAACATAGGACCAATAAATACATAATGCATGGATAAAAGAGTTATTTAGAGATTTAAGCCATGGAAAGAGAAGGTCTGCATATTCAGGGCTGAAAAACTGGAGAAATCATGAAGTCCTATTAAAGCAAGATTGCCATTGGAATGCTATTTCATTAAGATGCTGTGGAAACTGGGCTGATATGAAAGAACACTAGCATGCTCTCATTTTGTCTGAAGACAAAGTGGTTTAGCAGAAGGAGGCTGGTTTCTGTGGAATTTAGTTAGGGAATCTAAGACCAAGGATTTGGCGCTGTTTGCATGCAGGAGAGAAAACTATGGAATCTGGCAGATATCTGGAGAACATTGGGGACAATTTTGAGATTAAAATCATGTGTTGTTACTTTGGGCAAAATCCATGAATATCCAGATTTTACTTCCCTCCCCTGTCAAGGATCCATAGAGAAGCATGCTCAGACGACAGCCAAGTGAACCATCACCATTATTTAACTGGGACTCTGGTCCCCAAGTACTTCTGTAGGACTCTGGGGAATTAGGCGAGATCAAGCAGAGGAAGTAGAGGCCAAGGAAGCCACAAACCAGAGCAGGGTAAATTACTAGGTGTGTCTACTCTACTACCAATCCCAACTCAAGTAGATCTTATCATCCTGGGTCAGCCAAAGGGCAACACATCAGACCCTCTGGCAGCCGAGGAAGGGAGCAAGAACACAGGAGGAAAGCATTTATCTTGGTGCCTAAGACCACCTACCCTAGACCTTGGCTCTTCAGAGCAATAGCCAACCTGCATGAACAGAAACACCCAAAAAGGAGAGAAATATTTAACTAGGCCTATGAATCAGGCATAATTCAATAAACTCTGTGGCCAAGAAGAATTACTCCTCCAGACTAGGTGGATTCCCTTCTGATTAGAAATTTTACTTCTCAAATAATTTGTTATCACAGGCAAGTATTCTACTCACTGAAAAGATTCAAAGCACCATTGTAAAATAATGCATTGTCATTCTAGCTTATATGCCTGTCTCAACAAAGTTAAGTTGTTTAGTGTTTGTCACTTTCTGAGAGAGACTATGGAATATAACAGAAACGAAACAGGCTTGAAATTATACAAGTATGCATGCTATGTTGCTTGAGTCATGTCTAATTCTGTGATCCGATGGACTGTAGCTAACCAGGCTCCTCTGTTCATGGGATTTTCCAAGCAAGAATACTGGAGTGGGTTGCCATTCCCTCCTCCAGGGGGTCTTCCTGACCCAGGGATCAAATTCACATCTCCTACAGCTCCTGGATTGCAGGCAGATTCTTTACTGATGAGCCACTGAGAAAGCCCTGAAATTAAACACACTTGAGTTCAAATGCCGACTAGGTCCCTTATCACCTTGGACAAGTTACTGGAACTTTCTCTGAGCCTAAATTTTCTCTACGTCTACTAAAGAATTTTGTTAGGATTGAATGAAACAGTATAAAGTATGTAGTCAATGACTTTGTAGGTAATAGGCCCTCAAAATGGTAGATACTTCCTACTTTTGGTTTCTTTCCCCTGAGAGTCTGACCAACCCTTCATGGACTAACAAAATCAACCCTTTATGACTGTATAAATCTTCTAAGGATCTTACCTAAGGTGACCCATGAAGGCAGTGCCTTCTATGTGCTCACAGATCCACTAGCTGGCCTGCCCATTGGGATACCTCTGTCTATTCTCCATTGCTTCACACCCATAGGCAGAAATGTACCCACTCTTAGCCATACTCAGGTACCATGAGGGATAATATAAGCTTAGTTTTAAAAGATAACAGTGACTTTCTCTTAATAAGTGTGGCTCTTGTAGTTCTTGCCATTTTTTCACAGAATATGTGAAGGATACATAAAACTAAAATAGTATCAACCTCAATCTTAATAGTAACTAGTATTTTCTTTATGTCTCTATTCAGAATTTTATGCTGATTATTTCATTTAATCTCTGCAACAACCTTTGAGCTAGAAACTTATTATTCCCATCTCATAAATGAGAACACTCAGGTTCACATCAATGTCCTTGGCTTAAGAGGACAATTGATAACAATTTTTAACTGTTATTTGACTTCCTAGGTATATGTTGTTAGAACATTACTTATAAAAGTCATGTTTATTAAATGAGGAAAAGACTGAATGATTACATTAAAACACAGTTCTCTACATTCAGTTTTGAATATGAGCTGAATGTAAAACTATGTACATCATCTCTGTTTAATTGACAGCACTGCCTGTGGACTTCTGGGTTGTGGTGGAACCTTCTTATCTTTCCCCTGACTTCATGGTCAAATATCCATTTAAACAAACAAACAAAGATATAAAGCTACAATAGTGCTAGAAACAGGAAGAATCCATCAACAGATTATCAATCTGCAAGAATGATCACTAATTAGCTATCAGAGGGGTTAGCTGAGCAATGGCCAAGACTATTCTGCCCCTAAGCTTTGAAAAGCAACAGGCAGGCAGGAATAAGGTAGAGAATGTTTTCACCCACTATTACTACTTCTGCCAAAAGCCTGTCCTGATCAGTCAGAAAGCCAACAGGTATCTCCGCAGTGGGGAAATATTTCTGGAGTAGCCAAAGTTATTCTTTCATCCTCTATTTTCATGCCACTTCTCAATAACATCACTTTCCTGAATTAATCCCAGCTAATACTATTCCTGGGGCTTCCCTGGTGCCTCAGATGGTAAAGAATCTGCCTGCAATGCAGGAGACTTCGGTTTAGTCCCTGGGTCTGGAAGATCCCCTGTAAAAGGGAATGGCTACCCACTCCAGTATTCTTGCCTGGAGGATTCATGGACAGAGAAATCTGGTGGGCTACAGTCCATGGGGTCACAAAGAGTCTGACACGACTGAGTGGCTAACAACAATAACAATACTATTTTTAACAGCAGCCAAGAGTGAAATAGGACAGACAGTGGGCCATTGTTAACAGTATGTGAAGTCCCCAGAGAGAGAAAAGGGTCCTGGGATTGTGGTTTTCAGACTGAAGAAGCATCATCAGTTCATATTCTCAGGAATTCATTTAATCATTAAGCTTTACTGAGATGCAACTATGCATAAGACTTTCTTCTAGGTACTGGGATACAGTGAAGGACAAGACAGGCCAGGTCCTGTCCTCAAGGAGCTTCCATTCTGGTGGTGGTGAGCAGGCAGGCAACAGACAGACCATTGAAAAAGTCAGAGAGTGAAAAGAACTATACAGAGAAAAAAGAGTGATGAAGTAGAGAGAATAAACAGCCACTTTAGATGGAGATAGTCAGGGAAGGCCTCTCTGAAGAAATGCACTTTAACTAGAAGCTCTCTGTCAAGAAGCACCTTGTTATGAGAAGATCCAGCATCTGTATGCAATAAATCCATCTTGGTGAGGACAGATCCAGGCTGGCACCATGGAAAGCAGGCGCACAGCTCCTGAACAGAGGCTCACTGGCCCCTGTGCACACCACCTGTAAACTGAAGGGCTCTGCCTCTTAGGGAGACTGGCTTGTCATTCCTCAGTTGAACAGCTGTTTAGACAGAAGATATTTTGAAGGTGAATTTTTTTTCAATCAATAGTTTAAAAAAAATAATAGACTTAATCAGAAATAAAATGGAGCAAAAATTATAACTCACTAGCATCAGGAAAACAAAGACTCCTGGAAATAACCCTTACAAGAAATTTGCAGAAATTATATGCTAAAAAAGATACATAAACTTCATAAATGTGCAGCAGTATATAATAATTTTAATCAGTTCCTGAAATTACCTATTCAGCACTCTATAAAATTTTCCACTTAAAATAGGGGTTAAAAATCTAATTCCAACCCCAAATACTTTCCTTTTCAGTTTGACAAAATAATTTTAAATTTTGCCTTGGAAAAATAAAAAATCAAGGCTAGAGAAGAAAAGGAAGCATGGTTGTGTACTTTCCCTATGAAATGCTAGTTATAAAATGAAGTGTTAGATAAAACATTGGACAGACTGTCGAATTCACATATAAATCATTAGGCACAATAGTCTTGAAAGAGACACACAAATTTAACATTTCAAAATATAGCATCATAAGCCCATGGGAAGGATGGGTTTTCTTACTAAAAAAGTATTGGGAAAATAACTCTTTTTTTGAGAAACAAAATATAACTGTAGTTTTACCCATACCATGCACTGAAATAAATTGTAGTGCATTAAAGACATGGATATTAAAAGAGTATAAAATGACTCCAGGATTTCTAAAAGAATACTAAAATAAAATATAGGAAAACAGCCTGATGTTGGATTCCAGCATTTAAGCAAAGAAGAGAGAGAAAGAAACAGATTGACTATATAAAATTGTCTATATAAACACTGACACAAAATATATATAATATTCTATATTATATATAATAGACTATAATATTACATATATACATAATATAATAACATAAAGATTAAAAGGAAACGACAAATCAAATAAAACATTTACAACACTTTCTACAAAATATGACATTTTATTAATCATTAGTCTTCATTGTTCATTAGAAAATAAGTAAAGGACATAAGTAGGTAATTCATACATAAGAAAGACAGATGTCTAAGAAACATATTAAAATGTCCAACTTCAGTAGTAATCAAAGATGTGCAAGTTAAGCCATATAATACCATTTTTCACCTTCTTTGATCGATAAATATTAAAAAGTTTATAATTCCCAGTGATGTTTGAGGGCTGATGATGGAATAAGGACTCATGCACAGCAGCTGACCTGTCACTTTGGTGAATTTCTAGAAAGCATTTTGTGATATGAAGTTGAGAGCCTTACAAAGTTTCTTAAGCCACCCTCCCTCCATTTCTCACCCCAAATTAAGATGATCATTTAGCACAACCAACTTTTAAAAAATTTCCAACTAAATTCTTATAGTATAGCTGTGACACTTTTAGGTTTTAATGAATAATTTGATCATTTCTTGGCATAGGCTCCATGTTAGTTTTTAAAGAAAATGTTGGTACTCCCTTGATTCATCTTTGAGAGTTGGGGCAATCTTCTTAGTATCAGTTTTCTAACTTTTATCAAAGGTGTTAATTCAACTTGATGGGCTATTAAAATCTTGGAGTCTTCCCTTTGTTGGCAATGGAATCGTTGGGTCCTCTTATCTCCAAAACACACATATTCAGGAGAATATATTTGGAGAACCACTGGCCTAGAAGCGAGCAGGACAAGTAGTCATTTGATTTTTTTTCTTTTTTTGGAGGGAGGGATTGGCAAAAATTTGAGTTGAAAAGTGAAATTATGATGTGATAGTTTCAATCACATTTCAGCCAGTGTATGAGAGCTATTTTGAGGCTATCCTAACACCCCAGCCAGACTTGGATAGTCACATACTACTTTTAATGTGAGACCAGTTCATGGTTTAACAGCTAGACTTTGTTTTTCTCAAGAGCAAGTCTGGTCTTCAACTTTTCTTTTTTTAAATTCTCCATAGTTATTTGCACAGATAAATGATCAGTATAGATTTGCTAAATGAACTTAATTCATAGAACAACAAACTCTGAGAAGAGCCTATAGAAAGTTCTGGGTGCCTACCCACAGCAGCAATTTAGGGTTTACTGAGTAAGCCTGTTAAGGAATGTCGCAAAATCCTTATCTTGTCATTATCCCAGTTATAGCTGAGAATAAGCTGAATAGAATTTGAGGCTGAAGATTTTAATGACTATAAAACTCCTTTAAAATTCTCTAGGTGCACTCTACCTCAGGGTGCCAATAACAATGGCAGATAATCATAGGACTAAAATGGTACTATCCAGTTCATCCAGATCCTTAATTATGCTATGGGGAAAATGACAGGGGGTGTGAGAGACACAAATAAAGGAATTAGCTCTTACTGGAAAACAATTTTTAAAAACCAACGCTTCTCATGTATCTGCTTTGGAGGTTTCTTTTTTTTTCTTTTAAGGGAAGATTTCTTGGAATGAGCTATTGAGGTTGGGTATTGAATGCTCTTTGTCTTGTTCTTTATATATATATATATATTTATTTATTTATTTATATGTATACACTTTCAGACCAGAGGTCTTGGGCAATATCCTATTTTGCTCTGATCATTAATAAAAGGTACAACGTTCGCCTGATCACTGCTCAAAAACCAACAAACAGGCCATGTTGGTGAAAAGGAAAGTTTGCTTTGTTTCAGATGCCAGCAACTGCAGGGGAGTGCAGACATCTGTCCAGAGGCTGACTCCCCCCACCCCCACCCCCGCGCACTGGCATCCAGTGGGGCAAGAGCTTTTACAGACAGAAGCGGGGGTTAAATGCACAAACAGAGCAGTCAGCTCTGACAGTCATCTTCAAATTGGTCATCGGTGGTCTGACCAGCATCATCTTGGCTGTTTTAGGTACAGTTAATCTTCAGTTCCAGGGTCCACTTGTTCCCATTCCTTTGAGGCCAGTTCTCAGAAATGTGGTAGCACATGTCGTGGGTACAGTCTGGTTATCATGTAGTTAACTTCTTCCACCTGGGGTTTCAGTAGCTATAAGACAGCTCACAGGATATGGCTCAGAATATTATTTATAGTTCTTGAGAAGGATCTAAATGTCCTTGACTATGCTTCATGACTACATTATTATTATTTGGTTATATATTATTTGGTTACATATTATTATTTGCTCTATATATTTATTATTTATTTCAAATAATAAATTGAAACAATTTTGACTGTTTCAAACAGTGAGAAACAAATTTGAACTGTTTTCCTTTGTTTCCGCATTTCTCATTTCTCTTATTAAACTTATTCTTTGGCTAAAGTTTTCCACAGACAAAAGGCAGGCAAAGGACATGGGGTGAGGATAGGGTGGGCAGCAAGGACCATAAAATCCTGCTCTGTTTCATGATGACGTTGAGATTTTGCTCTCTTTCCAGTTATAATAATAGTAATGGCTAACTTGTTTATAGCACTAATTAATCATCAGGCACCATCCTAAGTATTTCACAAATACTAATTCATTTAACTCAATGCAGTTTTGTTAGACGAATATTTTTTATCACCTATTTTATAGTTAAGGAATTGGAAGCACAGAAAGATTAAGCAGTTTGTCCGATGTCACAGAGCTGGTAGTGCTAGTGCTGGGCTTCACACATGTCAGGCTCTTCCTGCAATGGGGTAGAGGGTACAGGGAGTCTGTTGACTTCTGAGTGAAACTGCGCATATGAAAATCTGGTCTGATCTATAGACCTTTCTGGGCTGTATCTTCCATAGCAGTAAAAATGAGAATCATAATTACTTCCTAAGTTTAATAAAGTAAAAGATCATGTATGAGCCAACAACTACAATAGGTCCCTGAGCATGGTGGATACTCAGCATATATGAGGTTCTGTCCTTAATGACAAGAAACTCTATGAACAAAGAGTCTGCTTTCTCTGGTAGCCATGTTATCTAGGGCTTCTGTCCTCATCCTCAGAGGCCTGGTGTCAGGAAATAAGAATAGCCTGAACATGACCTTAACTCTCATGTCCCACAGCCTGCACGTTTGGAAGAGCTATCACTCATACCAGCACGTATTTTGAGTAAGTCTCTAAAACTGCATATAAGGAGACGAGAGTGAAGTCCTCAAGTGAACTGAATCTCCTGGGACTGTTCTATGGCGATGTAGTGGTGTGTTATTTTTAAGTACTAACAGACATAGGCCTCACCAAAGCTTCTAGGTTTTTTCAAAGCTGTAAGACAAAGAGGTGTATGGCATAAAGATTCTGATGCATACTTCTGGGGTGAGTCTCTACCATCTCAAAGCAACCCCCAAACGAGATAAGCCTTGGTGGGCCCCAAACTGAGGAGGGTGGGCCTGCCAGGGCCATTGGCCTGCAGTTTACTGTTGAGTGTCCAGTGCCCTGGACTCTGCCTGCTGCCCCTCCCTGATGCAAAGCCTGGACAGCCTGCCTTCCATAGACCTGGAGATTTGCAGATCTTGTCTGAGGATGATATGAGGAAAAGCCTTGCTCTCTGACCAAGGTGGAATAGGACAAACCTGTTGGAAACTTGTGTATGTTCCAGGGGCTAGGATCAAAGTGTCACCATGGCATTTGCCTCTGAGAAGTTCTCTGGAAATGGGTGTAATAAAACGCATGGTGTTTACAATGCAGCGCTTGACAGTAATAGGGCTCCCCCAGCCTGGCCCATATTACTGTCATTATATAAAAGCTGATGCTTCCTGGAACACTATTCCAAGAGTATTGCATGAAATGACTCACTGGGTCTTCACAATGGCCTTATTGTCTCTTACCATGAAGTACCAGAGACTCAGAGAACCCAGCAGCCCTCTCTCCAACACCTCCTCATCTGCTGCCCATCTTTAATGACCGCCCCCTGCTCTCCAGGAGAAACCAGTCTCCATCACACAGCTGCTGCTAAGGCCCTTCAGGATCTAGCTTCCAAACAGCCCTTGGGGTCATTATTTTTTCTCCTTCACATACCACATTCAGGTTGTGATGAATTGGGTTCAGGTCTCCAAATGTATTATATTTTCCATGACTGCAGGACCTTTGCACAGGACCTCCGCCTGAAATCACCTCTCTCTTACTCCCTAAGCAGGATAATCACTACTCGGACTTTGAGGTAAACTTAGATCCAGCAGTTACCCCTACTGTTCATTGCTTACTCTTCTTTGCTTATCAGACACATTTTACTTTATTGTATTGAATGATGTAACTGTTGTTTTCCCCCCTCTAGATTCAAGGCTCCATGTGGCCAGACTTTTTCCACAGAACATGGAGTGTACATTCGAGTGGGTCATCAAAAAATGTTTTTTCGATGAATGAGAGATTGACTTTCTTTTGCTCTGCTGTCTCAGCCACACTACTGTTCCACCCCTAAAAATCAGAATTTAAAGTGCCTGTTGATAATTATCATCAGTTTGACTTAATTAATCCTTTGTTGTCTCTATCCTTGCCAAGCAAAAGCAAAAATCTTTCTATGCCAAAATCCTTAGTTCAAAAGAAGTTATAATGTCAAACAATGAAAGAAAGCAGTTAAAAGAAATGATTTTTTTTTTATAGCTATTCTCCTGTTTCCCTCGAAGCCACTGACACATGCATAACCCTGGTCTCTCTGTAACCTTACAGCCCCGGAAACCACACATCATGTGCTTTGGATCTCACATATCACTCATGCTCAGAGGCAGGGCAAGAATGGAAAAAGCTTTGGTTTTAGGGTAAAACAAACTCAGGTCATATTCCCAGCAGAGCCACTCTCTAGATATGTGAATTTGTGCATGAAGTTAAATCTCTCAGGGTCTCAATTTCCTCTTCTCTGAAATGGGGATATTAACATGGACTTCATGAAGTGGTTATGAGGGTTCAAGGAAATAAATGTCAAGTGTCTGGTGAAGGGACAAACTTATAGCTGATGCCAATTTTCTTTTCTTTCTTCTTTCTTTGCCTTATCCCATGGGATTTTGGTCCAGGAATTTTATAGCATCTTTGCAGGAATTATTGACTGGGCTTCAGTGGGTCTGTGAACACCCTGATATTACATGAAGAGCTGTGGAAGTTGATAAGGGCTTTTATTTCTAGAGAGTATGTGGATCAGTTTCCTGAGGCTGCTGCAACAAAGGATCATAAACTTGGTGGCTTAAACAATAGAAAACTTTGGCCTCACATATGGAGGCTAGAGGTCTGCACTCAAGGTGTCTGCAGGGTTGGTTCCTTCTGAAGGTGGTGAGGGACAATCTGTTTCAAGCCTCTTTCCAGTTTCTGGTGGTCTCAGGAACTCCTTCGCTTTAGAAGGTATTCACGTTGTGTCTTCACATTGTCTTCCTCTATACATGTCTCTCTGTCTCCTCTGTCCATGGGATTTCCCAGAAAGAACACTGGAGTGGGTTGACATTTCCTTCTTCAGGGGATGTTCCCAACCCAGGGATCTAACTCTTGGCTCCTGCTGCATCTCCTCCATGCAGGTGACTTCTTTACTGCTGAGCCACCAGGGAAGCCCTGTCTCTGTGCTCAGATGTCCCTTTTGTATAAGGTATCAGTTATATTGGATTAAGGCTCACTCTAATTACCTCACCTTGAACTTAACCAATTGCAAAGACCCTATTTCCAAATTACATCATATTCCCAGGATCTGGGGTTAAATTTCAATATATTTCTTTAGAGGTGACACAATTCATTCATAGCAATACCCATAGCTTTCACTGGATTCCTAAAGGAGTCTTTAGCCCTTCCAAAGATTAAAAACTAATGGCTGGAAAATCTGCTTTATGGCTTGTCTTATATAAATCTAATCGACAAGTTTGTAGGCTCGAGATGTGCCAGGGTGTGTCTTAAATGCTAAATCATGGAGAAACAACAATGTGATTTTGATGGGGTTATTTAGGCATGTACTAATGGATGGAGAGTACAGAAAGTCTCTTTTCACACCAGACTTGATTCTGGTTGGCAACCATTGCTGTTTGGTTAAAATCTTAATGGCTGTGTTAAGAATTCCTTGAGTCCCACTCATAAAGTTTACATTCCCGTGGGTGAGACACTTTTATCAAATAACATAAATGAACATATAATTATACATTGAGATTAATGCTAGGATAGAAAGAAAAATGATTCCATAAAAGCATATAATTAAGGAATTTGACTTGGCCTGAATTAGTCAGGGAAGGTTTCACTGAGGAAATGATGCTTCCTCTGAGATTGGAAAAACAAATTCAAGTGCACCTAAGGAGAAGAGTATTTCAGGCAGAGGAACAGCACATACAAAGGCCCTGTGGTAGGAGGGAACATGTTACCTTAGAGAAATTAAAAGAAAGCCAATGAGGCTGGAGCAGAGATTTGGAAGTGGGAGAGAGAATGGTGTGAGGTGAAGCTAAAGGACTTTTTGGATATTGTGAGTAATTTGGGACCTCATCCTAGGAGAAATGGGAAACCACCAAAAGGTGTCTCCATCTTAAACCTGTGTTTCAACCTATACTCTTAGCCTTACTCCTCTTGACTTTTTAAAATTCTTAGCCCTGGTTCTTCAGAGATGCTACTTTATTCTGGTACCTTCCTATTACTCTGGCTATGCCTTTTCAGTGTTATTTATTTTTTTCTGCCTGTTCCTTATATGTTGCCTTCCACTCTCTTCCTGAGTCACCTCATCCTATTGCATCATTTCAGCTACCACCCCTCTGCAGACACCTCCAAAACTTTTTCTCTGGGCTGCAGTTGCCTTTTGCTATTTGCTTATGAAATACACACTACACAGTTTTGATCACATGAATATCAACATGGTCTGCTTGAACTCTGTTTTGGAATGCTCTGCGTGACTTCTACATAGACGACGTTATTAAATCCATATCATTTGGACTATTAACACAGATTTGCCACAGGGCGAAAGAGAATGAATCACCTTTCAAGAGGCTTGACCAAGGATTGCTGGGGTGCTCTCGGCAAGGCCTCCCAGTCAGCAGTGGAAACAGCTGACAGACAGTTTGCTTTGTGCTCTCCTTATACATGAAACACATGCTTTGAGTTTGTTGAGGTTTCTGCTCATCTTCCCTGAGGGACCCTGACTCAGGGTTACAGTCACTCTCTGCTTACGTCCATGTGGGTGTAGAACATCTCCCTAGCCAGTGGCTGAATGCATTTGAATGTTGATGTGGCAAGGTCTACGTGAGTACTGAAAATCAGATTTAATTGGAAGCCGGTGGGTCTGATGCTTAGAGAGTGATGCTTCTAAGGTACCTATTGTGGAAGAGAATCTGAAAGAATAAAGGAAGAAAGAGAGAGAGGGGGAAGAAAGGAGCAAGAGAGAAAAAGATCCAAACCAGTATTTACTAAACACAGCACAGTTAGCTTTCACATGTATATTAATACTTAACCCTCACAAGCATGCTGGCAAGGTGGGTATTTGGGGCTGGGAATCAATCATTTTTATTTTGTAGTTGATGTTCATTCGATTATATCTCAAAGTCTAGATCATGGGTTTGGTGAAAAATCAAAACTTTGAGTCATACTGGTTTCTCTCACTCCCATGAAGACTCACCTACCATCGAGTTTTCTGAGCATTTTCCTTGAGATATCTTGTCCTGACCCTACATATTTAAGTTAAGACTAGTCAGCCAGAAACTCAAACCACATGGTACTCAAACCACAAAACCAGAAACTCAAACCACAGCAAATACTGGCAAGCAAAGGAACCCACAGTTGAACTGAGACAATCAACTCTGTCCTAGCCCCTAAATCTCTCCCATTTTATGGCAGGTTTGTCCTCCTGATGTGGCTCAGTTCACAGTCTTTGAAACTGAACTTGTTTTTTCTTGTGTGTGTTTTTTTTAACTGGCTTTAACTCAGTACTTAAAAGGATTCAGCTGCCGGGCCCCTCATGGATCATATTACACTTATTTTATTTCTTTGGATGCTTCATAATTTTACCTGAGCACAAAATTCTCATACTTGTCTACTTGGCTGATACTTCACATGCTCCAATGCTGAACCCCTCTAGGACAGGAGAGAATTCAGAAAGGACTATGTATGGAACAATCAGTTATAAGAAGAGCCTTTGAGTACTTCAGCAACAGCTTCCTTAAATTGTTTGTACTCTCCCCTGCTCCCATGACAGAAATATTACATTATGAAATTTGAAGGGAAGTTTGTCCAGAAAGAATTATCTGTTCTAGTCATCATTAATGGATTATATTGAGCAAGTGCTCATTCAGCCAAACCCCATTACTCTGGGCAAATTCTTTTCTGCTCAATTCAATTTGTCATTCTATCCTTGGGGACTCCAAAAATTTTGTACAAAATCTATTAGATATATAGTAATCGCTCTCCAGTGGTGAGTTCCTGTTTTGGATAATCCCAATATATGTGCATCTACTTCTGGATTTTTTTTTTTTTTTGCCTCAGTGCTCAGAGTTTTGCAGCTAATACTGGTGCACTGAATTTTTGGAAGAGTTTACATTCTCAAAGTCACCTTCAGCCATGATGTCCAAACACTGCTAAATCATTCCCTGCTCCACACTTGCTGCTATTCCTTATTATCTACATCTGGGTACTGACTGAGACATGATTCAACCCATTTCCATTGTTTCAACAGACAAACAAGAAAATTATCCAAGGTCTTTGCTGCAGTTTTAAGCAGATAGAAGGGGATGCAGTCTAAGAATGAACATGAAAGCTCTTCAAAAGCCCCTTGGAAATTGCTCCATGATGCTTGGCTAACTCTTTCAATAATTCTCTCTCCTGTCTTTTCCCCTCTCCCCAGTTCCACATCCACGTTCTTTACTAATTGAGAGGAGCTGAGTTCTTTACTTCCTTTCCTTTTCTTACCAAGGCTCTCAGTGACTCAGCTATTCCAAGTGGTTTGTCCAGGTATTTTGCTAAATTAAGGCAGTTGTTTCCATAAGAGCTGGCAACTAAGATGATAGCTTTGTTTTGCAGAACATAAATACAGAGCATTTTTTGTTACTAGAGGAGTCGTACACCCACATGGATATAAACCTAAAACTGGCAATGGCAACTCTCTTTTATTGAACTCTAAAGGTGTTTTCATCCCCCCTCCCTTTAAAAAAAAAAAAAGAGATATTTCAGTCTGGGCATTCACATCTTCTCAGCTGCAGCATATTTAAATTACTCCATATCTATCTCTAGGCAGCATGAGAAGGTGCAGAATGGGGCAAATGAGCAGTCCCCACACACACTTCTGATACACACTCTGGGTGCTGTCTACATGAGAGTATCACATCTTCTGTATTTCAGTGATGGACTGGAGTATGCTCTGATTGTCGAAACTTCACTTTCATTAAGGTCCCTAAAATTCAGGCAGGGAGGTGAATCCCTTGGCCTGACAAGTGAAACCAAGTCAACCAGTTATTAAGATAATCTATTTTTATCACTATCTATGCCAGCCAACATTCAAGCCACTCTGTGTCTCTGGAAACTCAGTGGAACCTAGTTAGAGGGAGTATGAATTTGGCGTCTGTAAGTTGGAAAAGCAGTGGATATTTTATTTTGGCTACTGTAAGTAATAAAACCACACAGGCTTCCCAAGGCAATAGAAACACAAGCAAAAACAGACAAATAGGACCTAATGAAACTTAAAAGCTTTTGTAGTAAAAATGAAATCATAAACAAAATGAAAAGACAATCTACAGATTGGGGGAAAATATTTGTAAATGATGTGAATGACAAGGGCTTAATTTCCAAAATATACAAACAGCTCACACAGCTCAATAACAAAAAAAACCAAATAACTGAATTGAAAAGTGGGCAGAAGACTTAAACAGACATTTTTCCAAAGGACACATACAGATGGCCAATAGGCACATGAAAAAACGCTCAACATCCCTAATTATGAGAGAAACAGAAATTAAAACTACAATGATGTACCACTTCACACTGGTCATTAAAAAGCCCACAAATAAATGCTGGAGAAGGGTGGGAGAAAAAGGAACCCACACTACTGGACATGTAAATTGGTACAGCCACTATGAAAAACAGTTTGGAGATTTCTCAAAAAATTAAAAATGGAGTTGCCATATGATCTTGCAATCCCACTCCTGGGCATATCTCTGGACAAAACTATAGCTCAAAAAGACACACGCACCCCCAGGTTCACAGCAGCACTACTCACAATGGCCAAGCTATGGAGACAACCTAAATGTCCATTGGCAGGTGAACAGATAAAGAAGATGTGGTGTGCATATACAAGGGAGCAAAGCAACGCTCGAAGTCCTTCAAGTTAGGCTTCAGCAGTACATGAACCAGGAAACTTCAGATGTACAAACTGGATTTAGAAAACACAGAGGAGTCAGAGATAAAATTGCCAACATTCGCTGGATCAGAGAAAAGGCAAAGGAATTCCAGAAAAACATCTACTTCTGCTTCATTGACTACACTAGAGCCTTAGTATGGATCACAACAAACTGTGGAAAATTCTTAAAGAGATGGAAGTACCAGACTACCTTACCTGTCTGCTGAGAAATCTGTATGCAGGTCAAGAAGCAACCATTAGAACCAGACACGGAACAATGGACTGGTTCCAAATTGGGAAAGGAGTATGACAAGGCTGTATATTGTCACCCTGCTTATTCAACTTATACGCAGAGTACATCATGTGAAATGCTGGGCTGGATGAAGCACAAGCTGGAATCAAGATTGCCGGGAGAAATATCAATAACCTCAGATATGCAGATGACACCACCCTTATGGCAGAAAGCAAAGATGAATTAAAAAGTCTCTTGATGAAGGTGAAAGAGGAGAGTGAAAGAGCTAGTTTGAAACTCAACATTCAAAACACTAAGATCATGGCATCTGGTCTCATCACTGCATGGCAAATATATGGGAAAAAATGGAAACAGTGGCAGATTTTATTTTCTTGGGCTCCAAAATCACTGCAGATATGGTGACTGCAGCCATGAAATTAAAAGACACTTGCTCCTTGGAAGAAAAGCTGTGACAAACCTAGTGTGTATGTGTGCTAAGTTGCTTTAGTTGTGTCTGACTCTTTGTGACCCTGTGGACTGTAGCCTTCCAGGCTCCTCTGTCCATAGAATTCTCCAGACAAGAATACTAGAGTGGGTTGCCATGCCCTTCTCCAGGGGATCTTCCTGACCCAGGGATGGAATCTGCATCTCTTACGTCTCCTGCAGTGACAGGCAGGTTCTTTACCACTAGTGCCACCTGACAAACCTAGACAGCATATTAAAAAGCAGAGGCATTACTTTGCCGATAAAGGTCCATATAGTCAAAACTACAGTTTTTCAAATAGTCATGTACAGATGTGGTAGTTGGATCATAAAGGAGCTGAGTGCCGAAGAACTGATGCTCTCGAATTGTGGTGCTGGAGAAGACTCTTGAGAGTCCCTTGGACTGCAAGGAGATCAAACCAGTCAATCCTAAAGGAAATCAACCCTGAATATTCATTGGAAGGACTGATGTTGAAGCTTCAATACTTTAGCCACCTGATGCAAAGAGCTGACTCATTGGAAAAGATTCTGATGCTGGGAAAGATTGAGGGCAGGAGGAGAAGGAGGCAACAGAGGAGGAAATGACTGGATGGCATCACCGACTCAGTGGACATGAATTTGAGCAAACTCCAGGAGATAGTGAAGCACAGGATTGCAGTGGCATGCTGCACAGTTCGGACATAATTTAGCAACTGAATAACAATATACAATGTAATAGTATGCAGTCTTGAAAAAGAATGAAATAATGCCATTTTCAGCAACATAAATGGATCTAGAGATGATCATACTAAGTGAAATAAGTCAGAAAAAGAGAGACTAATACCATATATAATTTAGATGTGGAATATTAAATACAATATAGATGAACTTATCTATGAAGTAGAAATAGACTTACATAGAGAATAGATCTGTGGTTGCCAAAAGAGAGGGGACTGGGGGAGGAAAGGATTGGGTGTTGAGGATTAACATATGCAAACTATTATAGAGAGAATGGGTAAACAACAAAGTCCTGCTGTATAGCACAGGGAACAATAATCAATATCCTGTGATAAACCATAATGGAAAAGGATATTGAAGAAAATATATGTATATGCATAACTGAATCATTTTGCTCTACAATAGAAATTAGCACCTTGTAAATCAACTATATTCATAAAGGTTGTATAAACGTGAACCCAAAACAACAAAGTAAATGGCAACGGGACCACACCTATTCAATAAAATAAATTTTAAAAGAATATACAGAGAGGCCTTAATAGACTTACATGTTACTTTAGATATTTACCTGGTTTATGCCCATCAGAGCTTAAATACCTCAACTGAAATTCTTCTCCCTTGAATGTTTTGAGATATTTGATCTTTAGGGTTAATGACGGGCTGCTATATCTTTGTGAACTGTGATTATTTTCAAGTTTACCCTACTCTGTATAGGGAGCCCCTTAAAGTGCTAATAAATATAGACTGAATGAATGATTGAATAAACAAATGACCTTGAGAAAGAGAGAAGGAAAAGAGGGTCAGAAGAGACAGAGAGAAGAAGCTAGAGGATACAGGCAGGAGAAACAGAGTTGATTTGAGAAATTCTTTTCCTTAAAAAAACACTGTCTAGAATGGTCAGAATCATCCAATAATAATGTGTTATTTAAGTGGAACCCTCAACCCATCAGTAATGAAAAACAGCTATTATATTATGATGAGACACCGTATCATAAACTGACTTGGCATATTTCATTAAGACCATTTGATTAATAACAGAAGCAGCTTTTCTGGTTAAGTCTTGAAAAAAAGTATGAAAATCTTTCAAAAACAAATACCAGTACTTACAGTTCACTCAAGACCTATGCCCAGATGTTTTATTTTTTGTAGGAAAGGGAAAAATAATTCAGGATTATGCCACCTATTTCTGTGACAATACCATCTCAAAGTTCTCACAGTAGAATAATATTTTAAACATTAATTGATCAAATACTGTTTTATCTAAAACTAAACTAGCAAATACTTAAGAAGAAAAAAAGCCAACTGGTGGTTTTATCTTCATAATTTTCTTTTTCTTCTTTTCCCCTTCTTTCTTCAAAGGTACCAATCAGCATAAGTATAAAAGAACCACTACCTAACCACAGGGTTTAATTCAAGGAAGACAGAAATTTCAGCTCTTAAGCCCGAAAGTGATGAATCCAGTGATTCAATAAAAAAAAAAGGAAAATAAAATTCTCATGGAGAAAAGGTTACTTTCTTATGTGGAATAACAGTTTTTAATTTAAACGGCTCAGAAGCCTGGAGGTGGCCAAGAGGACTGATTTCTCAAGTAGCTTCTAGAAGAGCAGCTGCTGGGCACTTTCTCTTTCTTCCCTGCTCTGAAGTGGTACATGGTGTGGCCACAGTGGAAGTGAGGCCTATGGCTAGTTCAGAATTGTGTGAGCTTAGCCATTTGGGAGCTGAGAAGGGACTGAGAGGTATGGCAGGGGCCCTTTTAGCCCAGGTCACAGCAGTGGCTGATCATCATGTGGGGGGTTTTCTCTTTGGCTCTGTCTTATGCATATTTTCAGACAATATTTAGGATATTTAAGAGAATTAAATGATAAAGGTTGTCATCTATACGTCTATAGAGAGGCATATCACTAAATTTTCATTTTAGAACAGCTACCATAGTAATCATTTATGCAGCAAGCACCATTTCAGGAGCTTCTGCTTTGACTCAGATACATTTGCCAAGAGTCTTATATGCATCATTATAGTCAGTGATCCTCATCATACAAACAAAGTACTATTTTTGTTGTTTTCTTAAATTGAAAAACATAAACATTTTTTGAAATATATTTACAATATTTTTGAAATATATTGATAACATTTACAATATTATGTTAATTTCAGGTGTACAACATAGTGATTCAATATTTTTATAGGTTATGCAAAGTTAAAGTATTATTGACTATATTCCTGGTACTATACAATACATCCCTGTGACTTATTTATTTTATAACTGGTAGTTTGTATCTCATGATCCCCTTCACCTATTTTGACAACCACCAGTGTGTTCTCTGTATCTGAGAGTCTGTTTTTATTTTGTTATATTTGATCTTTCATTTTGTTTGTTTTAAATTCCACATATAAGTGAAAACATACAGCATTTGTCTTTCTCAGTCTGACTGATTGATTTCACTTAGCATAATACCTTCCAGGTCCATCTATGTTATTGCAGATGGCAATAGTTCAAATTGCTTTTTTAATGACTGAGTAGTATTTCATTGTAAATATACCACATCTTCTTTATCCATTCATCTGTTGATGGACATAGGTTGGAAGGCATTATAATTATCACATTCTGTTGTACAGAAGATGGACCTGAAGCTTACATAGGTAAATTAATGTGTACTAGTTCAATAGGGCATGGCCATGACAGAGCTGTGGTATGAAGTCATGCTGTCTGCTCTAAAAACCTTCACTTTAAACCGCTACATAATATTATATATTTTTGGAACATAAATACTTTGAAAATCAGGTATAAGAGATAGATTTTTTTATCCATAACATTTTAACTTTTTTCCCATTGTTTTTGAATCGTGTCCTGGCTTAGAATCACCAATACCAGTTGCCATGGATGGCCCTCCAGCTCCTTTTCAGTCCTATTTGGAGCCATTCCCCACCCTTTAGTACAACCACCCTCAACTGTTCCTATTCCCCAAATATATTCTGTGCCTTTGTTTAAACTGCACTTTGCCTTAAATGTCCTTATTCTCCTTTCCTAGCAGAATATAGCTCAACAGTCACTTTCACTCAGGAACTGGGAAATGGCATGAGATTGAAATATGGCTATTGAAATGTGTGTGTTTTCATGAAACTGATACTGGTTGGAGTGAAGTGGTACTGGTTTAGGGAGTCCTAGTATTTGCCAAGTGACAGCAGACATTTTCTGATTTTCTATATTCACTGTGATTCTCCATGAACAGAAGAGGATTTCTCTCTAGAACAGGGAGAGGCAGGGCTAGAAAAGTTGCAGTGGTGCAATTCCTTTATATTCAAGGGAAAATTTAACCACAAGGGAGGCTGACATGTTTTTCAAATGGATGGGAATAGCAGTATTTCCAATAGGTCTTTGATCTCCCATGAAATTGTTTATACTCAACTCCTTGTTTTGTAGTTAAGGTTTATTAGAATGACCTCAACGATGGTATACTGAATTTCTGTGCCTTTTCAAGGAAAAAATAAGCATTTATATTCATTTGTTTTTTAACTTGTTTTAAGTTATCACACTGGACAACTTCTGTGCAATAATAAACAATCCCTCAAATCCCAGTGACTTAAACAAAAAACCATGTACTGGCCACTTGCATTTACAAATTAATAGCTGCTCATCATCTAGGCAGTTCTACTCCATCATCCCCTCATTCTGGTCATTAGGCTGAAAGAGCATCCCTTAACATCACTGTGCCAGTGGAAAAGGAGCAAGAGAAAGGGAAAACAATTGGTGGTCCTGGAAACTTCTGCTTGGGAGTAGGGTGTGCCACCAGCACTGGCCACTGACCAAATCAAGCCATGTGGCTGAGCCCATGACTGTGGAGTACCCCCTACTCCCAGAGGCACTGCCAGTCCGAATTGCAGAGGGCAGGGATGTACAATCCTTTTAAAAGAATAGTTGTTAGTGTTTACACAGTTGCCAAAGTTACTTAGATATTATCTATAATTTGTGTGATGTCTATTGCTAAGGGTTATGCACTAGATTATGTCCCCTCAAAGTTGATATCTTGAAGTCCTAGCTCCCAGTAACTATAACAATGTGACATATTTTAAGAGAGGATCTTCAAAGAGATAGTTAAGGTTAAAGGGGTTCATTGAGGTGGGCTTGAATCCAATATGACTGATGCTCCCATAAGGATAGATTAGGAGACACACACACACAGAAGGAAGACCATGTGAAGACATGGATAAGACCACCATCTACAAGCCAATGAGGGAGGCTTCAGAATGAAGCCAACCTTTCCAACACTTTGATCTTGGATATCTAGCCTCCAGAATTGTGGTAAAATAAATTTCTGTTTTTAAGTCACCCATACTGTGATGCTTTGTTATAGCGTCCCTAGCAAACTAATGCATCAATGAACAAATTAGCAGAGTTTATGATACTGATATTTCTACTTTTTACTTTATTCAGTTAATACCCATAATAATAGTAATCCCTAACAAACATGAAGCATTCACTATGTATTAAGTGCAGAATTAAGCATTCTACATACATTATCTCTCTTATTCTCTCAGGATACTTCTATGATACAGGTACTAATATGACCCACATT
The DNA here is from genome assembly GCF_910594005.1 of Cervus elaphus. Lineage (NCBI taxonomy): Eukaryota > Metazoa > Chordata > Mammalia > Artiodactyla > Cervidae > Cervus > Cervus elaphus. The sequence continues at coordinate 58,169,371 of NC_057832.1, forward strand.
TTGTATATAACAGGGTTTGAGAAATTTGTGCCAGTTTATCCCCAAGAGCTGTGATCTGATCCTAGGTCATATGATTACAGAACCAGCTTCCTACTATTGTCATCAAGGGATGTTCAGACATCTCATGGTATTTATTAATCTCAGGAAAGTTAAGGGAATATAAAAATGAGTGAGCCATGAGGTGGTTGCAATCCAGTTACCAAAACAAGAAAAGGAGTAACTGTAATCCTAAGGAGGAGAAGGATAAATGTCATGTAAAAGGTCCTGTCCAGAATTGTTATTTATAACTTGGATGAAGAAATTGATGGCAAGATAAAAATGTTGCTGATGATACAGCTGGAATAGACACTATATTCCTTGGAAAACAGACTCAAACTTTTAAAAAGAAGATAAAAGAAAACCATTTTATCAGAGGAGAATGATTGGCCAAATATAAAGAAATGGTGTATAATGAATAAACAAAATGAACTTCTCTTAAGTCCAAAAGATAGCTGGATTAGAAAACAAAGGATGAAAGTAGACTGTTAGTGAGCTAAGAGTATTTAAGTTTTATTAGTCAGCTAATCAGTCACTTATTATGGACACATCATTCAGAGAATGTTTACAGAGTGGCCCCTCTGCATCAGGCTTGGAGTCAGAGATAGAGCGACGACCATGTCAATGCTCTCAAAGTCCCCTCAGGCTGGAAGAGAGCAGAGATGCAAGTATATTATTAGAATTTGGTAGATGTTTTAAATGAATGAAGCATGTTTGATATACAGAAGACCTTTTTACAGGGTCCAGGGAGAAAGATAGAGGAGACACTTTAAGTTGTGATAGGAAGATGAAGCTTGTAGAAGAAGGAGTTCATGATGTTTTAGATGGGACCAGTAAGTAAAAATTCATCAGTATCAAAAAGCTCAGGTCTATTTGGCATGGCAGAAATATAGCTTTAATCATGGGCAGAGGCATATGATGAAGCTGAAAAATTTGGTTCGGGATGGGTTTTGAAGGGCGGGGCAATCAATGCTATAAAGTTTGACCTTTCTCTTGTATGTAATAACAGGGTGATGAACATTTCTAGAGTAGACCCATGACAACATTTGCTTTTGGGGAGAAGGTGATTGTTGTAAGGGGTTGCAAAGAGTCGGACACGACTGAGCGACTTCCACTTTTTCACATAGAGAAAAGACTGGTGGGTGTAGAGAATAGTTCCAAACAGATCAGTTAAGTGGTGGTTGTAATTTTCCAAGTAAAAGACAGCTGAAGACTGGTCTAAGCACATTCTACTAATATTCATGCTGACATAACAGGAACAAGTCTCTACCATTTTGGCTCAGAGTGAAATTTTGAGTTGTTTTCTTTTTTTTCCTCATAGAAGTTCAAGTGCTGATTCCTTCTATACCACTACACTCCCTCAAATGTCCAAGCCTCTGCCTTCCTTTAAGGAGTCTTAAAAAAAATGTATTACTTATTGAAAAGAAAAACAGGGACTTCTCTGGCGGTCCAGTCATTAAGACTCCACACTTCCACTGTAGGGGGCATGGGTTCAATCTCTGGTCAATGAACTAAGATCCTGCATGCTGTGTAGCATGGCAAAAAAAATTTTAAAATCAGTAGATTTTAAATGGGCTGAGTGGAATCTTGGGTTATACATGCAATATTCCTATAGGGGTATACTTGGGTCAGGTGTTAAGGTGCAAACAACTCCCACAGGAAGATCTGCACTGGAAGGCAATAAGAGAGATACTAGCAATGCTCCTGGGCAGGATGACATTTAGGGTTCTGTTGAATGGAAATGGACAGCTCTCAGCACAGGCTTGGCTCCATTATCTGTCCCTGGATTGGCCATAATGATCTTTCTGTGGGCACAGACTAGGTTCTTTCTAAAAATTATCTCTTATCTCCTCCAAGTGATTCCTCCAGGTGGTCCAGAAGGTCACCCTGACCTCTATTCTTGTCAGGTTCTCTATCTTCCTATTGATTCCCTGGAAAGCTGCAGTCTTAATTTATTATTTGTAGGCTGATTTTATATGCTTATCTTTCAAATCTTTGCCTTTTGGTTTTCAAAAAGTATCTCAAAAACTTAGTTCTTATAAAATAAGAGCACTCATCTTTTATATGGACTTCAAAAAATGGTCTTATTTTCTTTGTGTTCATGCTAAATCAACCTTAACCTCTCTTCTTCTCATTCCCCATAAACTAAAGGGTATCTCTAAAGACTGCATCCCTATATAGGAACATACGTGATCAGGCAAGTATGGGGGAAAAAAACATACTAATTGATTTTTTTCCAAAATATAATTTTACTAAAATAATTGTTTTTAAATCTAGCTAAAATATATGATATCCTGGGAAAAAAGGTTCTAAAAGTTGGCTCAAGAAGAAACAGGAAATACCATAGGCTAATAACCATAGAAAACAAATTGCAAAAGATGTCAAAGTACTAAAATAGCTCACAAGAAGAATGATCATATAAAATTCCTATTATTTAAAAAAAATGCCCCAGGCATTGGTTTCCAAAATATCTAGGCACTAGAATCACTTGAGGGGTTAGTAACCACCCTTCTCTTAACACTTGGATGCAGTAATTATGGAATGGGACCCAGAAATCTGAATTTTAAGCAAACAGAACCATGTTTGGGAAACAATGAACATGTTTGGGGAATCATGCTATTCTTTGAGAAATCTGTATAAAACCACAGTCTTTAACAAGAAATTTGGATGAAAAATCCAACAGAGTGAAGTGAAAAATAGAACTTTCATTTATGTTTTATTTTCCTGATAAAAGAAGTTGCTTTGAAGTATTTTTAAAACTGATTGATCTGGTCCCCTGAGTCTGTATGTCAGGTGGCCAAACTGAACTCATAACCCAGCAGGGAAAGGTTCTGGGAGAAAAGTATGAACCCAACTGACCCTTTCACAGTCATGTTTGCCCTTACACACTGCACTGATATTTTCCTGGGTTAAATCTTATAGTTTGTCACTAAATAAGTCTCTACAAAATGGACAAGTGGCATAATTATATTCTTGAAGCGATAGATTTGAGAAAGCACTCCTAAATAAGTTAATACTTTTCCTATTCATACTTAAAGAATTAAAACTACATCAACCACATTATGAGGTAAAAACAAAGATGATCTAGTCAGATATGAAAACCATCAGCTTTGGTTTTCATCAGCATCAAATAATGCTGAGTGATCAAAAATGTTATGGGAGACTATGAACATACACACAGCATCAACAACAACAGACATTCTAAGTGTTCACTGTGCACTGTATGTTAAAAGGATGAGATTATCAGGATCTATAGAATTTAAAAGCTAAGCATCTAGCATATTATTAATAATTTTAATTATAAATAAAATACATATGAGAGATTATAAACACTGGAAGAAAGTATGGAATTTTCTCAAACAACTAAAAATAGAACTACCATATGATCCAGCATTTCCACTCCTGGGAATATATCTGAATAAAACAAAAACACTAATTCTAAAAGACACACACACCCCAATGTTCATAGCAGCATTAATTATAATAGACAATATATAGAAGCAATCTAAGTGCCCATTAACAGATGAATGGATAAATAAGATATGGTGTAATATATATATACACACACACACACATATATATATATATGCAAATTGCCAACATCCGTTGGATCATAGAAAAAGCAAGAGTGTTCCAGAAAAACTTCTACTTCTGCTTTATTGACTATGCCAAACTTTCGGCTATGTGGATCACCACAAACAGTGGAAAATTCTTAAAGAGATGGGAATACCCGACCACCTTAAATGCCTCCTGAGAAATCAGTATGCAGGTCAAGAAGCAACAGTTAGAACCAGACATGGAAAAACAGACTGGTTCAAAATTGGGAAAGGAGTACATCTAGGCTGTATATTGTCACCTGTCTATTTAACTTATATGCAGAGTACATCATGCGAAATGCCAGGCTGGATGAAGCACAAGCTGGAATCAAGATTGCTAAGAAAGATATCAATAACCTCAGATATGCAGATGACACCATCCTCATGGCAGAAAACAAAGAGGAACTAAAGAGCCTCTTGATGAAAGTGAAAGAGGAAAATGAAAAAGCTGGCTTGAAACTCAACATTCAAAAAACGAAGATCATGGCAACTGGTCCTATCCCTTCATGGCAAATAGGTGGGGAAACAATGGAAACAGTGACGGACTTTATTTTCTTGGGCTCCAAAATCACAGCAGATGGTGACTGCAGCCATGAAATTAAAAGACTCTTGCTCCTTGGAAGAAAATCTATGACCAACCTAGACAGCATGTTAAAAAGCAGAGACATTAATTTTCCAACAAAGGTCCATATAGTCAAAGCTATGACTTCTCCAGTGGTCCATGTATGGATGTGAGAGTTGGACCATAAAGAAGGCTGAGAGCTGCAGAATTGATGCTTTTGAACTGTGGCATTGGAGAAGACTCTTGAGAGTCCCTTGGACTGCAAGGAGATCCAACCAGTCCATCCTAAAGGAAATCAATCCTGAATATTCAATGGAAAGGCTGATGCTGAAGCTTAAACTCCAATACTTTGGCCACCTGATGTGAAGAACTGACTCATTAGAAAAGACCCTGAGGCTGGGAAAGACTGAAGATAGGAGAAGGGGATGACAGAGGATGTGATGGTTGAATGGCATTACTGACTTGATGGATATGAGTTTGAGAAGGCTCCGGGAACTGGTAATGGACAGGGAAGCCTGGTGTGTTTCCGTCCATGGGGTTGCAAAGAGTCGGAGACAACTGAGTGACTGAACTGAACTGAATATGCACAAATATATATGCACACACTGGGGTACTATTCAGCCATAAAGAGAATAAAGTCTTGCCATTTGCAGCAACATGGATGGATTTGGAAGGTATTATGTGAAGTGAAATAAGTTAGACAAAGACAAATACTGTATGATATCACTTACACGTGAAATCTGAAAAATACAACAAACTTGTAAATATAATAAGAAAGAGGCAGACTGGCGGATCTAGAAGCTAGTGATTACCAGTGGGGAGAAGAAGGGGAAAGGGCCATATAAGGATAGGGGACTAAGAGGTACAAACTATTATAAATAAAATAAGCTACAAGGATACATTGTCCATATGGGTAATATAGCTAGTATTTTATAATGTGTATTAATGGAGTATAAACTTTAAAAACGGTGAATCACTATACCATATTCCTGTTACTTACAATAACATTGTATATCAACTATCAACATTCAGAAAACTAAGATCATGGTATCCAGTCCAATCACTGCATGGCAAATAGATGGGGAAACAATGGAAACAGTGACAGACTATTTTTTTGGGGGGCTCCAAAATCACTGCAGATGGTGACAGCAGCCATGAAAATAAAACACGGAGCATATTATATAGAGTGAAGTAAGTCAGAAAGAAAAACACCAATACAGTATATTAACGCATATATATGGAATTTAGAAAGATGGTAACGATGACCCTATATTCGAGACAGCAAGAGAGACACAGATGTAAAGAACAGACTTTTGGACTCTGCGGGAGAAAGTGAGGGTGGGATGATGTGAGAGAATAGACTTGAAACATATATATTACCATATGTGAAACAGATAACCAGTCCAGGTTCGATGCATGAGACAGGGCACTCAGGGCTGATGTACTGGAACAACCCTGAGGGGTGGGATGGGGAGAGAGGTGGGAGGGGGGTTCAGGATGGGGGACACATGTACACCCATGGCTGATTCATGTGAATGTATGGCAAAAACCACTACAATACTGTAAAGTAATTAGCCTCCAATTAAAATAAGTACATTAATTAAAAAAAAAAGACGCTTGTTCCTTGGAAGGAAAGCTATGATCAACCTAGACAGTAAATTGAAAAGCAGAGACATTACTTTGCCAGCAAAGGTCCATCTAGTCAAAGCTATGGTTTTTCCAGTAGTCATGTATGGATGTGAGAGTTGGACTATAATGAAGGCTGAGCACTGAAGAATTGATGCTTTTGAACTGTGTTGGAGACAACTCTTGAGAGTTCCTTGGACTGCAAGGAGATCCAACCACTCCATCCTAAAGGAGATCAGTCCTGAATATTCATTGGAAGGACTGATGCTGAAGCTTAAACTCCAATACTTTGGCCACCTGATGTGAAGAACTGACTCACTAGAAAAGACCCTGATGCTGGGAAAGATTGAAGGTAGGAGGAGAAGGGGATGACAGAGGATGAGATGGTTGGATGGCATCACTAACTCGATGGACATGAGTTTGAATAAGCTCCAGGAGTTGGTGATGGACAGGCAAGCCTGCTGTGCTGCAATCCATGGGGTCGCAAAGAGTCAGAGATGACTGAATGACTGAACTGACTGACATCAACTATACTGCAATAAAATTAAGTTATTAAAATTAAGAAATAAATATACTGTAGTTATATTCTTACATTATTTTGGGTTGATAGGTATGCATCATCAAAAATATTAGACCTCTTTTTCAAGCATTGAGAGTATTTTAAAACTTTTATAGTAATTTGACAGTTATTTTATGGCTATTAAATCTAATAATAAACAAATTTAACTCATATTTTGATTGTTTTTTATTTCATCTTTCTCCTAATTCCTTATTTTGTTCTAACAAAGTAGCAATAAATGCTCAGTTGGAAACTAAGAAAAAAGATCTCTAACCACAGATCATTTGAAAATCACTGTTCTAGAGCATAGAAAAATATGTAAACTATCCTAAATTATTCTATAAATCCCTGGTACTAAAATCTCACAAATATCCCACAAAAAGAAGTTTACAAATTAGTTCCAGTTATACATAAAATGTTAGAAAAATCAATCTAGTCTCAAATTAAAATAATATGCCTTAAGTAATTTTTATTTTTCCCTTTTAACTTTAAAAAAATTAGAAAATCTATTAATATGTATGATGATGTTAATTCTTTTTGTTGTTGTTCAGTCACTAAGTCATTTCTGACTCTTTGTGACCCCATGGATTGTAGCATGCCAGGCTCCCCTGTCCTTCACTATCTCCTGGAGTTTGCGCAAATTCATGCCCATTGAGTAGGTGATGCTATCTAACCATCTCATCCTCTGTCACCTGCTTCTCCTTTTGCCTTCCATCTTTCACAGCTTCAGAGTTTTTTCCAATGAGTCAGCTCTTTGCATCAGGTGGCCAAAGTATTGTAACTTCAGCTTCAGCATCAGTCCTTCTGATGAATATTCAGGGTTGATTTCCTTTAGGATTAGCTGTCCAAGGGACTCTCAAGAGTCCTCCAGCACCACAATTTGAAAGAATCAACTTTTTTGTTCTCAGTCTTCTTTATGGTCCAGCTATCATATCCATACATGACTACTGGAAAAGCCATAGCTTTGGACCTTTGTTGGCAAAGTAATGTTTCTGCTTTTTAACATGCTGTCTAAATTTGTCATAGCTTTCCTCCCAAGGAGCAAGTATCTTTTAATTTCGTGGCTGCAGGCACCATCCAGAGTGATCCTGGAGCCCAAGAAAACAAAATCTGTTAACTACTTCCACTTCTATTCCTTCTATACTTTTCTATACTTTCCCTCTTCTATTTGCCATAAGATGATGGGACCAGATGCCATGATCTTAGTTTTTCTAATGTTGAATTTTAAGCCAGCTTTTTCCTCATCTCTTTCATCCTCATCAAGAGACTCTTTAGTTCCTCTTCATTTTCTGCCATTAGAATGGTATCATCTGCATATCTGAGGTTATTGATATTTCTCCTGGCACCCTTGATTCTGGCTGTGATTCATCCAGTCCAGCATTTTGCATGATGTACTTTGCATAGAAGTTAAATAAGCAGGGTGACAATATACAGCCTTGTCATACTCCTTTCCCAATTTTGAACCAGTCTGTTGTTACATGTCCAGTTCTAACTTGCTTCTTGACCTGCATACAGGTTTCTCAGGAGACAGGAAAGGTAATCTGGTACTCCCAACTCTTTAAAAATTTTCCAGTTTGTTGTGATCTACAGTCAAAAACTTTAGCATAGTCATAAAGCAGAAGTAGATGCTTTTCTGGAAGTCCCTTGCTTTCTTTATGATCCAATGGATGTTGGCAATCTGATCTCTGGTTCCTCTGCCCTTTCTAAATCCAGCCTGTACATCTGGAAATTCTCAGTTCATGTATTGCTGAAGTCTAGCTTGAAGAATTTTGATCATATTTTAAACATAGTAATATAATTATCTTGAGAAATATACATAAAAATTATTTCATCAACAAAGTAGGTTATTAGCGCTTCCAGGTTGGTGAACACACAGAAATTTGAGGAGTGGCACACCTGGAGAGAGTATGGGAGCTCTGAGTCTTTTGTTCACACCTTGCCTTATGCGTCTCTTCCCTCTGGCTGTTCCTGAGTTACATCTTTTTATAATAAACTGTGTAATCTAATCCACTCATTTTGCTATCATACATCTACAATGTGGTGTTGCAAGACCTTCTGGTACTCATGATGTGTAGCTGTCACATTTGACCTGCCTAATGCTCCAGGGAGGGGCTTTTATACTCCTTCCACCTGACTCTTCAATGAACAACTACATATCCTTTTATATATAAATATGAAAATTCCTTTTGAATATATGCCCAGAGAAGACTTTCATAACAAGACTATTTAAACACTGAATTTGACTAGGAATAGCTAGAATGTTCTCTAGAATGTTTATAGCCATCTACTCTATAACTTGCAATGTATGATAGCTTTGTATCCTCATATCCCCGGCAACATTTGCCATTATTGAGTTTTCCAAATTTTTTCAATGTACTTTCTACATTATGGCACATGTGGTACACAGTACTTCATTTTATCAGCTCACTCTTTTTGTCATTCTTTTTAGCCTGTGCTCCCTAAGGGTGAAATTACACAGCAAACTTGATAAAAACGAGCTTGAATAAAAAGTCAGGTATGTTCCATCCCTCAAAAAAACCCAAGGCAGGTTATTAAACATCAGTGGGTGCTAATTTTCATAATTATATAATCACTTATTTATATGAATGAATAGAAAAGCATATGGAACATTATAAATCCAAAATGTTCAGGGTGGTTGTTTTTGTTTTGATTCACTTTTTCTTCTTTCCCCTCCATACCTTTGAGATATAACTGACATATGACATTGTGTAAGTTTAAGGTGTACAATATGATGATTTGACACATGTATATATTGTGAAACAATTACCACAATAAGGATGGTTTACACATTCATCACCTTGCATAGTTACTGTGTGAGTGTGTGTGGTACAGTTACTAAGTGTGTGTGTGTCTGTGTGTGTGGTGAGAACATGTAAAATCTACTCCTTAGCAACTTAGTATACAACATAGTATTAACTACAGTCACCATGCTGCTTGTTAGGTCCCCAGAACCCATTTGTCTATAATTGGAAGTTTACACCTTTAACCAATCTCCCTACTTCATCTACCCCACCCCCGCAAGCCCCTGGTAACCACCAATTAACTCTCTGTTCCTATGAGTTTTGGCTTTTTTATTCCATATTTAAGTGAGACTATACAGTATTTGTCTTTCTCTGTCTGATATATCATTTAGCATAATGCTCTCAAGATTCATCCATGTTGTCACAAATGGTAGGATTTCCTTTTTATGGATGAATAATATTATATATAATAAATATATTGTTTATGCATGACTCACATTGTCTCAGTCCATTCATCTGGAAACACTGAGGTTGTTCCCATGTCTTGACTATGATGAATAATGCTACAATAAAAGGGGGTGTAGCTATCTCTTTCAGATGTCAATTTCCTTTCCTTTGTATATATATACCCAGAAATGGGACTGCTGGATCATATGGGAGCTCTACTTTTGTTGTTGCTGTTGTTGTTGTTCAGTCGCTCAGTCATGTCTGACTCTTTGTAATGCCATGGAATGCAGCACGCCAGGCTTCTCTGTCCTTCACCATCTCCTGGAGCTTGCTCAAACTCATATCCAATGAGTCAGTGATGCCATCCAACCATTTGTCCTCTGTCGTCCCCCTCTCCTCCTGCCTTCAATCTTCCCCAGCATCAGGGTCTTTTCTAATGAGTCAGTTCTTCACATCAGGTGGCCAAGCTACTGGAGCTTCGTCTCAGTATCAGTCCTTCCAATGAATATTCAGGACTGATTTTCCCTAGGATTGACTGGTTGGATCTCCTTGCAGTCCAAGGGACTCTCAAGAGTCTTCTCCAATACCACAGTTCAAAAGCATCAATTCTGCAGCTCTCAGCCTTCTTTATGGTCCAACTCTCACATCCATACATGGACCACTGGAGAAGTCATAGCTTTGACTATATGGACCTTTGTTGGAAAATTAATGTCTCTGCTTTTTAACATGCTGTCTAGGTTGGTCATAGATTTTCTTTCAAGGAGCAAGAGTCTTTTAATTTCATGGCTGCAGTCACCATCTGCTGTGATTTTGGAGCCCAAGAAAATAAAGTCTGTCACTGTTTCCATTGTTTCCCCATCTATTTGCCATGAAGGGATAGGACCAGTTGCCATGATCTTCGTTTTTTGAATGTTGAGTTTCAAGCCAGCTTTTTCATTTTCCTCTTTCACTTTCATCAAAAAGCTCTTTAAATCCTCTTTGTTTTCTGCCATAAGGATGGTGTCATCTGCATATCTGAGGTTATTGATATCTTTCTTGGCAATCTTGATTCCAGCTTGTGCTTCATCCAGCCTGGCATTTCGCATGATGTACTCTGCATATAAGTTAAAGAAACAGGGCGACATTATACAGTCTTTATATACTCCTCTGCCAATTTTGAACCAGTCTGTTGTTCCATGTCTGGTTCTAACTGTTGCTTCTTGACCTGCATACAGATTTCTCAGGAGGCAGGTCAGGTGGTCTTGTAATCCCATCTCTAAGAATTTTCCAGTTTGTGGTGATCCATATAGTCAAAGGCTTTAGTGTAGTCAATGAAGCAGAAGTAGGTGTTTTTCTGGAATTCTCTTGCTTTTTTTATGATCCAGTGGATGTTGGCAATTTGATCTCCAGTTCCTCTGCCTTTTTAAAATCCAGTTTGAACATCTGGAAATTCTTGGTTCATGTACTGTTGAAGCTTAGCTTGGAGAATTTTGAGTATTACTTTGTTACCATGTGAAATGAGTACAATTGTGTGGTAGTTTGAGGAACCTCCATATTGCTTTCCACAGTGGCTTTGCATTCTCATCAATAGTTCACAAGGACTCCTTTTCCCTTACATCTTCACCAGCATTTGTTATCTCTTGTCTTTTTGATGACAGCCATTCTGGCAGGTATGAGGTGGTATCTCATTGTGGTGTGATTTGCATTTCCATGATGATTAGTAATGTTGAACATCTTCTCATATACTTGTTGGCCATTTGTATGTCTTCTTTGGAAAACTGTTCAGATTCTTTGAGCATTTTTTTAATCAGGTTATTTTTTACTATTAAGTTATATGACTTCCTTATACACTTCAGATATTAACCTCTTAACAGATACACAGCTTGCAAACATTTTCTCCCATTCTGTAGATTCCCTTTTCATTTTGTTGATCATTTCTTTTGCTGTGTAGGAGTTTTTTAGTTTGATGTCATCATATTTGCTTATCTTTGCTTTTGTTGCTTGTGCTTTTGGTTGGCAAGAAAATCATTGCCAAGACCAAGGTCAAGGAGTTTTTTTGCATATGTTTTCTTCTAGGAGTTTTACAGTTTCAGGTTTTACATTTAAGTCTTTAATACATTTTGAGTTAATTTTTGTGAGTGATACAAGATAGGGATCTGATTTTATTTTATTTTTGTATCTGAATATCTGATTTTCCCAATATCATTTATTAAAGAGACTATTCTTTTCCCATTGATTATTCTTGGGTTCCTCATCAAAGAGTAATTGGCTATGTGTGCATAGGTTTATTTCTGTGCTATTTGTTGTGTTCCATTGGTTTATATATCCGGGTTCATGTCAGCATCATATTTATTTGATTATTTTAGCTGTGTTAACACCATTTGAAATCAGGAAGTGTGATGGCTCCAGTTTTGTTCTACTTTATCAAGATTTCTTTGGATATTTGGGTCTCTTGTGGTTTTCAATGAATTTGGCAATTTTTTTTTCTGTTTCTGTGAAAAATGTCATTGCAATTTTGATAAAGATTGCACTGAATCTCCAGATGATTTGGTGGTATGAGTATGGATATTTTAACAATATTAATTCTTCTGACCCATGAACATGGGATGTATTTCCACTGGTTTGTGTCTTCTTTAATTGTTTTCATCAAAGTCTTACAGTTTTCAGTGTACAAATCTTTTACCTTCTTGGTTAAATTAATTCTTACATACTTTATTGTTTCTGATACTACTGTGAATGAGGTTGTTTTCATTATTTCTTTTTCAGATAGTTCATTGTTAGCATATAGAAATGCAACTTATTTTTATATACTGATTTTTGAATCCTGCAGTGTTACTTAATTTATTATTTCTAACATTTTTGGTGGAGTCTTTAAGATTTTCTATGTGTAAGATTATGTTATCTGCAACCAGAGACAATTTATTTTTGCCTTTTTGATTTGGATGTCTTTTGTTTGCTTTTCTTTCCTAAATGCTTATGATAGAACTTCTAGAAATAAAACATAACAAAATGTTACAGTGGGTGTTTTTGTTTTGATTTACATTTTTAATAGCCACTTTCTAAGCTTTCTTAATAAATATAATTGCATATAATAAGTAAAATATAGTCATTATAAACACATACATTTGCATTTGCTTAGTTTGCATAAAATATGTTAAGTATTAATATTATTCACTTAATGGTCTATACATTTACATCAGCTTGTTTTGGAAGCTATTTGCTCAGTGCGTTATTTGAGTTTCATCTTCAGGAATGAACAATTTGTATTTGACAAAGAAAAAGAACTAAAAACCATTTAGTGTCTCAAACTACTATGTTTTATATATATTGACATAATGAAGATTTACTTTTCTCTTAAAACACTAAGTCTTTTACCTACCCACTCTGTACACATACTTATTTCCCAGCTAAAGGGGTTCAGTAGGGCCCTTCTTCCCTTTTGAAATTTCCCTTCTTCTACTACAACTCATTTCTGCTTTGTATTTTTGAATATGCAATTTATCTGAATTTTCTGAAGCTTCTTTGCTACCTAGGTACCAAATGCCTTTTCTAATAGCTCTAGTTGTCACTATTGCCTTTATCTTCTTTTACCAATTAAACCATATGAATAGTTACCACAAATCACTAGTACTCTCTAAATATCTTGCTTAACCAATAGAGTTCAGTAGTATCTTTACTTTCCTGTATATTTATTATATTAGATTCCTCAAATAAACCTTGTTCCCTTTAGAAAAAATATTTCAGTCACATAAAAAGAGAACCAAAAACTATTGTGTAGAATGAAAAGTAAAAGACGAAAGAATTGTGAATATAGCATCAAATCTTCATTCATTCTTTCACAAAAATATTTTTTGAGTGCCTACTATGTGCCAGTCACTGTTCTAAGAGCTGGTGATATGGCAATAAATATAAAAGATGGCATTCTTGCCATGAAGGAGTATATATCTATGCATATATACATATCTATAATAAAACACCAGTCTGCATTAAAAAGAACAGAGTAAGAGGACAAAGAGTATACTGATTATTCTTCATGTATCTTTCTAGATCTATCCTATATCTTCCTGCTTGAATCTGGAGATAAATGGAGAGATTAAGGTCAAACATAAAATGGGGCTTATTGCTACATGTGCCATCTAAAGCCAACTGGATTGGATGAGATCATTTAGGGAGCCAGTGTGAACAGAGGAGCACTGAGCCATGGGCACTGAAGCACTGTAAGGATGGGAATAGGGCCAGCTTCATGTGTATACAACTTATGTGGTCACACAGAACCTTGTGTTTAAAAGGCCCATGCTTGGTTTAATGATCTGTTCTCACTGTCCTGAAATTCCTAACAATTTTTGAATAAGGACTCTGCATTTTCATTTTTCACTGTATACTGCAAATAATGTGGCAGGCTCTGGTTGGGAATATAAGGATTAAGCACAGTCAAGGGACAATGAAGTAAACTGAAAACCAAGTGAGTGTGTTAGTGTTGTCATAAAAACTAAGTACACAGAAATCCTGTGCATTCCTACATACTAACAATGAAAAAACAGAAAGAGAAATTAAGGAAACAATCCCATTCACCATTGCAGTGAAAAGAATAAAATACTTGGGAATAAGTTTACCTAAAGAAACAAAAAACTACAAAACATTGATGAAAAAATCAAAGATGACACAAATAGATGGAGATATATACCATGTTCATGGATTGGAAGAATCAATATAGTGAAAATGAGTATACTACCCAAAGCAATCTATAAATTCAACACAATCCCTATCAAGCTACCAATAGTATTTTCACAGAACTAGAACCAATAATTTCATAACTTTTATAGAAACACAAAAAACCTCAAATAGCCAAAGCAACCTTGAGAAAGAAGAATGGAACTGGAGAAATCAACCTTCCTGACTTCAGACTATGCTACAAAAGTACAGTCATCAAGACAGTATGTGCCAGTCACTGTTCTAAGAGCAGAAATACGGATCAATGGAACAAAATAGAAAACCCAGAGATAAATCCACACACCCATGGACACCTTATCTCTGACAATGGAGGCAAAAATATACAATGGAGAAAAGACAATCTCTTTAACAAGTGGTGCTGGGAAAACTGGTCAAACACCTGTAAAAGAATGAAACTAGAACACTTTCTAACACCATACACAAAAATAAACTCAAAATGGATTAAAGATCAAAATGTAAGATCAGAAACTATAAAACTCACAGAGGAAAATGCAGGCAGAACACTCTCTGACATAAATCACAGCAAGATCATCTATGACCCACCTTTCAGAGTAATGGAAATAAAAACAAAAATAAAAAATTGTACCTAATCAAACTTAAAAGATTTTGCACAACAAAGGAAACTATAAGCAAGATTAAAAGGCAGCCTTCAGAATGGGAGAAAATAGCCAGTGAAACAACCGACAAAAAATTAATCTCCAAAATATACAAGCAGCTCATGCAGCTCAATACCAGAAAAATAAACAACCCAATCAAAAATTGGACCAAATAACTAAACAGACATTTCTCCAAAGAAGACATCAGTTCAGTTCAGTTCAGTCGCTCAGTCATGTCTGACTCTTTGTGACCCCGTGAATCGCAGCATGCCAGGCCTCCCTGTCCATCACAAACTCCCAGGGTTTACTCAAACACATGTCCATCAAGTCAGTGATGCTATCCAGCCATCTCATCCTCTGTCGCCCCCTTCTCCTCCTGCCCCCAATCCCTCCCAGCATCAGGGTCTTTTCCAGTGAGTCAACTCTTCGCATGAGGTGGCCAAAGTACTGGAGTTTCAGCTTCAGCATCAGTCCTTCCAATGAACACCCAGGACTGATCTCCTTTAGGATGGACTCGTTGGATCTCCTTGCAGTCCAAGGAACTCTCAAGAGTCTTCTCCAACAAAAATAAGACATACAGATGGCTAATAAATACACGAAAAAATGCTGGAGTGGGTGTAGAGAAAAGGGAATCCTCTTACACTGTTGGTGGGAATGCAAACTGGTACAGCTACTATGGAGAACAGTGTAGAGATTCCTTAAAAAACTGGAAACAGAACTGCCATATGACCCAGTAATCCACTGCTGGGCATGCACACTGAGGAAACCAGAATTGAAAGAGACACATGTACCCCAATGTTCATTGCAGCACTGTTTACAATAGCTAGGACATGGAAGCAACCTAGACGTCAATTGGCAGATGAATGGATAAGGAAGCTATGATACATATACACCATGGAATATTACTCAGCTATTAAAAAGTATGCATTTGACTATGTTCTAATGAGGTGGATGAAACTGGAGCCTATTATATAGAGTGAAGTAAGTCAGAAAGAGAAACACCAATACAGTATATTAACTCATATATATGAAAGTTATAAAGATAGGAACGATGACCCTGTATGCAAAAGAGACACATATGTAAAGAACAGACTTTTGGACTATGTAGGAGAAGGTGAGGTTGGGATGATTTGAGAGAATAACACTGAAACATGTATATTATCATATGTAAAATAGATGACCAGTGCAAGTTCAATGCATGAAGCAGGGCACTCAAAGTTGGTGCTCTGGGACAACCTAGAGGGATGGGGTGGGGAGGGAGGTGGGAGGGGGATTCAGGATGGGAGGACACACGTGCACCCATGGCTGATTCACATTGATGTATGGCAAAAACCACTACAATATTGTAATTATCTTCCAATTAAAATAAAGTAAATAAAAAAGAAAAAAAAATAAAAACAACAGTGATGTGGCTGGCGCTGCTAAGAATCAGCTGTTGTACTGTGTTACTGTAATATTCAAGGTACTGTACTATAAGATTAAAAATGTTTTCTTTAAAAAAAAAACTAAGTAAAGAAAGTATATGAAGATGAACAGAGTGATCAACAATCTCAAAAGCTGATGCAAGGTCAAGTTATCTTTGGCCTGAACTCTGATTATTGGATTTAGTAACTTGGTTGTGATTGTTGCCCAGGTTGAACTGGGTTGTAGAGAGAAGATAAGAGGATAAGAACAAACACTGATCATGGACAACCCTTGCAAGCACTTTTTCTGTCCAGGGGAAAGCTTAAAACTGAGAAGGAGCTGAGAGAGATATGGGGTCAAGACAAAGCTTTTCTAAAATGGAGATATTATGGCATATATTTCCCTTTGGTAATGACTCATTAAGGAAGGTAGGGGAATGGTAAGACAGGGATGGAAATAATTACAGAAGTTTTTAAGAAGAGAGAAATGGGATCCAGCGCAAAACGGAAGGTTTGAAAAGGCAAAGGGCATGGACAATGCTTGCGCCTGGTGCATTTTGTAGAAATATCTGTTCTGATTGCTTCTGTATAAGAATCAGAGTCTTCAGTTGAAGTTGGAAGCAAAGAGGAAATGTTGAGGTTTAAGGAAAGAGAAGAAGTGAAGTGAAGTCACTCAGTCATGTCTGACTCTTTGCTACCCCATGGACTGTAGACTACCAGGCTCCTCCGTCCATGGGATTTTCCAGGCAAGAGTAGTGGAATGGGGTGCCATTTCCTTCTCTAGGAGATCTTCCTGACCCAGGGATTTTTATCACAGCACTGTTTATAATAGCCAGGACATGGAAGCAACCTAGATGCCCATCAGCAGACGAATAGATAAGGAAGTTGTGGTACATATACACTATGGAATATTAATCAGCCATTAAAAAGAATTCATTTGAATCAGTTCTAATGAGATGGATGAAACTGGAGCCCATTATACAGAGTGAAGTAAGCCAGAAAGATAAAGACCAATACAGTATACTAACGCATATATATGGAATTTAAAAAGATGGTAACAATAACCTTATATGCAAAACAGAAAAAGAGACACAGATGTACAGAACAGACTTTTGAACCCCATGGGAGAAGGCGAGGGTGGGATGTTCAGAGAGAATAGCATTGAAACAAGTATACTATCAAGGGTGAAACAGATCACCAGCCCAGGTTGGATGCATGAGACAAGTGCTCAGGGCTGGTGCACTGGGAAGACCCAGAGGGATGGGATGGAGAGGGAGGTGGGAGGGGGGATCGGGATGGGAAACACCTGTAAATCCATGGCTGATTCATGTCAATGTATGGCAAAAACCACTACAATATTGTAAAGTAATTAGCCTCCAACTAATAAAAAAAATTAAAAAAAAAATAAAAAAAGAACAGAGATGTCATTTGGTTACCTCTGAAGCAATGCCATGGACTAGATAAAAAGCAGTCCAATATTCTTCCGAAATGAGGAACAAGACAAAACATCTTTGACTGTTTTTCAGGCCTTTAGATTTACTTTGTGTCTATGCTTGAGCCACTGATGGTGCTTCTCAGTTGAGCTTGAAAGGCCTGTGGGTGGAAATCTTTCCCAGCTCTGACACCAAGTTGGCTTCCATTCCTGGTATTTGAGCAGTGATGTACACTTTCAACCTTGTCTGCATCTTCATGGATGTTCCAAGGGAAAGTTGGGTGAGGCTCTGTCAGGGATAAACCAGTCACCTTTTACACCAGAAACTGAAATTTATTAATATTGTAAAGCTTTCTTGTTTGCTAAAATGATTCAAAGTAAATCTCTCTTCTCAGAAGTTGAAGTCCTTGATGTCTATTTTCAGAGTGTCCTTAGCCACTCACTATTTGTCTTATTAACAGTTTTGCCTGTTTATTTTTTTAAAAAAGTGCAAATCAAGATCATTGTTCCAGAAAGGAATTTCAGAGATAATACACTGTGAGGAAGGGATTGTTACTAATTCCAAAACGTTTTCACCCTGTTAGACCCTGTAATGTTAGCTCATGTGTGCTTTTAATTTGACCCGTGATAGATGGGGTGGTGAATGGGGAATTTCAGGGCAACATTTTAAATCAAATTCCTCTGAGTAATTTACCCTCATATTTTTGTTGAAATCTTTATTGGGATCATAAATCAGCTCTCAAGACAAGATGTGGGAATTAGATCCTGTGACTGTTAATACACCCCTTGGAGATCAGCTGTGTGGATGCAGAAGCGGTAACTCTGCATGGGGTGTGAGGTAGAGTGTGTGTTTGGAACACTGAGTGTGGTCAGCTGAAGATTTAAGAGCCAACAGCAGCTGCGGAAGCCACATCAAGAGTTTTATATTAGGAAAAAAGTAGGGGTGTGTGGATATTTTTCTTGTGGTGGAAATGATATTTAACTTAACAATATGTATTTGGATTATGTTACCATTCCTTCATAAAATGCAGAAACTCATTGATAATTGTAATCAGTAAACTCTCATAATGAATTTCTTACACAATAAACTTCCTTTACAAGTTTATATGTTCTTCATACTTGAACTTAAATTCTTAAAAGGACAGCACAATTATTTTTAATATCAGGTTATATATATTGCTATTGAAAATAAAAATTACAATGGATGGAGACTACTGTATGAGCACTAGGTCTAATCACAAAAAAACAGCTGAGTTTTGGGTGGTGTTAAATATTAATCTACAAATCAACTGAAGGGGATTATTTGCAACTAGGCGTTTATTTTCATGAGAGATTGTGTGTAACATGTAAGATGGACTGAAATGGGGAGGTGATCACTGCAATTACTGTGGGGAAAAGCTCAGGATATGGGGAAAAGCAGATTTTTAGAATCTCATGAGGAGGGGCTCAAAGAGCAGCGTGATCAATATGTCACTAGGTGATGATTTGCTTTGGAGGAAGATGAGTGAAAGGCAAGGAAATGAATTCTTATTGCCTGGAACTCTTGGCAGTCAGGCAAACTTAAGTAGATATTTTTGAGAAAATCAGTAAACCTCATTTATCATATTTGTGCAACAAAAATAATATCTACATTGTAGGTGGTGGGATTTAAAAAATACACCTCCACACACATATCCTGGTTATATTACAAGTTTAGAACACTGTAGTCTATTGTCAAGCCTCTTAGAGATGGCATCTATGGAAAAAGGGTCACCAAAGCTAGCCCTTTAGAATTAGAAAACAACTCCAACTTTGGGGACAACACGTGAGTTCAAGCATTGGTATTATCTGTGGGTCTGTCCCCCTTCTTCATGGGCAAAACTGGGATTCTGTTATGACTGAAGGACCTGTCTCCATACTTGCAATCCTAGATGTTTGGGACACTTGCATGGAGTTGCAGATTTTGTCCAACACTGATAGAATAAAAGACTGTAGTTAATTTCTCCGTTTTCATAGCCAGGGTAGAGAACTGATCTCAGGCTGCTTTTTGAAGGAAGCGTAGGGAGGTAGTGATCCTCACCTGGGGATGAATCTACATAAGTCACCCTGCCAGTTTGGGTGGAGGGTAACAGCAAACCCTGCATGGATGGTCAGGGAGTCAGTTGCTGGCCCTGCTTCAGCCATCCAGGAGTCTGGTGGTGGAGGAAGATCACTGGGTAATCTGATAGAGGACTGTGGAAGGGGAGGATCAAGTCAATCCTCTTTCAAACTCATTATAGTCCCCTGAAACATTAATGGAGCTTCCCAGGTGGCGCTAGTGATAAAGAACCCACCTGCCAATGCAGGAGACATAAGAAAGTGGGTTCTATCCCTGGGTCGGGATTACCTGGAAGAGGGCATGACAACTCACTCCAGTATTCTTGCCTAGAGAATCCCCATGGACAGAGGAACCTGGTGGGCTACAGTCCACGGGGCCGCAAAGAGTTGGACACGACTGAAGCAACTTAGCACACACACATGCACAAAGCATTAATGACCTTTTTGCTTAATACTGATACTGGGAAAATTTTAGTTCATTGACCTAACAAATAATTACAGCTCTTTGGCAAGATTTTGTTCGTGGAAACTGGCAGCATTTCTAAACACTTTAGTGATGTTTATTGTCTTAACCAGCACCTGTCCTTTACCCTGTCTGCATACTCCAAAAAAAGTTAACTAAAAGAGAGAATGATTCATTTCATACCCTGATGTTTCCTTATGACCACAGCTGTGGCCACTTCTGTGTCCAGCAAAGTATTTCTTTGGCGAGTGACCTTGGGAGGGGCGGAAAGTGGAGTGGAAGAGGCCTCTGGAAAGTCTTTAACACAAGGGCGTATTCTCTCCTATTTGACTCCAAGAAATTCCCACTCATGGAATCTGGCCTATCATAAATAACCTTTCTTTTCTGTACTTGATTCAACTTAATAAATCATGTCAACCAACCGTGGTGAATGATGACTGTTCTTTACCCAACAGAACAATAGCCTTCCTAGTTGAAGCTCTGGAAGGACAGAAATCTATCAGTTCCAATTTCCTCCTGCTGGGCAGAGTCTTCTATTTCAGCTGTCTAAT